>NC_045434.1:97350405-97484662 GCF_002776525.5 Piliocolobus tephrosceles
TGTAGTTGGATGGTTGGATGGCTGATGGCTGGGTTGCTTGGCGGTTGAGTGTCTATGTGGTTGGATGGTTGAATGGTTGGGTGGATGGGTGGATGGGCGGTTTTGTGGCTAGGTGGTTGGTTGAATGAGTGTAAGTCCCAATTGCTGAAGTGACAGGCCTCCTTGTCAGAAAGCTCTTTTTGCTACTTAACCTAATTATGTTACTTTGTTATCTTGCAGTTCCCTGTGTTGGGAAAACTGGTAAGTTGTGTCCATGTCTCTTCTAATTCAAAGTATGTCTATGGGCCACAACTTACTAGATGGGAACAGGACAGTGCCATGGGATCCCCCAGAAACATCTGCAGAGCAGCACCAGACTAGGCCCCTTCCTCAGGTGTCTTGGCCAGTTCCCAGGAAAAGGAGGAACCTGAAACTCCACTAGTCTAAGGCTGAGGGTAGTCCCAAGGTGACCCAACCCTCAGCAGTGGGGCTCTAGGCCTCTATCCTATACCCTTAAAAGTGGCTATGGCCTCTGTCTTCTCTCCATGTGGTTCTGGAGCTCTTATATTCTTAACTCAACAAGACTGGGACTCCCTTCCTTCATTTTATGTTCAGAGAAGCAGGTACCTTTGTCTGCTGATCAGCCTTCCTTCCTTCCTCAGATCCCCTTCCCTCCAGCCCATTCGGTGACACTGACCTCCATGGAGCTTTCTGTCAAACAGGAAAAAATTCTGATCTATGAAATCTTGACCTCCAAGGACATACCCTGTGATTCCAGGAGGAGATAATTCAAACCAATACTTAGTGCTGTTAGAAAAAGCAGTAGTGGAAGCAAGGCTTACCATTCAGTAATGCGGTAAGCATCATTTCTTCCAGGGTGAGGAGAGTGGGTCCTAAGGATCCAGAAGATCTAGACAAGAGCAGGATATGCTGAGGCTCCCTAACAGTTACTCTTCATTAGTCTCAAGCCATCAGGACGGCTCAGAAGGCTGTCTGGGAATGGGGGTGTCTGGCTTATCAAAGATATGATACAGCCTGGGGACAGATACAGACTGGGGACAGGCTCAGCCTGCCCTGCAGGCAATGATGCTGCTGCCATGCAGGTGATAGTGGATTCCTGGGAGCTCTTCTTCTGCTCACATCAGGGCACAGAATACATTTTAGGAATAGAGACAGAGAGAACAGATCCCTTCCATGAGAGTGGTGGAAGATGAAATGCCCTGCTGAGGTAGAGATGGAGGCTGGGCCTGGAGAAGCCCAATGAGGAAGGCAGGAGGGAGAGAGCTCAGGCTGTGGCACCTCCAACACTCCCCACCAACTGCTTTCTGGTGGACACAGATGCTGCTATTAACAGAAGTGAAGGCTGCAGAAAGTGTCACATTAGGTAGCCAGAGGAGGAGAAGCCAATCTAGGCTGGAGGGAATTGAATCAGGAGGAATGAGGCAAGACAATGAACAGAATGAATGCAATTAAGCCAAGCTTGGCAAGGCAGACAGGAAAGTGCAATATAAAGGAAGACAAGGAGGGTGGGTGGGAGGAAAGCCACAGAGAAGACACAGGGAGAAGAGAGAAGGGGAGGGGAAGAGAAAGGAATAAAGAGAAAGAGGGAAGAGGAAGGAGAGAAGAAGGAAAGGAAGGAGAAGAAGTAAAGGCAGTCCAGGTCCTGCCCTTCTCTGGTCGGCATGAAGGACTGGAGACAGTGACACTGCACTGGTGCCATCCAAGGGCCTCCATCCCAAGAGGGAGGCCTTAGGCTGGGGGACAGAGAGAGAGAAGTGACCGATGGGACCTGCAACTCCAGGGCTGCCCTGTTCCTCTGTCTCACAGCCTGGCTGTACCTCCAAGCCTGGCCAAACCCTGTGTTTGAAGGAGATGCCCTGACTCTGCAATGTCAGGGATGGAAGAATACACCACTGTCTCAGGTGAAGTTCTACAGAGATGGAAAATTCCTTCATTCCCCTAAGAAAACCCAGACTCTGTCCATGGAAGCAGCAACAGTGCAGAGCAGTGGCCAGTACAGCTGCACTGGGCAGGTGATGTATATTCCACAGATATTCACACTAACTTCAGAAACTGTCATGGTTCAAGTCCAAGGTGAGTCACCAGCTTGGGAGTTTGTGGGGCGGGAAGTGCCACTCAAGGATCCCGTCTCTAGAGGCCAGTAGCTCTCTGGACAGGACCCCTGTCTCTGGCTGCCCCTCATGCTGGGCCAATGAATGGGGCCCTGAGGTTTCCCAAGATGTTGTCTCAATACTCCCCTGTCCCCACTGTGGGGCACATATGGAGCCAGGGGAAGGAGAGGGAAGATTCCTGGGAGGGGGCACTGGGAAGAGCCAGGCTCACCCTTCCCCTCTGTGGACTAGAGGACCTCGAAGGGCCTCACTGCCTCTGATTTCCAAGATTCCAGAAGGGCCTGGCTGTGTGGGAGTCATTTCAGAGCCTGTGGGTAAGGACAAGAGGACAGGTCCTGGGGATGAAACTGCCTCCCATCGGCGTCCCCAGGCTGCAGCCCGGGATGAGTAGCTCAGGCCTCAGCCTCCTGGGGCTTCATCATCCGGGACTCCCCTCCTGAGCCCTGGACCTGCATCTCCCCAGAGCTGTTCCCACCTCCTGTGCTGAGTGCCTCCCCCTCTCCTGAGCCCCGAGAGGGTAGCCTGGTGACCCTGAGATGTCAGACAAAGCTGCATCCCCTGAGGTCAACCTTGAGGCTCCTTTTCTCCTTCCACAAGGACAGCCACACCTTGCAAGACAGGGGCCCTCATCCAGAACTCTGCATCCCAGGAGTCAAGGAGGGAGACTCCGGGCTTTACTGGTGTGAGGTGGCCCTCAAGGGTGGCCAGGTCCAGAAGCAGAGCCCCCAGCTGGGGGTCAGAGTGCAGGGTAAGTGTGTGAGAGACTGGAGACGCCCCCAGGGGCCTGGGCATCAGGCAATGGGATCCCCTGGGGGGAAAGGAGTTGGGGAAAGGTCCCCAGGAGAGGAGGGAGCCAGGGTCCTGGGTGGTCAGGCTGAGCCTCCCACCCGATGTGTGTCCCAGCTCCTGTGTCCTGTCCTGTGCTCACTCTGCACCACGGACCCACTGACCCTGCTGTGGGGGACATGGTGCAGCTCCTCTGTGAGGCCCAGAGGGGCTCCCCTCCAATCCTGTACTTGTTCTACCTTGATGAGAAGATTGTGGGGAACCACTCAGCTCCCTGTGGTGGAAATGCCTCCCTCCTCTTCCCAGTGAAGTCAGAGCAGGATGCTGGGAACTATTCCTGCGAGGCTGAGAACGGTGTCTCCAGAGAGAGGAGTGAGCCCAAGAAGCTCTCTCTGAAGGGTGAGTTTTGTCCTCCAACAAAGCTTTGAGCCCCAGCAAGCTGGCGGGGATCAGATCTCACCCTCTGTGTACCTCCCACCACGCCTGGCACAGTGCTGGACCCGTGGCAGCCACTGCATGACCGAGCATGGACCTTAATTGGTCCATCTGTCCACTGAGCCTAGCAGAGAAATATTGAAGTCCATGGAGTGGGGAGCATCATGGGGGGAGCAGTCACCTGGTCACTCATGGTGTCACCATCATCGTTGCTGCCATCCCCTGAGCCATCCTTCATGCCCATCTACGAGGCTCCCCCAGGCTAGATGCTTCCTCTAATACCAGTCATTCTGCCTCTTCCATGCCAGGCTGAAATGCATTTCTGAATTTTATCCTTAGTGCTCATGGCCAGCTTCTTCTCCCCGTTCCCAGGTTCTCAAGTCTTGTCCATTCCCACCAGCAGCAACTGGCTGGTTCCTTGGCTGCCTGTGAGCCTGCTTGGCATGATGGTCATTGCTGCTGCACTTCTGGTTTATTTGAGACCCTGGAGAAAAGCTGGTCAGTAACTCTTCTTGGCTTTCTTAGCTGCTGAATCCCTGTGGCAGGCCCTGCCCAGGCTTTGGAAAGCCAGAATCTGACAGGGCCAGCCACTCTCTTCTCCTGGGTGTGGGGTGGGAGGGGGGACTTCTCTTCCTGTGTCACACAAAGGGGCACATGGAAGGACAGTTAATGCTTCCAAGACATATACACACATGCACTCGCTCACATGCTCACAGTCATTCAGAGATGCACACAAACACACAACTGCACACTCAGGCATGAATAGAACATAAACCAAGGAATTATTACAAGCCAAACATGATGTATATCAGTATCCTTTACATTTGAAAGACAATCTGTGGCTAGGAATATGACAAAAAAAAAAAAAAAAAAGTCCTCCTTCTTTCTCATTGAGCTTTGCTAAGCAGAACTCTGATCTGCTTAGACTGGCACATAGTGGGTGCTCAGTAAATTCTTATTCTAATCTAAGCAGATCGCCCCAGCAGGTTCCCAGGCTGCCCTTTCTCCTCTGTGCATTCTCTAATGCTTCTAATCAAAGTCACTGAAAATAAAAAGGTAGGTTAAAATTCTGATGTAGAGGAAAACAGTCAGATAAATGACATTTCAGGTTATCTATTTATTTTGATATTCCAGATTTTCTTCTTCTTCCTGTCTGAGTCATGATCATAAGAATGAATGTTGGCTTTCAAAGCAATTGGTTTGGGTGGCCACACGTTTATTCCAACTCTAACCTTTGCTCGACTCAGGCCACATGCAAGGAATGGCTACCAGTGCCAAAGCTATCTGGTGTTGGTTCATTCCTAGGGCTTCAAATCTGCCTACAGAGGTTCAACTCAACCCCACTTCCTCCTCTGCAGGGGCAATGTTTTTACTTTCTGCTTGTCTGGGACAAAAGTGATTGTTCTCATAGACCTCCAAAGACAGATGTACTTATTTAAGTTTGCAGCTCCCTCTGTTGAGAAATTTGGGATGAGTTTTCCAGGAGCTAGGCCATCCTGCTAATTAAGGAAAACCACCCAGTCATACGTTCAAAGCATTCCTTCCTGCATCCACCAGGGTACCTGAAAGGATCTCTCCCCAGCCCTAGTCCCAATACCCTGCCTCACCAGGCACCTAGTTAGGGCTTGGACCAGACTTCAACTTCCTCTCCCCTTTTGAATTTGTAGTCTTTGTCCATACAACTTCCCATCTCCACCCTTCTCACTAGTCTTGAGTCTGGATTCAATACAGGCTAGACTTGCTCTAAGTATCCCTTCTTAGTGGGGGAAAAGGAGAGGAGACCCAGACCTACTGGGGAGACAGCTGAAGTAGGGAACCACAAACCAAAGATCTGTGAGTTCTACTGTCATTGTGTCTAATGAAGTCTCCTCCAAATGGCCTCGCCTGGCCTCAGTAATACAGGTGTTTCTGTTTCTGTCCACTCACCTCTGAGTCAAAGCATTAAAGGCAGAGTAATGGCAGAGTAATGTAGCACAACTGCCTCCCTGCCCAGCCCCAAACAAGATGGTGAAACAGTGGCCACTATTGAAAGATCCTCAAGAAGAAGATGCCTTTCACAGAGAACAAAAGAGCATCCTCTTGATGTAGAGGTTATAGACCATCACCACCACACCCACTGCCAACCCTGGAGCAGGTAGGCTTCATTTTACTAAGGATCCTATCTCTCATGCAAACAGGGCTGCTGGTGGTGATCTTAATATCTCAGAATCTCAGGCGCACAAAATATTCTTTAGAATATTGCTCAGAAAGTCACTTTCAGGACCAATTCCATAGCTACGCAAGAGAAACAGCCAGATCAATAGCCTTATTCTCCAAATCCAGCTCTGGGAGACTCACAACCATTTCCAAATATCATAGCTGTTCTTTAACAAAGAGAAATATGCCACCACCAAACACAGTCAACAGATGTAATGTCCAAAGTCAATTTTTAGAACATTTGACCAATGATGGTGTTACTGGAACCAGGATATGGTCATGCAAGGGGTCCACTTCAAAGTAGCACTCACCTGCATGTACAGGTTCTGCTGTGCTTGTTTAAAAGCATTCCTTTTACTACCTGTTGTCACACATCCCATAAAACAAAGTTCTATCAAATTCATGGAACTCTTCATTGAATGGAGACTCGGAAACTGAGGCTCATTTCTTAGCCCTGACAAAGGAGCACTGGAGAATGCTTAATCACCGGAGATCTGTCTAAGTCTCCATAAATCCCCTCTTGATTTTACAGGAGAAGCCATTTCCACATATCCTACCCGCTGATTCTGATGCTTTCTAGCTGTTAGTGTAATGAGTATTTTTTGGGCACCAGGCATGACCCAAGTGTTCTAAAATCTACATGTGACCCAATTCCTATCCCAAGAGTTACCTTTAAAGATCTGGAAGCACCTGCTGTTCCAGAGGCAGTGTGCTAGTGGAGAAAAGGCTTGCAAACCTGGATTAAGATTCTGTCTCCACCACTTACTGTGACCTTATAGAAGTCACCTCTCCCAGCCCCAGTCACCTCATCTATGAAATGGAGATAAAAATATCAACCTTTGCAAGATGATTGTGAAAAATATTAGATACCAAAGAATTAGGAAGAGAGATGTTTTTGAAATCCAACTATGTGCTGGTCACTGGTTAGGTGCTTTACTAGGAAGATTATATTTTATTTGGATTGCCTGGCCCTGTGTCTGGCATATAGTGTAGGGTCAAAGTTATTAGCTTTTCTTCCTTCTGAAAAGCAGCTTGACTGGTAAGCCTAGGCCCCCTCCTAGGAGGAGAGCAAAAATGTCATCCATTCTTGCTCACCTTACTTTCTCCTAGTTTGTGATTCCCATGGAGCCATCTAGGGTATTTTTTCAAAGGAAGCATCCCATAAAAATCAACCATGTCCAGACCTGTGAATTAGCCCTCCTAATCAAACTGGCCTCAAACCTCTGCTGGAGGCCTCCCTGTCATTCTTGTTCACAGTTTTCCTGTCCCCTGTCCCACCTGCCCTCTAGGGGACACCCAGTGAATCATGCCTTTGTATCTCCTAGGGCCCCTTCCATCCCAGATACCACCCCCAGCTCCAGGTGGAGAGCAGTGCCCACTATATGCCAATGGTAAGGACTTCCAGCAGGACGGTGGTCTGCCCATGTGGGCCAAGAAGAGCTTCTTAAGGGAAGTAAGAAGGGAGCTTTCCTGAGCCCTGTGTCTCAGGAATTGGAGGCATCTGGGGAAGGAAAACAAACAGCTTCTAGAAAAGGCATGAGGAGGGAGTGCTGTGGAGTTGGTGGTGGGAGAGGGAGGTGGGAAGGGAGCCAGGGCTGCAGGAGATGGGGCAGGGAAGGTTTGGACCAAGGGTTGGCAAACCTATGGCAAAAACCCAGCACACTGCCTGTTTTTGTAGATAAAGTTTTACTGTAACACAGACATGCTCATTTGTTTATTTTGTTTGAGAGCTTTCATATTACAGAGTTGAATAGTTGTGACAGAGATTATACAGGTCACAAAGCCAAAAATATGTACTACCTTTTTTACAGAAAAAGTTTGTCAACCTCTGGTTTAAACAGTGTCAGGGCTAAGGAAGCTGCAAAAAAAAAAAAAAAAAAAAAAAAAAAAAAAAAAAAAAAAGTGCTAAGGGGGCCTGACTCTTCTTGCCATGATGGCTATCTCCACATTAGTGACCAACCCCCATTGCCGCTTATCACCATAACAGAGCCCCTGATGGGCTTTTCTCCATGTCTTCAGGACACTTATGGCATGAGGTGGGAGAGTCAGCTGGATCCTATTTAAGCCTCATTCCTTCTTTCAGTGCAACACCAGAAAGAGAAAGATGAAGGTATTGTCTACTCTGTGGTGCATAGAACCTCAAAGAGGAGTGAGGGTGAGTGATCTCCGACCAAACTTGGTACTTTTGCGAACAGAAGTTTTGGACCTACAATGAAAGTATCAATACCACTGTCATTACCACTTTTATCATGACTGTGACCACCACCACTATCACCAAAACCATCGTATTTATCTCCATTATTGTCACCACCATCTCCTCTTTCACTACCACCTTCACCTTCACACCATCATCAGTGCTACCATGACCACCACCACCTATCTCCTCCACTACCACGCTCACCACAGACACCACCATGACCACTACATTCACCATTCTCAACACCATCTCCTCCACCACTGTTACCATGATAACTGCAGGGAGTTTTTTGCCCTTTCCTGAGCAATGTGAAGGACAAAGAAAAGAGAGAAAAAATGATGTAATCTTCCTTTGCTCCAGAGTCTAAGTCTAAGCAGGACAGCCCTCAATATAAGATGGAGTCAAGAAGACCATGAGCTCCAGCCACAGCTATCAGAGTCAGGTGGCAGAGGTGGGGGAAAGGCTGGTCCTTTAACAGAGAAATAGGTCACGTGGCATCATGGGAAGAGTTTGGGTTTCTGAGTCTCAGAACTGAGTTTGAAACCTGACTCTATGTACTTACTTACTGTGGACTTGGCAAGTCAAGTGTCCTCTCTGAGCCTAATCTATAAAGGGGAGATAATGCCTGCTTTGCAGGATTACTATAAGTTGTTAGGAATGGAACCTGGGTTCTAGAAACAAGCCTTAAAAATTGTCTACATGTAATAGATGTTCAAAACAGGGAGTTTTGTTGTTGCTGTTGTTTTAATGTCTTACCTGCTCTGCTAGTTCAATTCCTAGTCTGCAAAAATGGGTTTGAATTGGCATAGAGTTTCTGCTCCTTCCCATAAATGGCAGTAGGGGAAATGAACAATCAAAGAGTCTCTTAACTGAAGGGCAGTTCCCCCAGGACCTGAGGTCACACAGCTGGTGTATAGTCCAACTGGAACTAGAACCCAGGTCTCCCCATTCCAGATTGAGGAGGAGTGAAAGGAATTTCCCCCCGCTGGCTTCCCTGGCTCTCTAGAGGAAGACAACCGGCCAGGAGGGGTGGGAAGGAGATGTACTTGCTGTGAAGCACAGAGACCTGACCTGAACTCACTCTTTCCCCACAGCCAGGCCTGCTGAGTTCGCCGCGGAGAGAAAGGTGAGCTGGGATCCCTGTTCCTTTCTCACCCTCTGTCTTACATCTGCTTCCTCATCCTAAGCCAACTCTTCCACAGGACAGTCCTATCATCTATGCAGAGGTGAGATGCCTGCAGCCCAGTGAGGTTTCATCCAAGGAGGTGAATATAAGAAGCACCCTCCAAGAATCCCTTGGCGACTGTGAGGAAGTTCTCTGCTAGTGACGGTGTTCTCCTATCAACACATGCCCACCCCCAGTCTCCAGTGCTCCTCAGGGGGACAGCGGGCTCCTCGACTCTTTCTGGGACTCCTTCAATTCCCAAACCCAGCATCACGGAGCCCCGGAGCCCTTGTCCTGGTCAGGAGCACCTGAACCCTGGGTTCTCCTCTTAGCAGAAGACCAACCAATGGAATGGGAGGGGAGATAGCCCACCAACACACACACTTAGGGTCAGTCAGTGACAGTGGACACAGAAGCCACAGAAAGCATGTTACTTCCCCCCAATATATATAAATATATCTCATCCCTCAGGAAGCATCCAGAAGGAGGCCTTGTTATCATAGGAGATGACAGCTCCATGTGTGTTATTGTCCCCGAAGAGACCTTTCAGTGGGACAAGATGATGTGGTGAAAGACAGTAATATTGATGATCCAGACCCTGTGTAGACCTAGGTTAATGTGTGTGTTTATTTATGTCTTAGTTTTTAACAAAAAAAGTTTAAAAATTAAAAAAAAACATTTAAATAGAAAATATATATATATATATGTATATATATGAAATAGTTACATGCCACATAACAGCATTTCAGTCAGTGATAGACTGCATACACAACAGCGGTCCCAGAAGATTATAATGGAGTTGAAAATTTGCTACTGCCTAGTGATATCATAGCTGCCTTAACATCATAATACAATGCATTTCTCACATGTTTGTGGTGATGCTGGTACAAACAAGCTACAGCGCTGCTAGTTATGTAGAAATATAGCACATACAATTATGTACAGTACACTATACTTGATAATGATAACAAACAACTATGTTACTGGTTTATGTATTTACTATAACTTTTTTTTTTTGAGATGGAGTCTTGCTTTGTCACCCAGTCTGGTGCACGATAATACGATCTTGGCTCACTGTAATCTCTGCCTCCTGGGTTCAAGCAATTCTCTTGCTTCAGCATCCTGAGTAGCTGGGACTACAGGTGTGCACCACCACAACCGGCTAACTTTTTTATTTATTAGTAGAGATGGGGTTTCACCATGTTGGCCAGGCTGGTCTCGAACTCCTGACCTCAAGTCATCCACCCGCCTCGGCTCCCAAAGTGCTGGGATTACAGGTGTGAGCCACTGCACCCGGCCCTGTATTTACTATAACTTTTTATCGTTATTTTGGAGTATATTCCTTCTACTTATTTTTTTTTAAGGTAACTATAAAACAGCCTCAAGCAGGTCCTTCAGGAAGTATCCAGAAGGAGGCCTTGTTATCATAGGAGATGACAGCTCCATGTGTGTTGTTGTCCCCAAAGACCTTCCAGTGGGACAAGATGATGTGGTGGAAGACAGTAATATTGATGATCTGGACCCTGTGTAGACCTAGGCTAATGTGTGTGTTTATTTATGTCTTAGTTTTTAACAAAAAAAGTTTAAAAATTTTAAAAAAAATTTAAATAAAAAAAGCTTATATAAAAATATTTTGTATAATTGTGCAATGTCCTTGCTTTAAGCTAAGGTTTATTACAAAAGTCAAAAAGTTTTAAAAACCTAAAAAGTAAAAATGTTACACTGAGCTAAGGTTCATTTATCATTGAAAAAAATTTTTTGTTTTTTTTAAGACAGTCTCACTCTGTCACCCAGACTGCAGTACAATGGTGCCATCTCAGGTCACTGCAACCTTCGCCTCCTGGGTTCAAGCGATTCTCCTGCCACAGCCTCCCGAGTAGCTGGGATTACAGGCATGCACCACCACACCCTCCTAATTTTTGTATTTTTGGTAGATACAGGGTTTCGCCATGTTGGCCAGGCTGGTCTCGAACCCCTGACCTCAAGTGATCCACCCGCCTCAGCCTCCCAAAGTACTAGGATTACAGCCATGAGCCCCTGCGCCCGACCTGAAGAAAATACTTTCATGAATTTAGTGTAGTCTAAGCATACAGTGTTGATAAAGCCTGCAGTAGTGTACAGTAATGTCCTAGGCCTTCACATTCACTCACCACTCACTCACTGACTCACCCAGAGCAACCCCAGCCCTGCAAGCTCCATTCACAGTAAATGTCCTATACAGGTATATTTTTTTTCATCTTTAATATTGTATTTTTACTGTACCTTTTCTGCGTTTAGATATGTTAACTACGAAAATACCGTTGTATCATAGCTGCCTATTATATTCAGGTTTGTAGCCTAGGAGCAATAGGCTATACCAAAAAAAGAAAATGAAAAAGAAAAGAAAAGAATAGGCTATACCATATAACCTAGGTGTGTAATAGGCTATACCATCCGGTTTCGTGTAAGTACACACTATGATGTTTGTACAGTGATGAAATTTCCTGACAACGCATTTCTCAGAATGCATCCCTGTCATTAAGTGACTCACGCACGACTTGGTACGTGTGTGTGCACGTGTGCTTCTATGATGGTCCTCAGTCCCTTTGAATATGCTTACCTTGACCCTGAAAAGAAAGAGCATCTGCTGCCCTTTCAGAGCACTTGGCAAGTCAGAAATGCTTCTAGATGTATTTGCATGCACTTATTTTAAAAAGAAAAAAAAAGCCAAATACACTTTCTCACATTGTAATTTTGCCTTACTGTCTGTTATTTCTCTTTGCTGGCCCTTTTCTCAGTCCAAATGCCAATTGGTGGAGAGGGAAAAGAAATGAATAAAAGGGGCACTGTTGTCAAGTGGTTATGCCAGCAGGAAATATCACCAGGTTTACCCTGAAGCATTGTTCTCTCAGAGGAATAGGAAAACATTTCGAATCTCTCTCTATTTTGTTCTTAAAGGTCAGTTCTTGGGATATTGACGACTACTGTCTGAGAGATGCTGCGGGGAGATTTTCAGGATTGTGTGGTCTTTGAGGCGGGGTTTTTTTTAAGACAACATTGACCACTGTTCAGTGTCCACATGATCATTGTAAGGTTGCAATGCCACATGATAGTTGGTTACATGAGACACAATTCCAGTGACTGAAGGTGGTTATACTGTATGGTGGTGTGTTCAAGATGGCACTGGCATCTTTGAGCGGGGCCTGGCTGTGCAGCACCATTTGATTTTTTTAAACACCCTAGAGATCTGGTGGTTGCTGCTATTGTCCTTTCCTGTGAAAGTCACAAGAGGAGTTACAGTCCAGGTGAACCTGGAGTTTACAGAGTTGGTTTTATTTCTGTTTTATGTTTTGCTTTGTTTTTTAAATTTACCTATAGCTGTTGATACTATTGCCTGCATGCTATTTCTAGTGAGTGCTAAATACAGTGTGGTCCAATGACAATAACAGCCCATGGTACTGCCAGGACTGTCCGTGGGCTTATCAATGAAAGCCCCGATGTGGGTGGAAGAAACCTGTCATTTCCTTCTTACATGTGTTTGAAATACTAAACGAATAGTTTGCTCTTCTTAGGAAAAAATGACACGACAGTAAAAATTTTTTTAATTAAGGGTTTTATATAATGGATATGCCCCACCTCTCAAACTAAAAAAAGAAAAGAAAGAGCATCACTCCACACCCCAGAGGGCTAAGCCCAGGGCAGCTCTGAATGCATTTCCAGCTTCCAAGCTGCTGCTGAGCCCATGAGTGACCGCAGGGCTGAGGAGCCTCTCAGAGGTTCAGCAAGACCAAGGTCAGCCAGAAAAGCGCCTGGCCCAGACAATGTCATAGAATCCTGACACCACAGCCAGAGCCTCACTGGCACCGAGAGCTCTGCCTTTCCACACAGCCCCATTCCTGTTCAAATTCCTTCCAGTTTACCAAAGACAGAACTGAGGCTTGCCCAAAGCCCTGGTGTGTGGAGTACATCAGAAAACTCAGTTACCCCTTACTTGTTTAAAAAGGTATACGGTTGTAGCATCTAGTTTTTTGTTAATAGAGGTCTATCAATTAGTTCCATATTGTTCATCAATATCAACGATTTGCAATACCTGATAGTTTGATGTGGTTTGTTCAAGCAGTCCTTACTCTTTGATGACTGAGGGTAGTCAATAAAGGATTAGTTGTACTTGTTCCTATGAGACCCTGGCTCCAGCTTCATAGACCCCTGCTCTGGAAGCAGAGAAAGTAAGGTTCAGCTTACAGATGTTGGACTGCATCAGACCCCACCCAGCTAGCTGGCTGATGAAGGAGATGTTAGTGTGATCAGCGATCTCCTGGCACCGTGGAAGCTGCAGGCATCTAGCATCTCCCCTGGACCAGCTGTGTTGACATCACCTTGGAGCTCGTTAGAAATGCAGACGCCCAAACTCAACTCCGACCTGCTGAATCAGAACCTGCATCTCAATAACATCTCCAGGCAATGTATATACCCATTAAAGTTTAAAGTTTAAAAAGCACTGGTCTACCTACAAGATATAAACTTCATCAGAGTACATTCAACCCCTCCCCATCCTCATCTTCCTCTTCCTCATCCTCCTCTTCCTCTCTCTCACAGATGTCCAGTCCATGTTCAGAATACCCCAGGGCCCCTCCCATTTGTCAATAATCAGAGACCCCCCTGGGAGGACTGAGAAGCACAAGCCAGGTAATCTAGAAGCTCAAGGTTCTCACTGGTCAGTCAGGGTGTACCAGCAGAAGCCAAGGCCTTGCCACTTCCTCTATAAAATAATGCCCACTTGTAAAAAGTAAAAACATAGACAAGACAGCTCATGAAGGAAAACTGATGATGGAGACTTGGGAGGAACCAGCCCTTCCAGATGTCCCCATAGTCCACCTCCTTCTTGAGTTTTCCTCTCTTTCCACCTTCCCTGCCCCACACCAGTAATACCCAATGTGTGGTCCACAGCCTCGTGCCAGTCTGTGAATTGATTTTTACTAGTCCATGACAAGTTAAGCAGAAAAATTGAAGCAAGAATTTAGAAGCTTTTAGAGCAACCTGACAAAGTAATTTTATGTTTGTTTAATACAATCATAAAAATCAGGGCTTGTATTTTGTATGTCTTCTTAATTTCATTTTTCTAGTAGTTTTATTCTATTGTCTCTACAAAAATATAGGCCTGCAATGAATTGGAAATAAAAAAGAAAAACAGGTCTTTCAAGACAGATAGGTGAGAAGTCCTATCCTACACACAGACACACACACACACACACACACACACACACACACACGCTATTGGCCTGGCCTCTCAGGCATTTGCTCTCTGCCTAGAATACCTCTTCTCTCCACCCAGCTCTATTTGCATGGCTGAAAACATCCTTTTCCCTTTGTTTAGAAAAGAATGAGCCAGGATTTTTCCAAATGAACAATTACTAAGAAAATTGAAGAAAAATAAAATCTCAAAAAATAACATAAAGTAGAGATTTCAAAGGAGGCCCTGCCCTCCAGCCCAGATTCACTGGTTTCCCCTGATGTCAGCCCATGGAGTCCCAAAGCCCCATTTCCAGTCCTCGGTTGTCACAGCAGGAACCTGCTTCTGCTCTGCAGGACACTGGTGGGCTGGGCCATCTCCAAGAAAGAATGGGGACATCCACCGTTCTCTAGAAACAGACCCTGCAGACACTGAGGAGGGGTGCCCTGGGGAGACCAGAGAGCTGCTTCCCTACTTCCCCTTTTCCATGGCCCTCCTGGCCTGCCACAGCTCCACTGGCCATGCTAGCCACAGGACTTCCCGCCAGTAGCCTCCTCACAGTCTCAAGGGTCTGCCCTGTGAAACATTGCTTCTCGCTTCAAGTCAAAGCTAAATGCAAACACTTACTCAGCCAGAGTGACTTGTCTGTGCCTCCTCTTAGGGACCTGGGTTCTGTGGGGTCACATTACCTACAGGGTAAAAAGAGAGAAAAGAACTCTAGCTGGGTTGAGGGTGGAGAGGCAACCTGGAGCTACTCCTTAAGTGAGAGAGCAGGAAAAAAACCTCCATCTGGGGGCTTTGTGGCTGCCCTCTGGTGGCGCTCTCAGGTATTGGAGGTCTTGGCGCTGGCTTATACTGATCTGACCCACTCACTGGACGGCTTCAGTGTAAGATGTGATTAGACACCGGTGCTTGTTTTGTATGTGAATACACAATCTAGATACAAGCAATAACAATGAAACGTGGCCCTTCTCTAAACCTGGAAGATTGAACACATTGGGATTTCTTTCAGTTCCAGATTTGTTCTCTTAGATTTGGCTAAGAAGTAAGGCTTTATTTAAATAAGCATCCACCAAATAGCTCTGTGTCCTTCATCTTCATATCGACTGTGATAACAGTGACTACTGACAGGGTGTACAAGATGAGAAAGACCCAGGCTTTTCCCTCCAGTACTGGGATCTTTTGTGTCCTGCCACCTGTTCACATCTCCCTCTTCACTGCTGAAGAGGCTACAGTTGGCAGGACCCGCAGCCGACAGCACGTCTGCTCCTTCAGCATTCATCACTTGCTGTGCCTTGGCTCAGAGGGGCCCTTTTCTCAGGTTCTTTGGAATAAGAACCCATGTTGAACTTGTTCTGGAATTCTTTCCCACATAGGGCACAGATTCTTATTGTGACTGATCCTCTCAGGAGCATTATGATTACTGGGACCATCAGCTTGAGTTCTTGACCCCATGAGGCTCACACGTGCTCGATGCTCTTTAGTGTTGGTTGGATGCATTAGTGTGCACAGGATGGGAACCAGGTGTTCGATGAGTGAGTGAATGCCTGCATGAGCTTCCAGTTTCCCCCTCTCTACCTCAAGAGAGCGCAGCATGGTTTTGTTTCTGTTTTAGGCAGGCTTCCTTCAAATCTCTGGGAAGGTGTATCTTTGCCTCAAAATCAGATAGACCTAAGCCAAAGATCCCTCCCATCCAGACTCCTGCAAGCTGTTCCATCCCACTCACTTTCTCCTCTCTCCTCTCTCCTCAGTTTCTCCCTCTCCAGCTGTGTGCACCATGCCTCTAGTTCATCTAAGACTCCACTCCCTCTACTTCTCCCCCAGCAGGGCCAGGATCAGGGTGAGACAAGAGAGGCACCTCAGGCACAAAAGTTAAGGAGGCACTTAGGCTCAAAGCGGTGCCAGCGCCATCTCATGAGAAGTAAGGCCATTTCGCATCCATTTCCCATCTCCAGTGGCTCAGCAACAGTGGGCGTTTCTAAGGAGTGACAGAGACAGGCTCCTTCCAGGGTCCTCTCCCTCTAGACCAGACTTCCTGCCATGTCATGGCATTGCTGCCTAAGCTGGCTAGCCAGGGAGGGGTGCACACGGGCTCCGCTGCCCCAGGCAGCCTCTTGGTCTGTGGCTCCTCGTAGCATGGTGCCTGCTGACAGATTAAATGAAAGCAGACACAAAGACAGGGCTTAGGTGGGGTCCTACCTTCCCCTTTCAGTCCCCATCCCACACCACCCCCTCAAAGCAGTGCCCAGAGGCCTCCCCACTCCCTAGTAACACCCTTCCTCTTTGGCTCCCGAAAAGCCTGCTAAATGCCCGCTCCTTCCAGCTGCTTTGCCTCTGCCTCCTTTCCTGCCTGGCTCCCCTTCTCTCTCAGCTCCTCAGGCACCCCACCTTTCTTTCCCTTCTCCATCTTTCCTCCTGGGAGAAGTGTGGCCCCATTCTGCTTGCAGGCACAAAGCTTCACCCAAATTCCACACCACCCTGGAACTCCACATCAAGCGGTTCAGGGTTAATGGTCGAGTTCAGGCAGCTTATGTGACCTTGGTCAACACCTGCTCCCTCACCCCCAGCCCAAAGTGAAGGTGGGCTAATGGTGGGTGCAGGCTGTTCCACATGGCAGATGGAGCTACTATGCCTGCCTCCGCGACCAACGCAGCAGATGCAGCTGAGAAAGGCCCCAGGGAATGGAGTCGCAGCACTGGCTGCCAGCTGCTCTCTTAATTAAGGAATGTGGGGAGTGGCCCCTTTGAACTCACCAGCTAATTTACTCCTGTGCACTCCCCTCTGTGGCTGGGTAATTAATATGGTGTGAACCAGTGATTAGCAAGTAGAGAGAACCTGCCTGCTGCAGACTTAACCCTTCCCTGCTTCTGGAAAGAATCACCGCCTTCTTAGTTCGTCTTTCTCCAATGGTCACATGGGCAGTGAGTTTTTCCCTTTGGGGAGGTGGAATATTTTTCAGTCTTCACTCCACCTCCTCCTACCCCCTTTCTCAGCTTCCGCAGAACTCCCCTCAAGGAAAAGGGCTTCAGGTGGGGGAAGGACTGCAATTCATTCCTTGCTTGGATGGACAACTATGGGTGACCAACTCTGCTTAGTGGCAATGTAACTGCCCACTGTCTTCTCCAAAGGAATTCAGGATCTGGCTCCACGTTGACCCCATACCTGCATCCCACAGCCCTCCCAGTCCTAGGCTTTGACATTTTAGAATCATTCAATCCAATCCAACAGATGCATGGAGGGCTTTGCTTCATCGAAAGCCTGTCCATGGCAATATACAGGGTGCAGAAATGAAGGAGATCCCTCCCCTCATGGAGCTCCCAGTCTGCGAGCACAGAGTCAGAACAGGGGACTGCCCAGCCTGAAACATGCCTTTATCTGATTTACCCAGGTTTCCCTGCTTCCCTCTCCCTGGCCATTTAGTAGCAACAGTTAGTATTTGAGTGCTAACTGCACCCGATCCCAATTTAAACCTTTACATGTGTTCATTGGCAATACTAAGAGGTAGGTATTGTTAGTGATTCCCATTTCACAGGTGAAGATACTGAAACACAGGGAAGTTACTTTGCTCAAGGTTTCACAGCCAAGATTTGAACTCAAAAAGTCTGATTCATGCTTGAGTTCTGAACTCCTGCCCTCATCTGATTGTATTCTTAAGTCTCACCTCAAATACCACCCCCTCCACAGAGCCCTCCCCAGCCCCCCACCTGCCCTGGCAGGGTCAAATCTGTCCTCTGGCTCTCACAGCCTCCAGGGCGTACATCTGACATTGCTCTTGCTACACTGGTTATAATTATTGGCTTATATATCCCATCTTCTGTGAACTCCTTAAGGTCAGGGGCTAAGCTTTCATCTCTGTGTCCCTAGGTCCTGGCACCTAAGTAGATGCTCAATAAATGCCTGATGAATGAATGATGGAATTGGCAATGGAGCCGTAAATGAGTTCCCTCCCTTGCCCTCTCCACCCCCACGCCAGGCAGCTTCCCAGTTCTGCCCTTTTCTCGGTACTCCAGACATTTCCTTCATATGCAGGCCCTTCTCCTTCTCACAGGAGAAAAGGGCAGACAATAGCTGCTGTTCAGGTTCCCCTGCCCCTTTATTCTCTCCCAACCTGCCCTGCTGCTGTCCTCCCACTCCCACTTAAAACATGCAACAGCCCCTCCCTTCAAGCAGCGCTTCCGGAGCGTTCCCCCAGTCCACCAGCCACAGACTCACCCTGGGTGGGGTGCTTGTTACAACCACAGATTTCTGGGCCCTAACTCAGCCTGATGGCACCTCTGAGAATCCAAGTGCTGAACACGGTTGAGAGCCACTTGTCTCCAGAATAACTTAACCCAGGTTTCAAGGCCTCCACAATCTGCCCCCAACCTCCTTTTCCATTCTTCCCACCCAGCCCTGAAGGATTCCTGTCTGCTGTCACTTGTCCTCTGTGGAGCCTACTTGGTATTTTCCCACGGCCACATCCCTGCACGCTGTGCTCTCCCCTCCTACCCAGAGCCCACCCCCAACCTCTGGCTCTCTCCTTTCCTCATCCTATCTAAACCATGCCCATCTTCAAGGCACAGCTCAAATTCCACCTTCTCGAGAAGCGTCCCCTGCCCAGATCCACGAAGCCCTCTTTCCCACCCACTTCTGAGGGCTGACTACCTGTTTGCACAAAGTGGCGTCCGTCTGCAGATAAGCCTTCACTTTCCCTGGTGTACCTATCTCTACATTTTGGTTGTGAGTATCCGGAGGGCAAAAACCTTATCCCAAAATCCTCCTGCTCACCACCACCCCCGCCCCATCCTATATGCCTAGTTCCTGGCTGAGTCCAAAGCTCAGTGTCCAGTTTGATTGACAGGTGAGAGGCTGTGCAGGGCCAGATACAATGAGCCACACTCCAGACTAGCAGGAATTTTCCTTAGGGGCAACACATCCTCTAAAAAACGTTCCCTTACAAGAAACCAGGAAACTTGAAGTGAGAACAGAAACAGGATGAGGAGGGGGTGACTGTGGCAAAATAGACCACACTTCAAAAGTTGAGGTTTAAGTTCCAGCTCTGCACCTCTGTGACCTCTGCAGGGGGCCTAACCTCACTCTGGTTTTCACGTTTCCCCATTTCTAACTGGATAACAAGGTGATCCTCTCAGGAGAGTGTGGGGAAAAGAAAGAGATCAGCTTGTTACCGTGTCTATATAGAAGGAAGTAGACATAAGAGACTCCATTTAGTTCTGTATTTGAGATGCTGTTAATCTGTGACCCTACCCCCAACTTTGTCCTTGCAAGAGACATGTGCGAAGGTGATTTAAGGTTAAAAGGATATTGGGCTGTGCAGGATGTGTCTTTGTTAAACAAGTACCTGAAAGAAGCTTGACGGTTAAAAATCCTGCCCCTCCCTGAGATTGGAACATCTCCGGGTAATACCCATTGTGTGTCTTGTTTACTGAGTAAGGAGAAAACACATTTAGGAATAAGGTGGGACTTGCTGGAGCAATACTGCTAAAAGGTTTATGGAGATGTCGCATATACATCTCAAGGCACAGCATTTTTCCTTTAAACTTATTCATGTTACAAGGATTTGTTCATATGTCTTACTGCCGATTTCCTCCCTACAATAATCCTATTGTCCAGCCACTCCCTTATCCTTTTAATGATAAAGATAATTCTCAATAAATACTAAGGGAACTCAGAGGCCGGTGCCAGTGTGGGTCCTCTGAAAACACAGCACTGGTCCCCTGGGTCCCGCTTTTCTTTCTCTATACTTTGTCTCTGTGTATTATTTCCTTTTCTCAAGTCTCTCGTCCCACCTAACGAGAAGCACCCACAGGTGTGGAGGGGCAGGCCACCCCTTCAGGAGAGTTGCAAGGCTTACATAAAGCCAAACGCGTAACCGTGTCTAGAATGTACTCACTCACTTAACAAATACTCATGAAACATCTGTAATGTGCCAAGCACTGAGGGCAACCCAGAAAGGAATAAAAGACCATGCTGGCTAAACAGTCTGTGAAGACCAGAAAACTGTCATCAACAACACATCAAGAGTCAAGAGGGAGGTGTGGGCGTGCACAGGGCACAAGGAGAGGGCCTCTCACCTGCCTGTGGTCAGGAAGCCTGGAAGGACATCCTCGCTGACTACACAGCCACACTCTGTTTGCAAGGATAAAAGGAGCAGCAGGCCTAGTCGGGGGAAGGGTGGAAAGTACCACACAGGGAAGTGTGAAATCAGTAGTTCTGAGAAGGAGGCCTTCTGGCTTGGGATGGCTGGAGGGAAGAATAACTGTGGGCGACCAGCCTGGAGAAGAAGGCCTGACTCAGGAGGGCATGCATGCAGAGCAGAGAGTTAGTCCTCATTCTCAGGGCCACGGGAGGCCACAGAAGGACTTTTAGCTAGATTGAGGGGGACAGATCGCAGTAAGGCAGGCTGGGATGCAGGGAGGCCAGTGAGATCCAGCAAGGAGGATGTGGCTTGTGTGGGGGCTGTTGTCGCCATGTGTTAGCCAACCATGTGCATGTGAAAGAGGCTGACTTACAAGAATCTGCTCCTGAAAGCCTAGCGAGGCCCAGGGCCAACTTCCACTTTATTCTGGATGTTTTCACTTTTGGGGCATCCTGTTCTGAGTCAAGATTCCTCCTTCTGAACATGGGACTTCCCAGAAGGACCACAGCTCCTCCCGTGCACCCACTCAGCCCGGGAGGTTCTGGATTTTGGTTGTTGAAGGAGTTTACCTGCCTCACCAGAGAAGGATGGCCATGAGGCCCCTGTGGAGTCTGCTTCTCTGGGAAGGTAAGTGGGGCAGGCAGACAGCCGGTCCTTGGAGAGCTGAAGGCCCCTCCCCAGCTGCCTTCGCCAGACATCTGGGCAGGGCTCCCTCAACCCGAGTGAGAACCCAGAAGCTGAGGGTGGGTAGGTGGGTAGGGAAGACTAGAACAAGCTCTTGGGCAACATTTTAAGCTAGGCAGATACAAAGAAATGCAGGGTCCTGGGAGGAAGAAGGTGGCAGCTTGAGGGGTATTCTTATCTGTGAGACATGAGCTGTTTTGTGGCCCAGGGCAATAAAAACGGAGCCAGTGGAAGTCGGCTGTGAGAACGGTGAGGACCCAGCAGTGTCAGCATGCAGAAGCTATACAGAGTTTGAGGAGAGAAGCAGAGGGCAGGGCAGAGCAGGGTTCCCCACAATCAGCAGAGTGTGTTTTCAGCAGCCTGTGGGGGAGCTGAGGTCCCTCCCTGCAGGCCTTTTTAAGGGGAGGCAAGTACTAAGTAGGGATGAGAGAGGCTAAATACGGCCCACGTGGATGTGGGGGTGGCTGATGGTGGTGTGATTTTGGGATGGCTGACACACGGGGTCTCCTCCACACTTGGCCATCCCTCTATCCATCTGATGCCTGAGTTCCCTTCCTTGGTCAACAAGCAGCCAACGTGACATGGGTCAGCACTGCCAGGCCATGGATGAGGGTTTATGGGGTGCGCCAAAGATTAAGATGCCATTGTTTACATCAGAGGCTTATAGGGACTTTGGGTTGCTTTGTCTCTTCTCCCTGCCTGGATTCCTGGCCCTGAGAGCTCCAAAGCCTGCAGATTTCTTCAACATTTCTAAACATGTGCAGGAAATCACACCTCAACCTCAAAAAAGGCCTCGGTCTGTTTGGCTCACAAAATCTTTCAAATCATTGGACATGTGAGACAAAAATAATTTGCCTTTTTTTTTTTTTTTTTTTTTTTTGAGACTGAGTCTTGCTCTGTCGCCCAGGTTGGAGTGCAGTGGTGCATCTTGGCTCACTGTAACCTCTGCCTCCTGGGTTCAAGTGTTTCTCCTGTCTCAGCCTCCCGAGTAGCTGGGATTACGGGTCCCTGACACCACACCCAGCTAATTTTTGTGTTTTTAGTAGAGATGGGGTTTTATCATGTTGACCAGGCTGGTCTCAAACTCCTGACCTCAAGTGATCCGCCATCAGCCTCCCAAAGTGCTGGAATTGCAGGCATGAGCCACCACACCCAGCCCAAAAATAATTTTTCAAATGGCCCTTAATGACAAAAGATCTGTGTGACTGACCTGGTAAAGACCCCTTTGCCAGGGGTTATTTTTCAGTGGTACTGAAGCCTGAGGGGTGGGGGGTGATGTGCAGAAGGCCACACAGCTGATCGTGGCAGCACCAGGAGCAGGTAGAAGCTAGGTCTTGGTTGACATCCAGTGCAATGCTCTTTGTGTGTTACATTCCTACTCTGCATTAACACTGAAGCCTTCTTCAGTGTGAGAGGAGGTTGTTGGGCCTGGAGGACAGTGAGGTGGAGGAGGGACTGGAATTATCATGGCCGACTGAGCAACCATCCAGAACACGGCTCATTGACCAAACCTTCATCACCTCTTATTCTTCCCTACACCCTGTGCCAGTGACAGGCATGGGGTCAGTCCTCAGCAGGGTAGGTGATTTATTCAATACCATTTACTAGGCTTCTCCCACACTCTGTTCCTAAACGGTGGTGGGCACTGGAAGCACAATGATGGGGAGAAAGAGCTCACAGTCTAGTGGGAGACGGTGACTCACAAACAGGCAATAATAATAGAGGGATAAGGGTAGTCAGCATGGTGACCCCAGGCCACTGTGAGAACACAAGAGAGGATATGTAATCTCTCTCAGTTACATTACCTGTGAGGGATAGGGGAGGTCAGAGGAGGCAGTGATGCTACAAGAGTGGGCAGAAATTAGTCAGCAAACGAGTCAGACGGGCATTTCAAGCAGAAGTGTCTCCTATACACCCCTGACTCAAATACAGTCCCCAAAAGCAGCATCTTGCCGTCTTGCCCCCTGTCTGTTTCTCCTCCTGTTCTGGATCACAGAGAATAATATCCAGTGGATCCCAAGGACCTGGGAGCCATCCTTGACTCCTTTTTCTCCTTCACTCCCCAGAGCTAATCTATTACCAAATCCTACTGATTACACCATCTTCATGTTTCTCAATTCCTCCCACTTCTTTCCATCCCAGTTCCTCCCTTCCTCAATTCAAGTTGCCATCACTTCTCCGTTGGACTAACGTGAACAGCCTCAGTCCTGCCCACCTCCAGTGCATTCTCCACATCTCTGCTGGAGTGATCTTTCTAACCATGCATCTAATCCTGTTACGCTCCTGCTTAAAAACCCACCTGAGAACCCCCACTGCTCTACAGATAAAGCTCAAACTCCAGTATTGCTTTCAAGGCCCTACATGATCTGACTCCCATCTGACTCTGCAGTGTAATTTCCTACTCCTCACACAGAAAACTACTCTCAGTTCCCCACGGCACCAACTCTCCCCCTCCAGGCCTTTGTCAGTACTGTGCCCTCTGCCGGTGACACTTCCCTATCCTGCTCCAAGCCGCCCTCCGCTTGGCCTGGCTGATTCCCATTCCTCTTCAAGGCTCAGCTTAACAATTTGTTTTCTGAGCCCATCAAGGCTGGGTGAGGTCCCCTGTCACCCTACCTGTGTTCTCCCAGGGCATCCCATTTTTCCCTTCATGGTATTTAACAGAATTCATTTTAATTGCTTTCTTGAATGTCTGGCTTCCTCTGTAAGCTCCATGAATGCAGACACTGGGGTTATCTTCCATATGTTTTATCCCCGGTACCTGGCACAGTGTACCCTCAACTTGAGTGGAGGGAGTGTCAGTGGAGGGGCCCCAGTTCACCCCATAGCAGCTCAGATGCATGCAAAAGAAGGATGAGGAGCGTGGGGCAGGCAGAGTGACCAGGGGCTCTGTTCTTTCAGCCCTACTTCCCATTACAGTTACTGGTGCCCAAGTGCTGAGCAAAGTCGGGGGCTCGGTGCTGCTGGTGGCAGCACGCCCTCCCGGCTTCCAAGTCCGTGAGGCTATCTGGCGATCTCTCTGGCCTTCAGAGGAGCTCCTGGCCACATTTTTCCGAGGCTCCCTGGAGACTCTGTACCACTCCCGCTTCCTGGGCCGAGCCCAGCTACACAGCAACCTCAGCCTGGAGCTCGGGCCACTGGAGTCTGGAGACAGCGGCAACTTCTCTGTGTTGATGGTGGACACAAGGGGCAAGACCTGGACCCAGACCCTCCAGCTAAAAGTGTACGGTGAGTGTGTCTGACACTGGCTGCTTGACCCTCTTCTCCCACAAAGCACCAGACAAGCATCCTAAGTCATAGCAGCCAGGGAGAGCTGGGTTCCAGAAAGCTCTGGTCTCTGACCATGTTGCTGACTCAGGGAACAGCTGCTCCCTGGTAGTCACGTCTAAGAAAATTCCTCCTGGCTGCAGCAGCCAGGCTTTGCCGTTTCACAGTGCTTGCCTGAACTCTAGCTCAGTCTTTTCTTAGCTCAGTGGCCTTAGACACAATGCTTAGCCTCCCTGGCCTTCACCTTTCTCCTTTGTAAATGGGCATTGTAATACTACCACGTAGAGTACCCACAGGGTGAAATGCAGTGGGATTTGCAGTGGCATCCAGGACAGAGCCTGGCCTGTGCTTCCTCAGTTCTAAAGGATCGTCATAGACTATAAGATGTGCCACTAGTCTATGTACCACTATAAAGGAAAAAAAAATGATGTTACATACTAAACTATGACATAATGGATTTATTTAAAAATCAAATTATAATGAAACTATGACTAAAAGTATAGAATTTACACATTTCTTAAAAGCGCTTCTTAGAAAGATTTTAACTATATATGATTCATGGGTTCTCTCAGTCATTCATCATTGCAAAACAAACCATCCCAAAACTTACTGACTGAAAACAACGACGATGTTTACTTCTCATAATTCTGTGGGTTGGCAGGCCCAGCTGGGTGCAACTTCTGCTTCACATGGGTCTGCAGAGCCCTTCGCACAGTTACGTTCAGCACCTCAGTTGGCTGCATGGACTGGGGGCTGGGTGGACCTTGTTTCCAAACAACTCCACCTCCACCTCCACCACAGCCACCTCCACCACCTTCATCATTTGTCTTCTGGTCAAGAAAAAGGGGCTTTCAGCTCTCATTTATCTACCTAATGGGTTAGAAAAGAGGCATAGGTGACCCTAAATCACTGTTTCAGTAAAACTTTAGAAATTTAGATAGAGTGGAAGAGGGGGGAGTCCAGCTTTAAGAATGGAAAGCAGAGGTAGCAGCTTGGAAGAGGGTAGTCATGAGGGAGATAAAGGCTGTAAGCAAATTGGGGAGGTGTCTTGAATTCCCGCGGGCCAGCTAACTGGCTGTCCTTGGGCGAGCCATGCAGGGTGCCAATGCAGTTGCAGGTGTCTTTCTGGATGCACACAGCCCTGAGCCTCATCTTGGCAAGCAGAGTACTGGCTGTATTTCAGCACCCCCACCCCCTGCCACCTGTTACCCTGTGACCCCCTTAGCCCAATGTCCTTGTGCAGTGAATAACCTACCCTACCATACAGTCAGCCCCTGGAGCCCCTCCTCCGGTCTAAGTCTCAGCTGCCGCACATGTGAAATGAGAACATTGAATGTGATAATACATGCAGCACCCACACCACTAAGCTCTAAAATGCCTTGTTCTCAGCATCTGAATTACAGATTTTAAGGAAATTGCTGTTTTATTGCTTCCAAATACATAGCGTGATTAGAACTAATTGCACGAAGCTGCCAAGCAGCCATCCTTAGGAGCTCTGCTTTGACAATAGATAAGAATGATTTGAATTAGCAGATCAGTTACTAGAAATGTCAATGGGTGTTTCTACTGTGCTTGATCGTGTTTGGAAGCAGCTTGTCCTCTTAAGTGATGTAAATATCCCCCCTGTAATCTTTGTTTATACTATTAGTGTGCCCAGCAAATCATTTCTCTTTCATATCACAAATCCCACCAGACTGAACTGGCATTAACGAGGTTTTTCTCTGCTTGACTTTGGAATGCTGTCAGAGACTGAGCTCTCCCGTTGTTACCAGAATGCTCTCCCACTGGCCTCATTTCCGCTGAGACTCAGGATTTACTCATCAACCTGTATAGGAAGGGGGATCCGTGGCCTAGGACACCAGGATATCGGTTTGTTCAGTGACCAGGTATCGAGCGCCCACTATTTGCCAGCACTAGACAGCTAAGGTTACTGAGCTAATAAGACAGAGACCTCACCTCTGGGCCCCTCCTTCACAGCATTTTGCACCCTCATAATTATTTTATTAATTATTCATAATCATTTGTCAGTATTTGTCTTTCTCACCAAACTGTAAGCTCCAGAAGGCTAGGAATGTGTTTGTTTTCTTGCCTGACTTAATAAATGCTTGTCATCTCTTGTTGACTGACTGACATATTGTGAGATAAATACTACAGAAAGAGATAGAGTGCTTGGAGAGCTCAGAGCCATGCCTGGGAAGGCTTCACAGTCAAGGCATTAAGCAATGTGTTCAAACCGGGCCTTGAAGGATGGGTAGGAGTTTTCTGGGAGGACAAGAAGGGAAAGGCATCTATGTGCACAGATGAACCATGTGAAAGCATGAAAGGTATTTAAGAGCATGACATATTTGGGAAAACTGCAAATTAATTAGGATGAGCAGGGAGAAGCAGCAGGAGGTACAGCTGGAGAGATGGGCATGAATCATTTCCCGAAAGGTTTTGAATATCAAGCTAAGGAATTCAGCTTCTGTCCTGTGGGCAGTGGAAAGCCAGACAAGATTTTGGAACAAGAGAGGCCTAGTCAGAGGTGGCATCTAACCCTGGGTGCATCCCAGAGCCAGAGATATGGGCCCTGCCCAGCATCCCTGGGACCCATACCTGTTGTACTTTTCTTTCCCAGATGCAGTGCCCAGGCCCGTGGTACAAGTGTTCATTGCTGTAGGAGGGGATGCTCAGCCCCCCAAAACCTGCCAGGTTTTCTTGTCCTGTTGGGCCCCCAACATCAGTGAAATAACCTATAGCTGGCGACGGGAGACAACCATGGACTTTGGTATGGAACCACACAGCCTCTTCACAGACGGACAGGTGCTGAGCGTATCCCTGGGACCAGGAGATAGAGGTGTGGCCTATTCCTGCATTGTCTCCAACCCTGTCAGCTGGGACTTGGCCACAGTCACGCCCTGGGACAGCTGCCATCATGAAGCAGGTATGGCAAGGGTCAGCAGTCAATGGTTGAGGGCTTATGAAGCATCAAGTCCACCTCTGACCCCACCCCTCCATGTTCAGCACCAGGGAAGGCCTCCTACAAAGATGTGCTGCTGGTGGCAGTGCCTGTCTCGCTGCTCCTGATGCTGGTTACTCTATTCTCCGCCTGGCACTGGGGCCCCTGCTCAGGTAGGAATCCTGCAGGTGCAGGAGGTAGGTGGAGGAGGTGGAGTTCCTGGCGGGGAGGGGGTCTTGGACCTCCTTCTATTTAGGCTTCAGATGGTCTGCCCCTTCTTACCTCTCCCACCTCATCTCTTGGCCTTCTCTAGCTCATATCTTGGTTTCCAACCAGACTCAACTACTTGAAGTTTCTTTTGCGGTTCTCCAAATGAACTGTTCCCTCACATCCATCTGCAGATCTTTGTACATAATATTCCCTCTGCCTGGAACACACTTTCCATGATTTCCCACCCAGCCTCCCCCCTTCGTGTGGCTAACTCATACTCAGTCTTCAAGGTGTGCTTGCTCCAGAAAGCCTTCCCTGACCTCCCCCTACACTCAGGCTGATTAATGTCTTTTCTTTAATCTCCATTGCTTGCCCCAATCAGAGAACTACTTACATTTACTTCCCCACTGAATTCTGAGCCCTTAAAAGGAGGATACTGGGTCACCACTGGGCATGTCAGTGGTTCCTAGAACACGAGAGTTCCTGAAACATCGCTGGCATCAACAAACATTGTTGAGTGGGAGTCTAGACGACTTCCAACCCCTTCTTGCCTGAGATTTCTACAAAATGTCTCCTTAAGAGAAGCTACTCCCTGGCCAGTGGCTGATAGGGCTGCCTTCTTGAGAAGAGGAAGGAAGAGGAAACTCCAAGATCAGACAAGGTTCTAAGCTTTATATCCAACTCAGTCCCTTCCTCTGCCCCAGGATGCCCTGCCCCTGAAAGAACTACCCGACTGACCAGGGCTCCGTGGCCATTTCCATCCCAGGCTGTCGGAGCTGGCTTGTCCCAAGGTGGAGAAAGGGGGTCAGCAAGGAGGAGGCACTGAGGCCTCATTATGATGGGTGTGTCCTAGAAGGCAGGGTCTGGGTCCAGCCTGTAAGCACGGGGACAGGCAGTGCTGATTCCTGTTCATTCTCTCCAGCAGGGAGGAGGGCAAGAGGGATCAGCTGAGGCTGCACTCCATCTGAAAGCCCCATCTGCTGTGGGAGGGTGTGGCCCTGGCCCCTGCCCCAAGAGTCCCCAGGATTTGTGATAAGAAAATGGAAGCCAGGAATGAGCAGGGAAAAAAAATAGCTTTATTGAGATATAATTCACATAGCATACAAGTCACCTATTTAAAGTATACAATTCAATGCCTTTCAGTGTATTCGCAGAGTTGCGCATCCATCCCCACAACCAATTTTAAAACAGTTCCATTACCTCCCCCAAAACCCCATAACCCCTTAGCCATCACCTCCCAATTCCCCCATTCCTCCCACAGCACTAATCTACTTTCTGCCTCTATGCTTTTGTCTTTCCTGGACATTTCATATAAATAGAACTATACGCTATGTGGCCCTTTGGCCAGGTTTTTTTCGCCTAGTGTCATGTCCTCAAGGCTCGTAAAATAGCATCTTTGGCCGCTGAGAAGGGACCCAACCACCTAGGAGAGTAGAAAGCTACACGCAGGCAGTCCAGAAGCTGGTTCTGGCTCTGCCTCATGGCTTCTGTCCAGTTATTTAACTTTCCATACCTTCTGCAATTAAATGTACGGCATACTTGCAGGCCAAGGTTAGACATTAGGAAGAATTTCCTATTCTTGAAGAGTCTCCCTTTCCAGGGTGTTGGAAGACCAGGAGAAATGTTCCTTTCCCTAAGGTGACCTTGGGCTAACACACTGAGGATTCAGAGGCCCGCGGGCAGGCCAAGGATGCCAAGACTCCAAACATTGGAGGGGTAACTTTCTTTCTGATATTCTTACCAGGGAAAAAGAAAAAGGATGTCCGTGCTGACAGGGTGGGTCCAGAGACAGAGAACCCCCTTGTGCAGGATCTGCCATAAAGGACAATATGAACTGATGCCTGGACCATCAGTAACAGGCACGCGATGCTCAGGGACATAACTGGTGCCTGGAAATCACCATGGTCCTCATACCTCCCACGGGAATCCTGTCCTGCTTCGAAGGAGCAGCCTGGGCAGCCATCACACCACGAGGACAGAAAGCACCAGCACGTTTCGCACCTCCCCCTTCTCTCTCCCATCTTCCCATATCCTGGCTCTTCTCTGGGCAAGATGAGCCAAGCAGAACATTCCCTCCAGGACACTGGAAGTTCTCCAGGATCCAGATCCATGGGGACATTAATAGTTCAAGGCATTCCCTCCCCCACCACTATTCATAAAGTATTAACCAACTGGCACCAAAGAATTGCCTCCAGCCTGAGTCTTAGGCTCGAAAATATATTAGATATTTGAACTAATAGAGGAACTCTGAGTCACCCATGCCAGCATCAGCTTCAGCCCCAGACCCTGCAGTTTGAGATTCTGATGCTTCCTGATGGCCAAAGCATTCCTATAAGAAAAGGTCTAGACACAGGTGAAAGTGAGAGGTGGGGGACAGGCGTTTCTCTTTCTGGCCTAAGGACTTTCAGGTAATCAGAGTTCATGGCCCCTCCGAGGTAAATTGCAGTTGTAGACACCAAGGATGGTTGACGACCCATAGTTGAAATGGGCACCGTTTTACAGGAAACACCATATTAATAGACATCCTTACCATCTCCCTCCACTCTCGCGCCTCCTGCAGGACCTGGGAGTGAGGGTGGAGAGTCTTTCCTCACGCTCTAGCACAGTGACCAGGAAAGAAATATTGAATTTGCCCCAGCCAACAGGACGTTCTTGCACAACTTCAAGAAAAGCAGCTCAGCTCAGGATGAGTCTTCTTGCCTGAAACTGAGAGAGTGAAGAGCTATAAAACACTATGCAGAAGGAACATTATGGACAGAAGGGGTATGAGGCACTCTAGAATCTGCCACATTCACCTTCAATGCAAATGCAGACCTACCTTAGTTCAAGGGGAGGGGACAAAGACCCCACCACCCAACAGGAGGACTGTAGAGGTCACTCGGACTCCATTGAACTTTTTATTGTGGCCATCTTAGGAAAATACGTTCTGCCCCTGAGTGATTCTGTCTAGAAAAGCTCTGGAGTATTGATTGCTACTGGAAAAACATTGATGAGCTAAACTTACCCTTGGGGATTATTAGCCGTTAAGGTTCACAGTTTCTCTCACCCAGGTGTAACTGGATTTTTTTTGGAGCCTCACTCAAGTCTTGATAACAAAGAGGAAGGAGGTATTGAAGAAACAGGGGTGGGTTTGAAGTACTGTTTTCCCAGGGTGACTTCACTCTCCCCACCTAGGATGTCAGTCCTGTCCAAGGACCTTCCCTCTTCTCCCCAGTTCCCAGGCAATCACTTTACCTTGGACACAGGATCAGCACAGCTGGCCTCCGGATCCACATCACCACTCCTCCACTCGATTGTTCCCAGATCCTCCGTGCCTGCTCAGAGGTTCCCTGCTGGTAACCTGGCTTTATCAAAATCTCATCCCTTTCCCACATGCACTTCTCTCCTATCACCTTCCCCCAAGATTACCTGAACAGGGTCCATGGCCACTCAACCTGTCAGCTTGTGCTGTCCCCACCTGCCACCTACAGTAATGCCATATGCCTGGTCACTGAATCATGCAAAACTGGCCTCAGCCCCTGAAAATGAGTGAAAAGGAAAGCCCAGGATCTGACAAGGAGCCCTCATGGGTTTCTGGGGAAAAATACAGCACTCCCCACCTTTCTTCTGTTCATCTCCAGGGCCCCACCTCCGATCAAAGCAGCTCTGGATGAGATGGGACCCGCAGCTCTCCCTCCATAAGGTGACTCTTAGCAACCTCATTTCCACAGTGGTTTGTAGTGTGGTGCACCACGGCCTTGCTGAGCAGATCCACACTGCTCAAATAAAGTTCCCATCCTCAATGACTCACTTGTCAACTAGTGGACTAATGAACTCTCTGCCAAAAAAACACGAAGTGCTTCCGTGAGACCAATTTTGTGCTAATAAACGTTGAGACTGATGCTTAAAAAGTCACACCACAACAAATATTGATTGAGGGTGCTGCATGTGCTGAGTATATTTCTTGGTACTTGGGAATCAGTAGTGAAGCAAAACCCTTGCCTTTGAGAGTTTATGTTCTAGATAATATAAATAAACAAGTAAGCATACATCAGATGTTGTTAGTTTCTGTTAAGAAAGATAAGGCAGAGTAAAGGGCTACAGAACAATGTGTTGGGGAGACAGGGTCTGTCTTAGATAAAGCAATCAATGACAGCTTCAGTGGGGTGCCATTTGAACAGAGGCCCAGTGAAGTGGAGGAGTGAGTGTGCAGTGGCAGAGTGTTCCAGACAAAGAGACCAGAAAATGCAAAGGCCCTAAAGTGACAGCATGGTTGGTGTTTGCAAAGAAGAGAGTGGAGGCCAGAGGGGCTGGATCCAAACAAGGGAGAGAGAGAAGGACAAGAGTCCAGAGAGACGGCCCGGGGCCGCATCATATGGGACTTTGTGAGAATGCCCCTTTGTTGGAGTTACAATGACAGAAAGAACCCTCAAGAGTCCAGAGATCAGACTCCTCCCAGAACACCCTCTACTTCATTGCTCCAGGATGCTTGTGGTCCGGCCAGAGCCCTCTCCAGATCTTCTTTTGCTTTTTCTTGTTTTCATTTTATTTTCCTTGAGCAGTAGTTTTTGCATCTGTTCTCCTGTACAAAAGACAAATACAAGAGCTGCTAGGGCAAAGGACTCATGAGACATGATATCAGAGAGAATGGGAAAGGGGCATAGCAAAAGAAAAGGGTTAGAGAGGACATTTTTCTCATCAATGGAGACATGAACATTCAGTGCCTCATTTTTTAAAAAACTGCTGTATGAGCTGAGATTGTGCCACTGCACTTCAGCCTGGGTAACAGAGCGAGACTCCGTCTCAATTTAAAAAAAAAAAAAAAAAAAAAAAGGCTGCTGCAAACATTAATGACACCTGTAGCAAATCTTCCTTCCATGTGTATTAAGAACTAGCACCTGTTCAGTTAATCACTCTTGGTTACTTACTGATCTTCAGAGGAAGCACCGTCTCCTTCCAGATTTGGCTCCATGGCTACTTGCATCTGTTCTGCATACAGCCTGAAGGAAGGGCCTCTAAAATGGCAATAACTATTGCTAGATCTAGGAAAGTTGTAGTGGCTGCCTCCCCTTGGGCTGCGCCTTAGTCAACATTATCTGCCAGGAGGGGCAGGCTGAGTGCACGGGCAAGTAGTGGGGAGACTCCCACAGCGTGACCAGCCCGGGTCCAGGTCTCAAAGCCACATTTCCACGCAGACACTGAAAAACTGCAGTGTCCCGAAGAGAATGACCAGAATGGTGAAAAGTCTAAAAACCTTACCATATGAGAAATGATTACAGAAACTGGTTATGTTGAGCCTAGAACAAAACACTCACGGGAGCATAGGTTCTCAAATATTTGAAGGCTTATCACATAAGCCCAGACTGTGTAACTGGGGCCAATGGAGCATATCACTAAAAGGCAGATATTGACTCATATGAATAATAGGATCTTAAAGCTGGAAGGAAATCTGTGGTTACTCAGTTCAAGTTTTTTTATTTCTTATATGGAAACCAAAATCCAAAGAGAATGTTACTCTTCTGAAATTACATAATTAGTGGCACAGTCAGAATTACCTTTCGATTATCTGAATCAGTCCAGTCCCTTCCACTGCACTAGATTACCAAGGAAGAATGTTCTGACAAGTAGGAAAATCCAAATATGAAGTAAATGGTTTCAACGAATCTGCTTAAGCAGAAACCATCTCAGAGCAATACTGTAGACTGGAGACTTATAATAATGAATTATAAATGAAAGAAAGAATGAGCAGGCACTGTGGTGTACACCTGTAGTCCCAACTACTAAGGAGGCTAAGGTGGGAGGATCACTCAAGGCCAGAAGTTCAAGACCAGTCTGGGCAGCACAGTGAGACCCCATCTCTAAAAGAAATAAATAATTAAAATTAAGAAATAAAAAGAATGAATGAATGAATAAAGAGATGGTCAAAAGAGGCCAATGAAAGGATTCTGCTAGGGTGTCAGAAAAAAAGCCATGCTTTCTCTAAAGACAATTTATTCTAGCTTCCCTTCTTGTGCCTTTTTTATAGTATGTTGCTTTGGGGAGGTATCAGAATTGAAAAGAGACTGATAGAAAGTAATAATCCCATTAACAGGAAAAAAACCAGCAAATCAGTCAAATAGGTGAATATAACACATATAGTCATTAAACATTTTATGTTCTTTAGGAAATTTAAAAATAATGGGAAAACACTTATATCAGTCAAGTTTCTTTGGAGGCAAGCAATAGAAACCAACTCTGGTTTTAACTAAAATAAAAGAGGAAATGTATTAGAAAGTTGTGAGTAACTTAGAGAACCAAGGAAAATGTTGACCAAGACTCAGAAAAGACAAAGCCCGGTAGCCTTGAGGATGCAGGCCTCAGGGCCTCCGAAAATAGTTCTGTTCTATCTTCCCCAGTTGCTCACTGAAGATTCAACTCCCCACCAATGGAGCCTGATTGGCCTATTTGAGGCCAAGGGCCCTCCTTTTTGATGGGGTGGGGAGGAGCTGTAGGACCTCGCCAAAAGCATCAACTGGGTTAACAAAATAAAGTACAAAACAAAGCTTGAACAGGTATCTGTAGAACAGGAAATGCACCCATCTGTTCATTCAATAAGCACTTACTATGCACCTACTATGTGTCAGCACCAACTGGGATACGGGAATTACTAAATAGTAGCACCACAAGCCCTGCCCTCAAAGAGCTCACAGACTGGTAAGAAAGCAGTATGTCAACAAAGGATTCCAGTGAGTTCACAGGGACACAGCCCCTAACATGAGCTCAAAGGCACCTCCTGGCCTGTAAGACCTCAGTCCCCAAAGACAGCCAGTCAGAGTCCCAGGGGAAATGGTAAAAGGAGAAAGCATTGCCTGGGAATAAAACTTCAGCTGGCAGGAACAGAAGATGGCATGGTATGGTAGTGTCCTGGGGCAGGCCTTCCCACAGCAGCATCACACTTTTGTTTAACTGTGTTGCCTGAACACCAGGACATCTCATGCTGGTAGCTTGTCTTCAGATTTCCCTTGAGATCGTGTAGAAAAGGGAGAGCCGCTCACAAGGGCTGGGGGCTGGTTCCATTCTCCTGGTGGTGGTTGGGTGGTCCTGGCTGGGACACCTGGATTGAGATGCTGATGCTGATGCTGTCCTGTCTGCCAGCCCACCCTGTTGGTCTTCAAGCCTGTACCCACTGGCTGGGCCTGCTTAGCCTCCTCAAGAGTCTTCCAAAGTCAGGTAAAGTAATTTGAACTCAGCCTAACCAGACAGAAAATGAAGAGGTCAGACAGAGCTCTGTCTGCTGGCTGACCCCCTCAACCATATGCCCACCTTCAGTTGGCTTAACCGCAGGAGCTCAGAGTTCCAGCATACTCACTGCTGTCCCGCTCCCAGGCCAGGGAGCCACTACCCCCGTTCCCACCCCCCAGCAAAGCAGATACAACCAGTTGGTAGCCTGGACCTCTCTCTTCCCTGCTCAAAAATACCTTGGGATCCCTCCTGCCCCTCACTGATAAAAACCTGACAGCCTAATAGTCCCAGAAAATCCCTCACAATCCCCCACACACAGCCAGGGTGCTGGATCCCTCCTGAGCACTGAGCACAGATCCCCACACGTAGGGGTGCCTCCGCATGAGGACGTGAGAGGCAGAGGGCAGAAGGACTGACCGCAGGCCTGGTCACTCCCAGGAGAAGGACAAGAAGTACAGGGGAAGGCCTGAGGCTCTTGGCTTACTTGTTGTTCTGAGGCCTGGACAGTCAGGAGAAGGTAGAGCTCTCATTCGTGCACTCATCTGAGGGAAGCCTACACCAGAGGCCGGAGTCACCAGCCAGCGCCTCAGCCAGCTCCAGCCAGCTGCTAATGGAGTGTTTATTCTTCTGTAGGCTGCGTCTAGAAAGGACAAGCCTAACAGGATGCCTGTCGGTCCATTCCCTATCCAATTACCCCAGGAAGCCACGAGCACAGACAATATCACCCCTACAGCAAGGCAAGAAGGCTGCTGCCCTGGCCTGTACTGCAGAAGGGCAGCTCTGGCTCTCCTCCACAGGCAAGGAGACAACGGTGCTTTCACCTATAGCTCCCTCTCCCCCTTTTAAATCACATTTCAGAAATACAGATGGGAATTCTGAAGATGGGCTAAAATGCCTACGTGCACCCTGAGTCTGAGGGTAGCTGAGGGGCAGTTTATGGACAAGGTGTGGAGGAAGCTCGGGATGTGCACAGCTGTGAGCACAAGGCTTTTCGCAGTGTGGGCTGGAGCTGCAGGTGAGAAGAGAAAGGATCTGATTTAAGGCCTGGGCAAGGGAGCCAGTTCTTCCTATGCTGGGAGTTCTGGTATGAAACCCCAAAGAGTCCAAGATTTCTGAATCCAAACCTAGCCTTCCAAGGCATTGTGAAGGTATGTTTGTCAAGCTAGGAGGGTAGAACATATTTTACGTAATAATGTGTTAACTCAACTTATAATTACAAATGTTATGGGTGAGCCTCAATATGGGGACCCCTCCCCCTGGACTTTTTCCATCATAATTCCCTCCCACCCCCTGAACCTGACACCTGCCCCATGACGAAGAGGAAAACCCCAGCTCTCACTGCAGCTCAAAATGAGCACAGCAATGTGGGTCTAGAATCACACTCCGGACAGCGGGCTCTGATTTCCTGGAGGACTGATTCACAGGTCCATGGCACTCATTCTCTCAGCACGTCTTTAGTGGGTACACACTCCATGCCAGACACACTAGGAATAGAGCTGTGGGCACCACAGGCGAGTCCCTGCATTCATGAAGCTTGTCTACTAGTAAGGCAGAGACAGACACTGTACAAATGTACACAAATGTTTAATTAAAACTGTGCTAATCTCTATAGAAAAAAATAGCTGAAAACCAAGAGCCAGAATAACAAGGGAGCAAAATATAGCTGGTGGGTGGACAGAGGGAAGGGCCTCCCTGAGGAAGGACAGTCAAGCTGAGACCAGTGGGGAGAGGAGGAGTCAGCAAAGCAAAGAGTGGGGGAGCTGCCATGCTGGGAATGAGCATCCACAAAAGCCCTTCTAGAAAGATCTCTGCCCTTGTAAGCATCTGTGGGAAAGTCCCCAGGGACAGAGGGCAATGAGCAGGAGGGACTCTGGGAGGAGAGGACGGCAGAGGTCAGATTATGTAGGGTCTGATAGGACATGGAGAAATTTAAAAGTTAATTATAAATGTAAAAGCCAGCCACTGAAGAGCTTTAAAACAGGAAATGACACAATAAGACTCGCATTTTAAAAGATCATGCTGGCAGCTGCGTGGAGAATGGATTGAAGGTTCCGAGAGTGAAGGCAGGAAAATGAAGTTATTGCAGGAATCCTAGGAATGAAGGTGGGGAGAGAAAGGGAGAGAAGTGGGTGACTTCAGTGCATATTTAGGAGTTGGAATAGAATAGACAAGACTTAGTGTCCTTGGTTGAGGGAGGGGTCAAGGATGACACTGAGGTCTCTGACATGAGTAAACAGGCAGATGAAGGTGCCATTTACCAAACCTGGAAATACAGAGTTAGTTTTGGCTGGGCACAGTGGCTTGCGCCTGTAATCCCAGCACTTTGGGAGGCCGAGGCGGGTGTATAACCTGAGGTCAGGAGTTTGAGACCAGCCTGACCAATCTGCAGAAACCCCATCTCTAGTAAAAATACAAAATTAGCCAGGCATGGTGGCGCATGGTGGCTACTTGGGAAGCTGAAGCAGGAGAATCACTTGAACCCAGGAGGTGGAGGTTGATCTTGAGCCAAGATCATGCCATTGCACTCCAGCCTGGGCAACAAGAGCGAAACTCTGTCTCAAAAAAAAAGAAAAAGGGTTAGTTTTAGGGTGAAGTCAGAAGTTAATTGGTCCTTAATTATCAGGGAAGAGGGGCTTTAAAAGAAACAGATTCTTAGAGGCTGAGCAATATATTGGGTTGAATCATATGAAAATTGTCATTTTTGTAAGTTTTAAAATAGTCAAATACAGGTAATTTCATACGATTCGATCTAATAATGGAAATGTAAGATGACTTGAGGAAGAAAAGTCATCTCTTCTGCTGCTCTGACTCCACCTCCTATAAGGACAACTGGAACATTCCTATATCCTAGTAGATGTTGGCAGAGCTCCTTCAACATGAACCTGGGCATGGAGGGACTACAAGACAAGAGGACCTCCCACAGCACTCTCAGTCCACACTGGTCGGGGGCCATGGTGTCCTGGTCAGCTTCTCTACCACCTGGACTGAATCCTGCCTGCCCAGCTCCAGAAAGTCCTGAAACATTCAGGAACCAAGGTTCAGAATGGTAGGGAGTGATGGAACTGCCTCAGTAGCCAAGGAGAACTGTCCTTGACCTCCACCCTTCTGAATCCAACCCACCTCATGCCTTGTCCTGCAGCATTCACAGCCCCATATAGATTGTGGAGGTGGAGCCCCTGATGCTGTCTGAGGAGCCTTTCCAAGCAACAGGGGCAGTGACTTGGCCAGGCGGGCATGGTCAGACACAGAAGGGCAGTGCATCAGTCACTCCAAAGTTGCTGGCTTCATAGATACCATGATTGTCCCTCAGCCCACCCCTGCTGGGGAGCACAGCAGCTGGAAGACTTCCTTCCCTTTCAGCCAACCTGAGACCTCAGAGACCTTAAGATGGAGATGACTCAGCTATTGGCAGCCCCAATTCAGCACCCCCGATTCCAGACAGACTAGGCTCTTGTCTGTCCCCTGCCCCTGACATACTCACGCACTCTGCCCCTTTAACCAGGCTTTTCCCCCTGCCTCCCAACTGAGAATATCCTTCTTTATCCATCTTGGTCTCCAACCAACACTTCCAGGCCCAGCCCCAGGCACTCCTCCTCTCAGAAGCCTTTCCCTCAAGTGGTCTCTTAGCATCAACTCTCCCAGCTTTGCATGAGCCTGAATCAACAGTTGTGTGCATTGTTCTTTAATTTTTCTAAATGAGATTAATCATCTCACTTGGAAGGCTCCATGTTCCTAGACAGATCAGGTTTAACACCCAGTCCTACCGGTGACACTCAGTAAGCACATCACCAAAACACACTTTGTAACGAGGTGGTTAACTCAAGGTTGGGGAACATGCAGGTGGACAAAATGGGCATTCTGCAGATATCCCCTCCACTGAGGAAGGCGAAACTCTCAGGCCAAGAGATTCCATGTCTGCATCTCCCCTTCCAGGCAGTATAATCAGTCGGCTGGGTTCAGACAAACTTCTACACCTCTTAGGGACCTCTTGGCCACACAGGAGGAGATAGGCCGCTCCTTACTAAAGTCTCACCTCCTGGGGATGGGGCTTAGCTCTTCCTGCTGCAGTTGGTCTGTCTCCTCCATCCCTTTTCTTTCTTGGAAACAATATTTATTGAGCGTATGCCATATGCCTGGCACTTTTTAGGAGCTTAAGTACATTAGCGAATAAAACAGACAAAGATCCCTACCTTGTGTCCCTCCTTGTGGAACTTACAGAAAGGTGGGGACAAGTCAATTAGCAATCATCGTAACAAATAAATGTTATAGCATGTTGGAGGAGGATAAGTGCTACAGATTAAAGGAAAAAAAGCAGAGTAGGAGGTGGGTAAGTGTGATGAGGAGCGCAGGCAGGAGGGTACTGCAATCTTAAACAAGGTGGCCATGGTAGGCCCTACTGAGAGGGAGAAAACTGAGCAAAGATTTGAAGGAGGTGAGAATTAAGCCATTGGTAAATCCGGAGGAGAGCCATTCTGGGCAAAAAGAACAGCCAGAACAAGGACCCTAAGGTGTTCAAGAAACAATGAGGTGCCAGTGATGCTCCGGGGAGAGAGCCAGGAAGAAGAATGATAGATTAGATCAGAGAAGTGACATGGATGGCCTGGAGCACTAGTGTAAGGAATTTGATCTTGGGAAGTCATTTCAGGGGTTTGAGCAGAAGAATGATTTAACTATCCCTCTGGCTTCTCTGCTGAGAATGAACTGAAGGTGGGAGGGAGGAAACAGGGAAATCAGTCAGGATGCTGCTGCTATAACCCAGGCAAGAGATGAGGGTGGCTGTGAGCTGGGAGGTAACAGGAGAGAAGGGTTTGCTTCTAGATTTGCAGTAAAGGCAAAGCCGATAGATACAATCATGGTATCTATGAAGCCAGCAACTTTGGAGTGACTGATGCACTGCCCTTCTGTGTCTGACCATGCCTGCCTGGCCAAGTCACTGCCCCTGTTGCTTGGAAAGGCTCCTCAGACAGCATCAGGGGCTCCACCTCCACAATCTATATGGGGCTGTGAATGCTGCAGGACAAAGCATGAGGTGGGTTGGATTCAGAGGGGTGGAGGTCAAGGACAGTTCTCCATGGCTACTGAGGCAGTTCCATCACTCCCTACCATTCTGAACCTTGGTTCCTGAATGTTTCAGGACTTTCTGGAGCTGGGCAGGCAGGATTCAGTCCAGGTGGTAGAGAAGCTGACCAGGACACCATGGCCCCCGACCAGTGTAGACTGAGAGTGCTGTGGGAGGTCCTCTTGTCTTGTAGTCCCTCCATGCCCAGGTTCATGTTGAAGGAGCTCTGCCAACATCTACTAGGATATAGGAATGTCCCATTGTCCTTATAGGAGGTGGAGTCAGAGCAGCAGAAGAGATGACTTTTCTTCCTCAAGTCATCTTACATTTCCTTTATTAGATTGAATTGTATGAAATTACCTGTATTTGACTATTTTAAAACTTACAAAAATGACAATTTTCATATGATTCAACCCAATATATTGCTCAGCCTCCTGACCCAACCCAGTGGATGTGGCAGGGGAGTGGTGAAATAGAGAAAGGAATTAAACAAGGACAGAGTCTCCATCAACTGAGAGAGGGAAGACGGTAGGTGGGGTAGAGGCAGTGTCTGGGACGTGCTACGTTTGAGACATCTGTTAAACATCTAAGCAGGTATGTGAGTGTGGAGTGCAGGAGAGAGGGCTGGCCTGGGTGTATAAATTTTGGTATTATTGGCATGCAGGTTTTAGGTGAATAGGTAGAGAGGTGGTGGGGGGCTGGGGAGGAGATTATTCCCATCCTCATTCCTCACTTTCTCAGACTGTGTGCTGCAGTCTCGGGAAGGCTAATGTTTATTGAAAAGACAGAAGCAGATTTCCCCACAGGAACAACTTTGTAATAGCAGGTTAGGCTCCTGACCAAGGATCTGTTGCTCAATGTTTTCACGGCAGTGATCACAAACATGGCCTACCTTTAAGTCCTTAGTAAACTGTGAGTGAGAAGCCTGCGTGCGGGACAGGAAAGAGCTTCCAACAGAGTCTGTTAAACCATGACCTGTCCTGCAGAGCTGAGCCTGGCATGGCCCACGCCCTACCCGTGGGAGGCCCAGACCACCAGTGAGGCTGTTCCCCAGGCCCTTGCTGACTCTGCTCACCAGGTGATGAACACGCTTGGGGAGGGCAATGTTCACATGTACCTCTGAGAAGGATCTGGGCGGATATATGCGGCATTTTCTACATCATGTCCTTGAGGCAACCACAGGCATTAACTATTGTCATTAGACTCCTAAGCTGAGGGAGGAGTCTCTAATACAAACTTCCTCCGCCACACTAATTATAGGACAGATCAGCGCAGAGAGGCATTCTGAACCCTCAAGAAAGTAGATGTTGAGAAGGGAAGAGACATGGCCCCTGCTCTCAGGGGAAGTCTAGTCTGATGGAGATGGGAGGATAACAGGACACTCCCAAGACAGGGTAAGGATAACAAACACTGTATGGGAGCAGGCAAGAGACTGGGATAAGAGGACAGGGTAAGGCCAGTCTGCCTTTCTGAAGAAAGAGGACAGGGAGAGAGAAGTACGGGAGTTTCACGGACCAGCCTTGGCAAAGGGCTGAGGTGAGGTGGGGACGGGGCTGAGGCAGGGACTTGGAGCCACAACCCCAGCGTTTGGGGAGACACAGGAGCCAGTTCAGGTGAGTGACTGCAGGAAGAGTCATGAGGCTGCAGATGGCATCCAGGCAGAAGAGGGGCGTAGACCAGGGGCATCTGAGGGGACTGACAGGAGGAGGCTTCCCAGGCCAGAGGCAAGCCAGAAGTGGGGTCTAGATTGGGCTGAAGGAGTTCACTTCCAAGGCTGAATGAATTCTCCCAAAAACGGTGAAGAAAATCTATGTGTCCCCCAACTCCCATGTGCCAGGAAGGTCCCTCCTCAGCTCTGGGAAAGCTGTGTGGCAACCCTTCAGGAGGGACCCTCCACCTGGGAGGGGTTGTCAAAGTCAGGGCTACAGAGGGCACCACAGTGAGCCCTGGGCCCAGAGGGAGACCACAGGGGACCTGAGTGCCAGGAACTGAGAGCAGACAGATGGGAAAGGGCACGGGAGGGTACACCCTGGCCCGGGGAGCCACCCTGAGGATTCTGGCAGCTTATCCCCAGACTGACTCTGTGACCCTGCCGAGCTTGTGTTTCAGGTGCTTCCTGTTATCATTAGGATTATTATTACTAATGAGGATTCCTGTCAATATTCACACCTGCATGTGGATTCCAGGACTCAGAGGCAAGTCCTGGTTCTCCTCCTTCTCTACTGGTGGCTTCCTGGACTCCTTGCCTCTTCCCCAAGATGGCGAGCCATCTCCAAGTTCAATCCCAAGGCTTCATTCTTCGTTCTCTGTTCTCCTCCCTGTGGACCTCCCACTCCCCCAGCCTCTGCCCTTGACCTCTGTGTGGTTAGATCCGTACCTCCAGGCCTGTCCTCTTGTAGGAGATGAAATTACATTCTAGGGGGAGATGAAATTTACATTCTAGGGATATGGAGGGTTGAGGTTCAACCATTTGCTGAGCCGTATGTTCCAGGCTCTGTAATATGCCTGTCACACAAAACAGCCCTATTACTATTCCATTTTACAGACAAAGAAACTGAGGCTTTGGAATTTTATTAAATAACTATAAACCCACATCTGTCTAGCTCCAAAACTGAGGGTTTTTTTCTTTGCAGATGAGAACAAGGCTAACTCACTAATATTTAGTACAAGTTTTCTTCCTCTTCCCTTCTTTAATTCCTCAAGAGACCTACACAGGAGTCTGCTATCACCTCAAACTCAGCCTCTGTGACAATGTGATCAGCAGCTTCACCTCATCCTCCTCTGCTCAATGTCCTGCCTTTGTCAAGGCTTCAGTCTCCTCCTTGGTGCTCAGTGTCCCATCCTGCCCATCCTGCTAAAATGCATCTAAGAAGACTGGGGAGGGCAATGGCCACAGAGGGGTGGCAGAAGGCCATCCTGTCCACTCCCCACCAGCAGCCACAGTGATCACACCCAGCTCCTCCAGATTCCCCAAAGCAGCCAATATCCCCACCTTGTCTGCAAGTTCCCGCATTCTCCATGCACCCCGCTGCTGCACATTCTTCCCAACCTAACTACAAAGAACTGAATGGAATCGGTTTTGTTTGCATACACCAGGAATAAATAAAATTGTTACCCCAGATGGGCTGAATGAACATTGAGTTAACTCCAGAGTGTTAACTGTTAACTCCAGAGCAGGGGTTTCCCAGGTTCCCACCAAATCAGGGAAACGAGCCATGAGGAGACTCCCTGGGCAGCTTAGGGGACAGGGCTACAGATTCAGTCCCCTGCCTCCAGGCAGGCCCCAACCTAAACCCATAGGAGGGAAGTAGTTTTTGTAACTCTGGAAGGATTATGATTGGGTAATTCCCAAAACCCTTTTGTTTCCAGTGAGGCAAAATAATAATAATTATTATTATTATTAACCCCTCCCCAGAGTCACCACAGTTTGACTGGGCCTAGAGTAGGTGAAATGTAATTGAGCAGCACACGTGGTAATAGTTAATCAAAGAGGAGCACACAGAAGAAAATTCCTTGGGACTCCATATGACTCATGGTCTTGAGAATTAGGGGCTTAAGAGAAGATGACTAGAGGATGACTTCCTAGAGCCTGGGGAGAGAGTCAGAGAAGGAACTGAGACAATGAGGATGCACAGGCATTTCTTGAATAGATTTCCCATGGCTGGATGCCCTGGGAGACAAATGTATGCAAATTCTTTGGATGCCAACGCAGGTTTCTGATGGCTACCGAAAGAGAAACCCGGAACCAAGGGGATATAAATTCTCTCAACAATTTTTCAGTGACCTGAGGAACCAGAATTCAGCTCCAGCAAGGTGGGGGAGAGATGGAAAAGGTGGAACTAGGAAGTAGGATGAGGACAATTTAGGTAGTATTTAATAGAAGTAGCATAACTTTGTGCTGTTTGCATCTCTCTAGAAAAATAGAGAAAAATCAAGATGTACTTGAGATTTCCGTTCTTGAGGCAACACTTGTGTACCCAGCCTTCTGCTTGCCTGGGGTGACACGGTCCACCTAACTTTTCCAAGCCAATTGTTAAATGCAGCCATTATTTAAAAGTAAATTACATACATTTATAACTAAATGATATTAAAACAAAGTTGATAAGTACTCAAAATTCATCACTTCCTGATGACTTTACTACAGTACACTATTACCTAAGCTCTTAAAGTTATTTACTTCCTCCATTGTATCTGTATCATGGAAATACCATACAGTCATGTGCTACCAAACATTCCTCCCAATTCCATGCCAGTCACATCGTGTTGGTAGCTTAAATTCAGCCATAGTGGAAGCATTGACATCATGGAAATCAGCAAAGGCTATAAATCAGGGCTTCCCAGCCCCTACCCCACCCTACACCCTACTCCCAAAGCCACTGTTGAACATATGTCACCACAAGTGCTCTCTTCCAGCACTGAACAAGGTTTCATGCAGGAGAAATGAACAAAAAACACCAAGGTGTCCCTGAAGCAAAATTGCTGAAACAGAAACTTCCCTCCCTTATTCTCCTGGGGTGGTAAGTACAGTGACTGACTTACAGTCACAAGTACAGTTACTGTAAGTAAGTACTGTGATCTCAGCATTGGATTTAGGAACTCTCTACCTTCCCTGTTGACTCACCCTAACAGCAAGTTGTTCTCAGAGTCTCTCTAAAATCTCTCTTGCTGCTTTTTAGTGAGCCTTTCTTGCCAGAGCCTCACTGGTCCTACCCCGCAAATGGAGGCTAAGTCTGATCATGGCTTCCTTGCTCCTGGAATGGGGAAGATGATATCATTCAACAACCTGCACAGCCAGCTGGCTGCCTCTGTCCCTCAGCACCTTGCAGAAAGCTGAGCTGGAAGCTCCTCAGACTGGGAGCACCCTCCCCACGTGGTCCTATATCATCCCCTGCCTTAGGGCAAAAGTATGCCAGGCACAGTGCCCCGCTGAAGATCTCTTCATCTATGACAAGTCATCTTATAGGTGCTCATAAATATGACCAAATAAATGAAGGGATGAATGGTTCCTGGAGTTCCCTGCTCTTCTCCTTATTTAACGTCCTTTCCTTCCCATTTCCAAGAACTCCCCACCTTCCCATCCCCAGGACAGTTGTCTGTGGTTCCTTTTGCCTCATTACTGTCTCTCATATCTCCCAGCAAGCTCTATAAAAGCAGAGTTGGCAATGCCATCACCCCTTTGCAAATACCCAAGGCATCTTGAGGGTTTCCTAGTTATGTGTTACTGACAAGGGTTTGGGGGCTTCCTAAAGACACTTTGAGGCCCATGCACACCCCACACCTCCTGTGGCCCTAGAATAGGAGCAGGAAAAATGAGGAAGACTAGCTTCTCCTCAAAAGAAAAGAGACAAAGAGAGAAGAAAGAGACTGGGCTCTCAACAAGCAGGCAGCTGGGGAAAGGAAAGCAGAACGAAGCAACCTTGAAGTACTGTGCTCTTCTGAACACCTCCCACCAACTAGACCAGACAAGTGTCCAGCTGCGTTCCTGTTGCAGCCATCCTGTATGGAGCGCAACCACTTTGTCCACTAGAGGCAGCTGATTTAGAAATACAATGCTCTGGGGTCCCTAAGAGTAGAACTTGGATCAAGCGATAAAAACTATATGGGGACAAAAACCGGGTTCCAGAGAAATGTTCTGTTGAATATTGACAGTGAGAGGCCAAGTGGCCTGCCTTGGAACGTAGTGAGCTGCCACTGGAGGTTGTCAAGAAGAGGTTGAATACCCTTTGTCAGGAATGCTATAAAAGGAATTCAAATACCAGAGAAACAGCCTGCTGTCCTGGAATCAAACATGCCTAGATCAAATCCTGAATTATCTTTATTATCTTTGTTGCCTTGGTCAAGATACCTAATCCCTCTGAGGCTCAGTTTATTCATCTGTATAATGGGGATAATACACAACCTCATAGGACTAAAGTAAGGAATAAATAAGACAAAAAATCGAAAACCACCTAACACTTAATAGGTGCTCAATAAATGCCAATCCCCTTCCCACCAAAAGGGGGAGCTGGGTTAGCTGGTCTTGAAGGTCTTTCTATACCAGAGAGTATGACTCTGAAACCCTTCCTGGCTATTAAGAAAGAAGACATACATCTGAAAGAGATAAAAGAAGTCAGGAATAGGTCAATGAGGGGAAGAGAAAGAAGGATGCTAAGAATGGTCAGGGAACATTTAGAGGTCATCCATGACACAGCCCTGTTTCCTCTCATCTGACCTTCTAGAATAAAATGGAAAAGTAGAATTGGGGATTTAAAGTCCAGCCTGAGGGGTCTCAGTTTCCCTATCTGTATAGTGAAGGAGCAGGATTTTTTTTTAGGTCAGACTTCAGAGTAATCATATTGAACTTTACTTCATCATGCTCAGTAAACACAGATCATTATAAATCCAGCCAAGGCCTTTCCCAGCAACTCATGCAGCTAAGTAAAATCACTAATACCTGCAGACTGCACATCCCTTCCCAAGGACAGGGGGCCTGGGAGAATGAGATGACTAGTTTTATGTGACAATGGATGTGAAACAGTGACAGTATTGACTGACACCGAATTAAGGGGAAAATATGAAAGAAAAAAATCAAAGACAGACAGACAGACACACACACACACACACACACAGCAACCTGCCAGAAGAATAATATTGAGATCCTGGTTTTGGTAGAACTAAATATAACATCTTATATTTTCACGAGCAAATTGCCCAACAAATTGAAATGGAAATATTCTAATGTTCTAATGTTGACTAATAATGTCAACAACTTGCTGTTCTCCTCAATAATTCATTACAAACCAATTTAAAGACCTAGAGTACATTGAAAACAACCGCCAAAATATTCCAGAGTGAAGTGTAAACAAATAGTATGAAAGAATCAAGAAGGATGACTACATAAAATCAAGGCAGGCCAAACAAATGAAGCCCAAAGTCCAAAAGGATTCTGAGGGAGATCTAAGCTAAGTTCTAACATCCCTGAAACAAGGGACCAAAGTGGTAAGGTAACACCATCCAAGTTTTGGCATGAAAATAATAGAACCCACACTACTTTTCCTGATACATGTCTCATAGCAGACATGAAACTGCTGACTTCGAGAACTTACCCTTTCAAATATATTTTTGCTACCAAAGCACAAATAATCTAACTAAAATGAACTCTATAAATAGTTATACAAATAAATTACATATAAAATGAGAAACAAATAGCCCAGACAATTCAGATATACAAACACCTACTCCCCTGCATCACTATGTTGTCCTCATGAGCTCATCAAATACAAAATCATTCACATTCATCAAACACAAGTTGAACTATGAGGTTCCTTCTTAAATCTTGGGCATTTAAGATGGACCTAACTGTTTTCTTAAGTTTAATCTTTCTCAGCACAGGAAATTAATCCTGCTAAGCTTCTCCTATTAATCATTTCTATCCCATATTAGAAATTCTTAAATCATAGGCAAGTGGGAACTACATTAGGAAAGTAGATTCCAATGCCCAACAGAGATGATGTCAAACAAAGAAGGATTAGTAGAGCTTGTCTACTTGTCTGCATCCCCCTCATTGCTGTGTGACCACCTGGTACCTTTATCAACAAAGGAACATCTATAACACTGCCCACTTTACTTACTGTTTGCTTAGCAAATATATCCTTGGAACTTTATCTCAAACATTACTCTTCAATTAAGCACTCCCCATCTCGCTAAACAAGAGAGGACATCTCATGCCTATTAACAAAAACAGTGCTTATTGATTTCCACTTTTGGACCAAAAATGACTAAAACATCCCCCAAAATACATTGTAAATATCACGACAAGGTGTTTAACAAAACAAGTGCTGGTAAATACTGAATAGCTCAATTAATCCCTATTTAGGAGTGGCTGACTACTTCAGGGTGTAAGAGTGTGGAGCTGGATCTCAGAAAGGCCTAGATTCTAACCACAGAATATTCTATTCTAAGGTAGTAACTGTAAAATATCTAAAAACTTTTTTTTGCTAGCATAAAGTAATGCTGCCACATTCATGCATTTGGTATTTCTCAAACATTTCCTGTGGATGGGCTCTGCACAAGTTGACCAACTGTAGACAAGTGAAAACACACACACACACACACACACACAAATATTTGTTCTAAAACACCAGCAGCATCTAGGTGAAGGGACTTACCATACTCTCCGAGTTCCATAATATTCGCTATATAAATATTATTCCCCCTCCTTCCTGCACTTCACCCAGCACCCTAGAACTGTGGCACTTAGTTTTTTTAATATAACAGGTAGTAGTCTTATTTTCACTTGTCCTTGTTTCTGTTTCACCGGGTGCCTGTGCCTTCTGTGATCCAAGGACTAGCTTCCTTTTAGCTTTCAACAACATACAAAGACTCGCTAGACCTTCAGAGCACATTATTCTCAATAGAAAATCTTGACGTGTGTAAACTTTGAATATTTAGAAATGGCAAGTGTATTGCACCTTGCCAGTTCCTCAAATAGTTTATTTTACGGTCATAGAGATTCTGAGCTAATTCTTTTTGTCTTTGTTTTCCTTTTACCTGCACTTTGTCTGTTGTTGAAAGGAGTGGCATTGGATGGCCCCTTCCAGCTCTGACTGCCAGGTATCTAAGCAGGAGGGAGGAGAGGGGCGGGGTCGAGGTGGAGAGACAGAAGCAACCCTCCCGGGCCCTGGGCAGGGCTAGCCACCCCGTGCCCAACCTCCGTGGAACGCGGACAGCCACTTCGGACTCCCGTCTCAATGTTTCTTTATTGTACTAAGACTGCTGCCTCAGAGCTCAGACCTCACACACAGAACAATTCGTCCAGACAGACCCCCACCCACCCGGCCCCCGGGGCCCTCTGCTTAGGCTGGGGACACCCGGCCTCCGGCCTCAGCCGCCCTAGGACACTCAGCCTCCTCCCTCCCTCTCCCCCGAACCTTCGGTACCGGGGGTGCGGAGAGGGCTCGGGATCGCCTTCCTCCGCCCTCGTCCGCCCCCTCCCACTTTTGGGGAGGAGGCTCTGCCTCCCTACGCATTTCCTTAGGGAAATACCTTCACCCCCAGCCGCCTGGCAGCCTGGGGCCCCGACGTGTCCCCAGCTGCGGACAGAGAGCCCCGCGCCCTCCTCCCGGCAGGGGCGCAGCCCGGCCCGGCGCGCGCGCTCACACCAGGAGGCCGTTCTTGCACTGCACCGGCCCCTCGGCGCAGTCGGCCGGCTCCGCGCTCTTGACCTTGACGTAGACCGGGGAGGGCCCCGCTTCGCAGGCGGCGGCGGCGGTGCAGGGCGCCAAGGCCACGTTCTCGGGGCCACCGCAGGGCGGAGGCGCGTACTTGCGGCGCAGGGAGCGGCTGACGTTCTGCGTCGGGTACCCCAGGAGGTGGGTGACGCGGCTGCCGCGCCCGCTGGCCTTGCACCCGGGCGCCACGGCGTCCTCTCTGTGGAAAACAACAGGCGGGCGGGTGAGCGGGCTGCTCCGCGGCACGGCGTGGGCACGGCCTGGGCAGAGCCGGGGGCTCTTGGCAACCTCTCTCCCGCGCCTCCCTCCACCTGCCCTCGCCTCTCTTCACCTGCCTTCCTCTCTCCCTCGGCCTCGACCTACTCTCTTTTGTGCCCCTTCCTGGGTCGGCGACCCTGCAGCGGTCCCGGGGCCAACATCCCCATCCTCCAGACAGGGCTTGTCCACGCGTATCTGGACAGCACCGCAGGCAGTCCCCTCCAGGCCCCGCCAATCCCTTTCTGATGTTTCGCAGGCCGACCGCTTCATCTTTCCTTAGCTAACCCTGACCTTGCAAGAGCAATCTCTTTCTCACATCCTGCCCCTCAGTCTTCTCCGTCTTTCCTTCCATCCCGGAGGCATTGCAATCATTAGCACTACTAGACTTGTTCTATTTTTATTTCTAGTTTGCTTCTAATATAAGTTATTAGCACTATTCTTATTATTAGTTCATCTTAAATAATCATGTCAGAGTTCTCACCGGCGCAGTACAGGGGAAACGTGAGAAAACATAGGCCCTGCCCTCCAGGAGCTTACAGTCTAGACAAGACAGACAGGTGCGTAGACAGGAGGGAAATGGAAGGCAGGGAGCAGAGGTGAAGACTGGGGTGGGAAGGGGAGGGAAAAGCCATGCGTTGGGTGGCAGGTCGACATGCCGCAGTCCCAGCACTCCGTGGCGATGGCGGGCAGGGTTGGGGTGGGGGGCCCAGCCGGCCGGTGGCAGGCAGGAGTGAGGTGGGCAGGGCGCCGGTTCCCTGCGGCACAGCAGCATGCAGCATGCATCAGGTTTTACCTGATCTCACTAGCCAAGTCGCCGCAGGCCCCTCGGCCGACCCCGCCGCCGTTGCCGTAGCCGAAGGCACCGCGGGCGCCGCCAGCCCCGGAGCCCCCGCAGCAACAGCAGACGAGCCCCCAAATGCCTACGGCCAGGCAGCCCAGCGCGAGCAGAGAGCCCAGGATGGCGCCGATGATCACGCCTATACGCCGGGAGTCTGTGGAGAGAAGTGGAGGCAGGTCAGGCTTTCTCACAGCCTGGCAGGTGCCTGAGGGACCAGCACCAGGAGGTGCCAGGGTAGGGGTTAGTGGGAAAGAGGGAGAGGGACCCAGGGGGACTTTTAGCCCTGGGACACCCAGTGGGGAAGATATGGGGAGATACAAGTTAACCCCTTGTGTCAGCATGCTTCTCCCAGGGCTTCCAGCCGCTCTGGGCTCTAGAGCTCAGAGTGAAAGCTGTGCTGGGAGAGGTAAGACCCAGCTCAGTAGGGGTAATTGTACCCACTGACCTTGGCCCACTTGTAGGAGAGGGGCTGGGAGCCCCCATTGGCAAATGGATGGCAGTGGAAAGGCAGAAGCAGCTGAGGCTCCAAACCAGAGTCCAGCCTCCTCCAGTTCAACCCTCCCAACCACCCAGCCCTCAAGACAGCTGCACCTACCTGAGACCTTTACCTCCACCACACAAACACTGTAGCCCACGTTGTTGGCCACTGTGCACTGATATAGCCCATCATCTGCTCTGGAGATATCCTTCAACACCAGGTCCCCGTTGTTCAGGCCTGAAAGTGAAGTGGAGAAAGACCTGGTCTCAGAGCTCACACCCCAACCTCAGTCCTTGTGGGGTAGGGGATGGGACACCCACTTCGGAAGAAGGGAAGGCTTATGCGTGTGTGTACGCCCACACACACACACACACAGACACACAGTCCACTCTCCAGGTGAGTCACCTTCCCCTTGCTGTGAAAGAGATGCAAGAAAGGACCTCTCTCCCAGCAGCAAGACAGAGACACCATTAATTCACTCTGACCTTAGGGAAATATATCCTCTCTGTGAGCCTTGGTCTCCTCCTTTGTACAGTGAGGACAGGGGAAGCCAGGGGAAGAGGAACTCTAAGGTTCCTCCTAGCTCTATTATTCTTTGTTTGACTGAATATTGTCAGCTTCTCTATGTACTGGGAGCTTTACCCACCTCCCCCATTTAATCCTTTCATGCCCATGAAAGGTATATATTAGTATTCCCTTTCCATATATGAAGAAATTAAAGCACAGGGAGGGTAAGCCACTTGCCTTAGACTTGGAGCCAGTCAGTGTCCCAGCCAGGATTCAAGCCCAGCTCTGTCTGAGACCATGCTCCCTCCAAATTCACCATAGTACTTCTGACTGACTCTCCACATTTGCCTTATCATCTCCTCTCAATAGCAGCTGCTGGGCCAGGCACAGTGGCTCACACCTGTAATCCTAGCACTTTGGGAGGCTGAGGTGGGCAGATCACCTGAGGTCAGGAGTTTGAGACCAGCCTGGCTAAAATGGTGAAACCCCATTTCTAGTAAAAATACAAAAAATTAGCTGGTTATGGTGGCACGTGCCTATAATCCCAGCTACTCAGGAGGCTGAGGCAGAAGAATCACTTGAACCTGGGAGGCAGAGGTTCGAGTGAGCCAAGATCACGCCATTGCACTCCAGTTTGGGCAACAAGAGCGAAACTCCATCTCAAAAAAAAAAAAAAAATCACAGCTGCTGGGATAGGCCCAGAGGGAGGGTCGCCCACAGGGGATTTGATGGCACTGATAACCCAAGGAAACCCCAACAGATCCCAGAGTCCCCCATCTTCCATTCATCCCCACACTACCCTCGCCCAGTGCCCTCTCACCTTGGTTTATGGAGCTGTGGAAGGACTCCTGGTAGGACAACTCAGAGTGGTAGCTGTGCTGGGAGGTGTAAGACCCAGCTCGATAGGGGTAATGGTGCCCACTGATCTTGGCCCACTTGTAAGAGAGGGGCTGGGAACCCCCATTGGCATAGCACTTCAGCACCACATCATTGCCATGTGTCATGTGGCCCTCAGTCCAGCACATGGGCACTGCAGGTCGTGCTGCAAGGAGGCAGACAATTGTAAGCCAGGGCCCAGCCAAGAGACAGAGCCAGGCTCAAGGGGGCCAAGCTGCCCTTGGCTCTGAAGCCAGGGAAAGAGGAGCTCAGAGGAGTCTGGCCATACCTTGGACAGTAACAATGACCTTCCGGGTGGCCATGGTGGTCTTCTTCACCCGGCACTCATAGGTGGCTGTATCAGATACCTGCAGGTTCATGAGGTTGATGGAGGCATCGTACTGGCTTGGGTCTGAGGCTGCAAAGCGGACCCTCTGCTGCAGATGGGGAAGGTTGCCATGGTTGATCCTCTTGTCCTGATAACTAAGGAACTGTGAAGAGAAGAGGAAAACACGTGGTGAATCAGGCAGGGCCAAGGAGGGCCATGTGGGTTGGCTGCTTTGGGCAATTCACTGAACTTCTCTCTGTTTTCTCAGCTGAAAAAATGAGAACAAGGATGCCTGAGCCACTGACCTCTTACAGAACTGGTGAGATCAGGTGAGATCAAGCACTTGGAAAAATATATGGTCAGACTGGGAACTTTTTGAAGGCAGAGACTACACCTTATCTTCCCTTTAGAATGGGATGGGAGGAGATAGACTGACTGGCTAGCTTAATTCACAATTGCAGAGCTCTCATCCCCATTGCCTCATTCCCTGAGAGGCCTTGGGGGAGGTTCAAAGTCAGTCTTCTCCCCTTGGGATGTTGGCTGTCCAACAGGTAGACATCATGAAGCACAGAGGAAGGAGATCCCTGTGCCCAGCACTCACCACGTTCTCTCGGTGGTGGGCGGGGTCTGAGTTGACCTGCATCCACTCGATGTCCAGCCCATTGGGACCATAGTCCTCAGGGTCCAGGACGTAGGGACAGCCCAGCCTCACATTATCACCTTCTGCCAGGTACAGGACCTCCTGTCCATCCCCGTTGATCCGCACAGCAGACAGCAGTGCTAGGGGGAGGGCAGAGAAGATGGGGTGGTAGGAGCAGAACCAGGGCTTCAGGGGGAGTCAGTGTCAGCCCTTCCCTTCATATTCTCTGTTCGCTGCACCCAGAGGTCAGGGGTGCTTTCATAAAAAGGAGGGCTGCTCTTAGTGGGTGTGTATGTGTGTGTGCACGAATTGTCGTAGGCATATAACAGCTGTACATATAGCTGTTACATATGTAGCTGTTATGTATGCTTGTATGTATATATGATTACATGCATGTATGAATATGTACACATATGTACATTGTATGCTTATGAGTCTTTGTGACTGCTTATGTATACTGTGAGGATATTCATGTACATGACCATGTAGCGTGTCTGGTTATATATTTATATGATAGTGTGGATGTGTTTGTGTGTGTGTGAAGGCGTGTAGTACACACAGAGTTGTTAAACGCTCTGATGGAGGAGCCTGGCTGATTAAAGGTCACCTATCTGGGCTCTGTCTGGGCTGAGTGAACTCCTCCAGTCCAGAGGCAGCAGGGTGGTTACAATGGCGTCTGGGACTCCTCTCCAGCCTGAGAAGCCAAAGACTAAGTGCGTCTATGTGTATCTGTGTATGACAGTGTGTGTCTGTGGCTGTATGCCTCTGTGTGGTTTTGTACAGTGATGTGTGACCATGTGAGGCTATGTAAGTGCTTAAAAGTGACAGTGTGTGCTTGCGCATGACAGTGGACAGCTATGACCAGGAGCCTGACTGTGTTCATATGTGATAGTGAGTGATGGTGTGCTGGGACTATGGCCACAGCTATCTGTAGGACATTGTGAGTCTTTCTTGACTACACAGCATTGTGGACTGTGTGTGTTTCCTCTTATGTGATTGTGTGGCTCACATGCAGCCACCCCCACAAGCTGGCTCCCAGTGAGGCCCCTCCTGCCACTGAGTCAGTGGCAGGCAATCCTGGGTGAGGAGCTGGGATCCCAGGACCCAGGAGCTCGGGACTGAGCTCTTGTCCCTCCCTGCCCTGAAGCCCCAGGCAGGCCTATCCCCAACCGGTTGGACCTAGAGAGGGATAAGACCGGGGAGGGGGGTGGGCGTAGCCAGAACCCCACCCTGGACACTCTGCACTCCACCTCCCAGTCTCCAGCAACCCTGCCTCTGCAGGCCCCTCACCAGGCCTTATACATTCTCTGTCTGCATTCTTTTTTGAGTCAATATGTCTTCTGAAGTCACAGCCCCAGATCTCAGCAGTCATTCTGTTCTGTCATTCTGTGGCTCAGGACCACATTTACATGTAGAGATCTCACACGTACACACACACAATTACACCGTCACAGGCAAACAAATTGATACGTGGCCCACCGTTACAAGCCTTCAAAATGCAGATACATACCTATGTGACCCCATCTTCCTACACACACAGACACTATTAGATTCATACAGACACAGACACAATCTGCACACAAACGCGGAACATATTAATTCAAAAGACACACCCACCGTGTGTTCATATAGTCCCTGTGTGTGTTCATTCAAGACCAGACATATCCATGGAAGCCCTGCCAGGAAGGCTTAGCCGGGCTCCAGAGAGGCCAGCAAGGGCCCTCTCGACACATTCAACACCTCAGGGATCCCTGAACTTCCCCGCTAGGAACACTGGCTGGGTCATCAGCTCTGTCCTAACCCAGCTAAACTCCAAGGTGACCCAGAGCAGGCAGGCTGACTGCTGGGGCTGTAACGGAACCTGGTGATGCCTCTACCAGCTCCAGGCCAAGAGAACAACAGCTCATTCCTGAGATAAGGATCCTGCTGCCATCTGCCAGATCCTGAGGCGGCTCAAGGCAAGCCAGGGATGAACCAGAGCTCGGCTGAGAGCAGAGGCTCCACCCTGGAGAAGCACTGCTGGAAGCACCCACGCAGGGAAGACTCTCTCCATGCCATAGGAGCCTGCCAGGCAGGAGGGTAAGCATTCTGGGAGAGGGGCTTGAGAGGGAGCGACAGGCTGCAAGAAAAGCACCTCCACCCTGCACCAGGCTGAGAGCTTCTTCAATTGTCCCAGGCCAGGGAGCCTCACCCGGCTTTTCTATCTCCTTAGAAGTCTTCTCAACCTCCTCCCAAGGGTTCCAGCCTTTTCTCACCCCTCCCTGTCCTTGGGAGGTTGTTCCTAATGTCTCACCTTGATTCCTTTTGCTGTAGCACTAAGGAAGTACTATAGGGAATGAGAGAGGAGAGCCTGGAGAGAGGGAAGAAAGGCAAAGTGGAAGAGAGAGCTGGATGGGAGACTTGTGGAGAGACAGGAATGGAGGAATCACAATGGGCTCTCCAAGGAAGAGGACAGTGGTGATTCTTTGCCCCTACAAAAGCTGGCCATGCTTTATGGGGTGTCATCTTAATAGTGGTGCCTACTCTCAGCTTGTAAATTCTTTCTGAATCTTCAAGGTGCTTCCAGAACTCCTGACCCTCCCTCTGGAGGTAAGGGAGGGGAGAAAAGGCAGCTCCAGCTGAGGGTATTGATGTGTTAATGCAGCCAGCATTGAGTTGTCCTCACATACCCACTGACACACCATACAGGGGGAAGTCCAGGTCCCCACAGCACAGCTGGAGCCTCCAAGTGGACTTTGCCAGCCCTGCTCTCACCAGACAGAGAGGGGCTGCAGCTATCCTGCCAGAAATGTCATCATTCCCACACAGGCACACACACCCACACACTCACATACACATTCACGCTCACACAGAGGCTGAAAATGTCGCCCTGCCTTCCCACATTCCTCCTTCATGCCCCTTCATCCCAAATCCAGACCGCAGGAGGGACTCAGCCGTTTCCAACCATGTCAGCATAGAATGTCCCTTGGTGGAACTTGCCCCAACCTGAGCAGGAAGCTACAATGTCCAAACTTGAGCCCTGCCCTGTGGACCTGTCCTGGTGGGGTGAGAAGTCTCTGGAGTTGCCATCCCCGCCATCATCAGGCCTCATCCTGGAGTGGGGCACTGCCCTCCCATAGCACAGGGTGCCCAGGGCTGTGGTCTCAGGCCCGAGCTCTCACTGGCCATGATGGAAGCAACCACTCAGACTTACACCAGCCTTAGTCTCTTGCCCTTTCAAGGCAAGTGACTCCCCTGCCCCTTGGCCCTGGCCTTGGGAGAGAAGGAGTAGCGCTGGGAATAGCACACAGTCTGATGAAAATTGATCCTTCCCAAGCTCCTCCTGAGCCCTCACCCAATGCCCGTGCTCACCTCTCTCCTACCCCACCTCCAGCTCCTGCAGGGCAATCAATGCCTCTCCTCCTATTCACAGCATGAGCTTGCAGGGCACCTGCACACATGTGTGAGCCCAACAGGGGACACATAAAGATCCACTCAAAGACCTCCACACCGCAGACACCCACCCTGAACCTCAGGCACAGGGTCTCCTGGGGAGAGGTCCCCTGGCAATACCCACAGCCGGCTGCAGCAGGGCAAGGGTGGACAGCACCCTGCCAGGCATCTCAGGCAGCCCCAGGCTCTGCTGTGAGCTCTCACTGCCCCTTTCCTGTCCACTTGGCTTCATGCTGGCTATCCCTGCCCCCTGCCCAGCCCCGTACCTGGGCTCAGGCACACGAGTAGAAGGTGGAATGCTCCTCCAACTCCCATGTTTCTAGACTCGGTGTTTCCTCCTCCTGGGCTGGATATCCCGTGGGGTCTTGGTGGTGGGTGTGAGGGGGTGGGTGGGGGGGGGGGAACTGAGGGCCTAGACACGGCCCGGGGTGGCAGGAAGGTGCAATGAGTGCCCAGCTGGGGAGCAGCCGGAGTTATTTCTATGGGAGGGAGGGGGCCTGGTCCCCGCCTTGGGGAGGAGTCCCAGGAGCCCTAATTAGCGGGGTGACAGGGTGGCCTAGCTGGGCATTACTGAGTCTTCACCCAAGCTCTTCCCTGTCCTAAGAGTGGCACAGGATAGCCAGCGGGACTTGTAATTAGGCACCTGTTAAACTTCACTTCCTCCTGGCCACATCCTTAGGGGGACAACAGTCACCTCATTTACAGCTTCCAAGGGCTCCCCTCACCACTCATTTGCTGCCTCCTTGCCTGGGGGAAGTGGGGAAGAGGAAGGAGAAGCCAGGCTTGGGAGGAAGAGTGGCCAGGCTCTGAAGAGTTAATCCTGATCCCAGGGCATAGGGTTCCCCAGAAATGTCCAGCCTACCTTCCCCCGAGGCTTCAGGCCTTTCAAATGGAGTCAGGCCTCCTGAGCTGAAAGATGAGAGAAGGGGTATGTGCAGGAACAGCATCTCCTCCTAGCTGTCCCCTCTGGAAATGTCCTCCGCACCCATACCTGAATCAAGGCCATCCCCAAGTGTAGGGGACCCCTGGGAGCAGGGGTGCTATGGGGGATCCAGGGTGTGTGGTAGGAGTAAGGTGACTGATGAGCTAGTGAGGGAGTGTTGGAGAGAACAGTGCCAAGAGGACCGGGGAAGGGGGTGCCTGTGTAGGCGTGTGCACCCCTCAGCAATGTGTCTGTGGGAGGGAGGCAGGATGTCCGTGCCAGGGTGTCTCTGTGAGCATGGCTAAGCCCCTCTGAGTGAACTTCTTGAGGGATCGCTTGGTGTCTTGGCTTCTCTGCCCAGAAAGAGTGGCCAGGTCTTGAGGGTTAATGCAATCCCAGTATTAACTGGGTCCTTGAGACCAAGGACCCTCATAACCTGGACTGGTCATCGGGTTGACTAAACCAGCACAGTTCTGGGTAAGTTGGCGCTGGGGTGGGGAGGGTCCTGGTAGGCATGGGGAGCAAGGGGAGGGCCGCCCTTGTTGGCTTGTCTGAGGGGAACAGAATGGGCCTGTGCCTCACTGGACTCCATGGTGGGAGTCAGGACATGAGCGACCCCATTCAATAGCTTGACTCCCTCAAAGGAGTCAGGGACTGCCCTCATCCCTACCATGGGGCACAGAAAGGGCAGAGGAGGAAGAGTGTTGGGGAGAGTTATGGGGCTCAGGGATGCTGCCAGGGCCCACCCCTCTGAGGAAAAATAAGACAGAACATTAAGGAAACGCAAGGAGTCCACGCGTCTCTGCATTCCAAGCCCTTGCACCCGAACTCCCAACAATAACAGGGCGCTCTGAGACCTACCAGATGTACGCAATGAATATCTTTATTTCCTTATTTATTTTTAGGTTTATGGGATTGTCCGGCTCCCTTTGAAGAGCAGGGATCATTATCCCCATTTTACAGATGGGGAAACAAAGGCCTGAGAAACATGGGGATTCAGCCAATGTGGCTGGTGCCTAAGCTGGGATACCCAGGTACCCAGGGTGTCAGTCCAGAGTATCCAAAAAATGGTCTTGGTGATCCTGTGGATTACTAGACCCACTCATGAACAAGAACCATGGAAGGTCAGGGTGAGTGGGAGGGAAAACAGGTGAGACTACAAACAGAGAGATTGAGGAGAAAGCAGTAGGGTTGTGGTTCCACTAAACTACAGTGCAGGCTTGGGATTTAATTGGGTTCTGGATGTGGGCTAATGTTAGAGCTGGGGTTAAGTTTGGGGTTAGTTGAATTATGAATGAGGTTGAGGTCAGATTTGAGGTTGGGATTAGAGTTAAGGTTGGGATTAGGGTTAGAAATACAGCTAGAATCGAGGCTCGGGTTTATGGCTGGGGTTGTGTTACAATAAGGAATAGAGTTTTAGTTTCATTTAGAGCTCTGCCTGGGAATACAGTTAGGGCTACATCAAATGCTGGGTTTAGATTGATTTAGGATCGGGGTTATCACTGGGTTAGAACTGAGTTTGAGGTTGACGTTGAAATAGGCTGTGGTTAGGATTGGAACGTGGTTTAAAGACACGTAAGCAGCGGGAGTTGGTGGGGATCAAAGATGAGGTTTTATTTCTAATATAGAAAGACTTCAGCCTCCATCTGCTAAATCCAGGTTTGGCTAGAATTTTCAACCCTTAGTGCAGGGAGACTACTAGTAGCACATGTTGATTGGGGTCCCAAGACTTGGAGGAGGAAGCCAAACGTACACAAGCCCATCTAAGGGGTGTGAGGCAATTAAATCCCATACAGAATGGACTCTCTGAAGTCCTGTCCCACTACTAAAGCTCACCACCTGGCCAAGCTCCAGGAAAAGCATTTGGGGAGGAGATGTGGGAAGCTATTGACAATGAGTGGGGCTCTGACACCAAACCGAACTAGAAGATGGGGTCCATCAGAGGGAGTCTTACTGAGTGGGGAGGAAGGGTGGTCTGGATTTGGAGTCCTCAGGACATGGGAGTTGGGAGAAACTGAGAGTCTACATGCTCCTAGAACAGCCACTTTATGGGGCATCACATGGGGGTCTTTCAAAGCCTGAAAGGGCAGAGTGCCATTGTTGTTCCCCCTTGACTCTCTGAGGCTTAATTGCTACCTCCTTGCAATTTGAGTCCTGTAAAAGAAGCTGTCAGCCTTCTAGCCCTATACCCTGAGCCCTGCAGGGTTTTCGGGGAGGGCAGTGGTGGGGAGGCTGTGGATGGGGTGAAGGCATTGGGATGTCAGCATAGTTTCCAAAGTGTATATCGCAGCCCCACAGTCCCCTCCCTCTGGGACCAGCTCACAGTCTGTATTTCTCTCTGGGCCGTATCCTCAGCAGTGGAAGAGGGCCCCACTCTTAGGAAGATCCCTATCCCAACTCCTCCCTCTCATTTTTCCCCAGCCAGTCTCCACCCCAAATCTCTCATTTCCCCACCCACTTCCTTTTCAAGTTTTATAAAGGTCTGGTCAAGGAGACTACTGGGGTTCCCCCTGTGACCCCAGAGAGAGAGAATAAAGAGATTGGGAGAGATAGTGATGAGTTAAGGGGCAAAGACAGAGACTGGGACAGAGACAGACAGAAAGACACATGGTCTAAATGGCCCCTCCAGAGACTCAGAGGGAAACAGAGGAGGCAGAGCGCCCAGGCCACGAGCTGGGAACCAACACAAATTTCCGAAAGGGCCCCCTGCTTTTTCCTGAGAAATCCATGACTCTCCAGGGAAGAATGGCCCTGGTTTGACTGGTATTTGCTTCTATTCTAAGACAATAACAGAAAATCAAAGACAGGCCTAGAAAGGAGTAAACAGGGAGATACAGGAGGTAGGAAGAGGCTGGACAAAATCTCAGAGAAGGCCACAGACTGCTTCCAGTATGAAGTGCAGCCCAGCCCCAGAACCTTTCAGGGAAGGACAGGCAGAGGGCTTGGGCTGCCTACTTTTCCTCCAAAGCCTATTCTTCCTCCAAAGTCCCTTTCACAGCAACTCCACCCCAGCCCTCTAAGCCCTGCCCTTCCCTGCCTGGACTTGCCCACCCCAACCCCTCTCACTAGCCGCCAGACTCCCTGGGCTCAGGCTCAATCAAGCTCCCCACAACCCCTGCTTTGGCTGGCACTGCAATCTGACTCTTTCTAAACTCCTCCCTACACAGTCAGCAAGCTGCTCAGCCCCCTCTCCCAAGTCCCCATGTAGCGCAGGGCTCACCCTGCAGCACCCAGGGAGGAGTTGTCCTACAGAGGAAACCTCTGAGGTAAGACTCTTGGAACAGAAGCTGTGAGTGACAATGGATAGGCGAAGAGTCACAGAGAAGCCAAGGTGCCTTGCAGCTGCTCTTTGTCCACCCAGCTTTCAGTGACGATTTGGAGGTGGAAGTCTGCCAGGTGAGGCCATGGTTGCATGAGAAGGGCAGGGGGCTCAGAGGTTGCATGGGTGGTGATGGGACAACATCGGGTTCTGGTTACAGAGAGGGATGAGATCGACATATGGGGTTAAGTTTGAGGGTGTGGGTTGGGTTCGAGACTAAGGCTCAGATCAAAGCTGGCAGGGAAGAGTCGTGAACACAGGTGACACAGGGACGTCCCAAGCCCCTGCTCAGGTTTCCCAAACCTCAATGGTTCTGACTGGTACACTTCAGAAGAAGTGGGATTCTAGGAGGAACCTGGATATGCCCACATCTCTCCCATCAAGCAATGTCCTGAAGCTGACAGACTCAGAAGAGCAAGCAGCACACACATGGTCCCCATCAATTAAAGGAGTGGCCGGAGCTGTCACTACATCAACAAAGCACAAGAGCAAAAGGAGGTGATTGAATACCACCAACTGAACTGTTAGCAAGAGAATGAGTGGAGGCAAGAAGAAATCTCTTGTAAGGGGTATGTGATTTCCTATGACAGATCTGAGGAAGAATGAAGAGACTTTGCAGATAAAGGTATCTTCACCTCGCCAAGATCAACCACATCCTACAGAACATTCATTCATTCAGTAAACAGCTGGGCTTTATGCTAGGCCCTGGGGAAATGGCAATTAAGAAGACTCAGTCTCTATCCTTACACAGCACCCCATCTGATAGGGAAATAGCTCCTGGCCCGCAATGTGGTAAGCTGCAGTAATACGTGCAAGGATCCTGACCTAGTGGCAATGATGTTTGAGCCGAGATCTGAAGGATAACTAACAACAGCGTGCCAGAGAAAGGAGTAGGGGGTGGAGAGAAGTGGCCAGGGGAATATTTCTGGGCTTGGTAAGTAAGCCAGGTCCCTGCCAGACATGGCCTGAGAAGAGCAAAGCCAGGAGTGACAGTTGATGATTATTTTTTAACTGAGGAAGGAAGATCCTTCAGAACAGAACTCTTGGGATCTTCTACCCAGAACACCAGAGCACCTCACAGGGATCAGAGCCAGGCCCTCAGGTGGATTAAGCAACTAACATTGATCGTCCTGAACCATGAGTCTATCTGTTTATGGGGAAAGAAACTTTGTGATGAATTAATCCACAGGTCCAATGGGACTTTGACCTTTTAATTTGTAGAAATAAAACTTACCTTTGATTTTGCCATCTGGATTCCCCAAACACATATCCACAGAGGGGAACTGTGGTCCCCCTTGACCTGCAGGGTGGCCCCAGGCCTGCCTTGATCCACTGGCAGTTGCCCAGGAAGGTGTGTGGGAGCTGGCAGGCGTCAGTATGAAGCCACAGCTGGTGTGTGTCTCATTCAGAGCCCTTCTCACAAAGTTCGTCCTGACCAATCCTTGCTCTGCCCTCTGTGTTTGTTTCCTGTTGCCTGGACACCAGGATAGAAGGAGTCAAGGGGAAGGTGGTGCCACAGGGGTGGGGCTCAGAGGCAATAGAGTTCTGCTAAGGCTGCAGGGACAGCGGAAGTATTACCTGGCAGGAGAGCAGCAGGCCCAGCCCAAGGGATAAACTTGAAGATTCCCCATTCTCCCAGTTTCCTCCTCTCCCTGAAATGCTCAGGAGAGTCCTGTGTTTCTAGAATGACAGCCATTTCCCCTCAGAGTCAGGATGCATAGCAGCCAGGGTAGGAGATAGCTGAAGAAATATCATGTAAAAGGAGTCTGACCCTGCCTTGTGTGGTCCCAAAGAGCAGAGCTCGGTCCACGCGTTGGATACACAGGAAGACACATTGACTCAATATTAAGAACCTTCTGGGCATCAGGGCTAATCTGAGATGGTTTGGGTTGCCTTTTGAGGTAGTGAGTGCCCTGTCTCTCAGGATGTACAAGCTCAGATTGTCCAACCGCTTGACTAGCGTTTGCAAAGGATATTCAAGCATCAGAGGGTCTTTGGGGTCCCTTTCTGCTTTGAGATTCTAAGATATGGTGCCCATCTCCACTACACAGGGATAGTCTTTCCCAGGGACCATGCAGGAAAGCTCATTGGCTCTGGACAGTTTCTTCCAGGCCCAGCTCTTCTGCTCCCCACTTCCATTCACCCCCTTCTGACTCTTCTTTCTGGGAGTCTTCTGAGAAAACCCTCTAAAATCTCAACCCTACTCCTGTCCAGCCTCAAAGTTATCAAAAAGTATTGAGATGATGACTACCCCTTTCTTAAGAGGACATGGGTGAGAATTCAAAAAGAAACACGGAGCTTGCACCTCAAGGAGAATGTCCCAACTGGGAGGGGACAGGTTTGGGGGACAGGACAGAGGGAAGGTCTGAGCTATTTAAGCCAGACAAATCAAGAATAACTCTACGGTGTCAGAAATGAGGACCTTCCAGGTAACCTTGGCATGATTTCCCCTGACATAGCTCAGAGTCTGGTAGGGGAGGCAGGTTGCCGTAGGCAGCAGCCCAGGAGGGGAAGAGACCTATGGTCTCCAGTGAGCCATCTGCTTCTTCCACAGTTCTCCACCAGGCTCCCACTCTTTGCAGAAGCAGCAGTTAGGAGGAGAGGGAGAGAGAGTGAGAAACAGTGAGGAGCTCACTGTCCCTGAGTCTCCACAGCCCACAAATCCAGACTTCTTGTCTGAGGCTGCAGCGTCTCCTTCCACCATCACCTAAACCATGGTCAGTCTTCCTCACCCTGAAAGCCCTGTCTGTCTTTGAACTCTCTCAGCCCCTTTCATCTGAGCCTAATCCAAATGCTTTTACTGAGACCAAGTCATGTCCAGCTGTGACTTGAGTCACAGGTGGGGGTGCTGAGGCTTTCAGGGGTAGTAAAGGACATCCCAGCACCCCACTGAGGAAGGGACAGCATGGCTTAGCTACCAGGGCAGCTGCTGAGTCACATCCAGCTAGAGCCGCTTCTGCAGCAGATACGAAAGTACTGAGATCGCCTCCAACCCACAACAGGACGTGGTGTGGGCAACAGGCACATGTGGGCGGGTGGGACATAGATCCCAGCCAGGAGCCAGGAGGCACATGCCTGGGAGGCAGCTGCCTGCAGATCTGACTCAGTGCCCCAGCAGGGAGCCCAACCCCTGGATTCTCTAGAGTGGACTAGTTCAGTCTTACATCATAAGGGCTGGAAGACCCCCAAGGCAGAAGACAGGGAGCTGGGAAGTCCACAGGAAGTTAATATGTACCTTTATACATAAAATAATGTAAAAAGTACATATGAAAAGATCAGATGCCCATATAATAATGTCAATAATAGTGTTGGAAATTAAGAAAAAAGGCTTTATGTTAACAAAGACGATGCAGCAAACTGCACTTCCTACTTATCTCTTACAGCCTTTCACATAGCCCTGTGTTGATTCAGTGGCTTAAGGAGTACACAGAGCTCACCATCTCCCTCTTTGAGCATGAGAAGGAGAAAACTGAAACCTCCTCAGCAGAAAGCACCCCCACTGAAGGTCCAACCTGTAGTAGCAAGACTGAGCCTAGGAACCCACTAGAGTCCTCAAAAGAATGCCCATTTTCTCTTTGTCTCCAGGCCCTAGCCTTACTCGGCAGGCTCAGCTCACACAGTGCCTGCTGGGTCTGCCACTACTATCATGCAGCCTAACCCCACCAGCCCCCACTTGACGCCTGGAGATTTCTCTGTAATTATCCCCACTGCCATTCCTGAATGAGATTGGTAGAGGGTTTATAAAAGATTGCCCAGACGTAGTTGACTGGCCTCAGATCCCAACTGCCTGCCTGGCTCTCAAGAGTGTCAGGCATCTTAGAACTAGTTTCTTACTGGTTCAGACTAGTTCTGGAGCCCATGAAAGCCTGGGTGTGACTTCTTAGGAATCCCAAGAGAAGAAATTGAACCTCTCTTCCACTTCATGGGCCAATTCCAAGATGGAGAACTCCTGATGAGAGTGGAAGGGTCAACCCTGGGGCAAAGCCCTGAGATTCTCTCCCAAACCATCTTCATTTGCTCAGAAGCGGCTATATTCTCTCTTCTCCAAAGCCAGCCTTTATTTACATAACCTATAACTGCCCCTGTGTCCAGGCCCAGTCAAGATAGTCCCACTCACTTTTAGTAAGGCTTTGGGATCTTCCAGGACCCAAAGACCTATATTTTCACCAGCAGCAGCTCTGGTCAAATGCTGGCCTTACTTTCAACCTGTGGTGTTGGCCCATTTTTGTCTAAGTGGGCTCAGAAGTTAGCAGTGGGTGTGGAATCCCCTTTCTCCTCAATCCTTTCTCCACAGTGGCCCATTTTTTCCAGCTCTGAGATAGATGACTTAGGTGTGAGACTAGGCAAACTCTAAGCACCCAGGCTCTTTCTGGCTTTCCTGGGAAAGAGTGTCTCCTGAACTAGGCAAAACCTTGTTCCCTGGTCCCTGCAGCATCAGCTAAGCAACAGGTGATGCTCAGAGAGAACCTTTGCCAGTGTGCCAACTGCAGACGAGTCCCGGAATCCTCAGCGGCATTGCCATGTCTTCTCTCCCATCCGAGGCTGGGTACCACATCTTCCCAAGACCCCTAGGGAGGAAGGCATCAGCTTCTCTAGGAAGGAGGGTTGCAGTTAGGGGTGCCAAGCAGGGACAGTGAGAAAGCCTCTTTCCCAAACAGCTGGTGGGGCGGGGCAACAATCTTTCCTGGTGGGAAAGGTGGAGAGGGCACCTGGGGAAGCTGTGGCTGTCCAGAGGAAAAGGAAGCACAGGAAACAGCTTACCGACTCTCCCTGGGTCCCATGAAAAGAGGACTCTTGCCTGAGGCCCTCGTAACCTGGAGTTGTAAACATCCAGGACGCACCCAGCAGCTTCCTTGCCCCCTCTAGTGCAGGGTCCATCAAGGAAGGCAAGACTGGGTTCTGGATTTGAGAGATTGAACCATCCCCAGGGATAGAGAGGGACCTCATCATCACAGCAGCTGGAGGAAAGCCCTTTCCCCTAGGCATACAAAAACAGGCACATGGCTCCATCCCTAGAAGCTAGCAGTCCAGCCCCAAAGGAGCACCTGACAACCAGGTGAGAGGCCAAAAAGCCAGAGATGATTCCAAAGGTACAAGAAATTTGGTGGAAGCAGCTCAGGGGAGAAAACAGGAGCAGACTGACATAAATGAGAGGCTTCTGAGGGGGCAGCGAGGTCTGTTGTGCTCAGTGAGCGCCTGGAATGTACCTGGCATGTAGTAGGCACTCAGTAAGTATCTGAATAAGTGAATGAATGATTAAAGTATAGTTTGCGGCAAAGTGAGAGAAGTTGAAAACAGATGAAAATTGTTTAGGAGCCCCACCTATGGGAGTGAGGTCGACTGAGGAGAGCCCAGCCACAGGAGGGGCTGAGTTCGGGTAAGGGGACTGGACTGGCAGGGTGGGGAGTGCAGGGCTCTCCGTGTGCCCTAGTGGGGGATGGGTCAGTGTCTGTGTTGCAGCATTGCCTGGAATTGAAAGGGTTCTGGTGGGAGAGAGCTGAGACGGGCACAGTGAGCTCCAGGTTCAAACATCACTCCCTCCACAGATGTGATCTGAGTCATGGGTGTGATCCTAATAAGAGCCCTGCCTCACCTGGCCCTGATGCCTCCTTCACCAGCTCCACCTGGCCAAGCCTTGCCCCAGCCCCTCCCTGAGAGGCATCTGTAGCTGTGCCTCAATGCCCTGAAATGCTTCTGAACTGGGCGTCAGGGTGGAGCAGAGACAAGATTGTGCTGAAGGTTCACATCCCAGGGAATCACAAAAAGGCCAGGAGACACCAGGACAAAGTGACCTCCTGGCTTAGAAGAAACCATCATAGAAGCATCTTCCCATTCCCTTACCCTCAGCACCACACCACCCACACTCAGGTCCCCTACAACCTATTTTACTCCACTTCAGTACCTTGTAGCAGCCACATTCCCACAAGAAAGCCAAGCTGTTCCTTAGAGAAGTCAAATAGATTTAATCTGTAACTATGAAATGTCTAGGTTAGCAGAAATTACAGACACCCAGAAACTGGGCAGAATCTGTCCCCCGAAGGCATCCTGAGGGCCACGAAGGCTCCCCTCAGTTCACAGAGGTAGCTGGCAGGATGTTAGCTTTGCGCTCAGCTTCAATGCAGTACTTCTCGGGAAGGCCAGTGGCTCTGCCGGGGAAATGCAGGCAGGTATAAGGAAAGGTGCTGGACCAGACAGGAGGCGGGAGGAAGCAGGCTCTGGATGGGGTTTACAGAACCTGGAGGACTGCATCCCCCAACACTGCTCTCATAATCCACCACCGAAACATACATTCATGCCAAGGCTCCAGCATCCTGCCAAGGAGCTCCCAGAGAGCTAGCAAGACCCCATCCCAGGACTTTCTGCTAGCAAGACCCCATCCCAGGACCCTTCTGAGGGATGAGGCCTGGGTGGGGATGCTCCCTGAGCATCTCTGCCATGGCCCTTCACCCCCAAATCCCATGCTTTCCAGCCTGTGGTGCCATCTCTTTGGGGGAGGGAAGAGGATCTGGGGAAGGAGGAGATTCCAGCGCACCTCAGCTCTTCAAGCTTTTTCCTCTTGATGTCATCGATGCGCTCACGGCGTTTCTGGGCCTCCTCTTTGAGGCGCCGGCCCTCCTCAAAGGTGGCAATCCGGTTCTGCACCTGCTTCTGCTGGTTCTCTCGCACCTGGCGCCGGAGCTCGTTGGCATGCTGTAAGCGCCCTGTGGCCTTTTTCTCCTCCTCCAGCCGCTCCTTCTCAATCTGTTCCCTCTGAGCCCTGGGGGAAGGAAACAGGAATGCAATGAACTCAGCTGAGCTGACCCAGGCCAGGAAAAGTGGTGGGAGAGCCTCCTGGGTGGGCTCCTCCAGTAGACATGCCTCAGAGACCACAGCCCTCTGTGCTCCAGCCCCATTTTGTAACTCAAAGATCAGCCCCAGAAGCTGCTGCCCATGCATCCCCACTTCTCCCACCCAGCGAGAACTAGCTCCAGGGTCGCATGACTGGATGTCATGGGCATGCTTAGAAAGGCCCCCAGTTTGGTTTGATGCTCTGCTTTCACTGTTTTGAAACTCTTAATAATTTCAAGGGAACAAGGGAGTCCACACTCTCTTGCTCTGTCACCCAGGCTGGAACGCAGTGGTGCTATCATAGCTCACCGCAGCCTCAACCACCTGGGCTCAAGTGATTCTCCCACCTCAGCCTCCCAAGTAGCTGGGACCACAAGAGAGTGCCACCACACCCAGCTAATTTGTTGTTTATTATTTGTAGAGATGAAGTCTCATTATGTTGCCCAAGCTACACATTCTTAATTTTCACTGGGCCCTGAAAATTATGTAGCCAGTCTTACACCCAGAGTTTCACCCACTGGGAGATATTGTTGTTCCTACTTCTCCCTGATAACAATGCTTAACTCCTCTCCAGCATATCCTGAGATTTCTTCTCTCTCCTTCCTTCCTTCCTGCCTGCCTGCCTGCCTGCCTTCTTCCTTGCTTCCTTCCTTCCTTTCCTGCCTCCCTCCCTCCCTTGATGCTTGGAAACGTAAAAGATGTGGTAAAGTGTCATGCTAACTCCACCCTGGTTACTGGAGGAAGGAAGGAGCTCATCCTGATATCTCTCAGTTCTCTTCCTGATCCACCTCTCCAAATTTCCCTTAGAAACCTCTTCCACAAAAATACTTCATGGACCGTGACATCAGGGAGAAAATCACTAATGGCAACAGGAAAGGCTTAGAAAGCACTCAAATGAAATGCATTTGCATCTCAGAAAAAAATGCATTTATAGGCCTTCTTAAGCTAACATCTAATTTTGTTCTCAACATAATTTAAAAAATGAAATGTAAAATCATCTTAGGCAGGAATTTCTCACCTGCTCTCCTCCCCTAGAGTCACTGATACCCCAACAAAAGGTACCTACAACACTGCTTCATTTCCTCAATTCCCTCTAGCTTTGTTCCAAGATCCACCATACATGCGGCATCCTCTCTACTCCCAGCAACTCTTTCCATCATGCAAACATCTCCTAAAATTCTACACCTTCTACAGAGACCTCCCAGTTTACCTGAAGAGAACTGCTGGCTTCCTCGGCTCTCTGTATTTAGACACCAAATCCTGACTACCCAGACACATCTCTGATAACAGGAAGACTCTCTCCTCTTTCCCTTGCCATTGTTTTCCTGTATTTGGAACAGTTTTCTATTGTTTCACCCTCTTCTGAGTGAAGGGTTAAGTGTGGAAAAGGGGGACTTGTATGTGTCACTAGAGAGCCCCGGTGGTGCCAGGCAGTTGAAAATCCAAGTGAGGACGAACCTGGTTGTTCCATCGGGTTAGGGCAGTGCTCACAGAGCCTAGCTACGTTTTAGAATCACCTGGGAGTTTTTGAAACATATTCACGCATGGGCCTCATCCCAGACCATTTAAATCACAATCCAGGAAGTGGAGCCTGGTCATCATATTTTTCAAAAGCTCCCAGACATTTCTAAAAACCACTTGGTAGGGGAAGTCAGCTATTTCTGCTTAGTCAACAGGCTGAGAAGTATGGACATCCCTCTGTCCAGAAACAAAAGTCCACATATAGGCTGGGCACGGTGGCTCACGCCTGTAATCCCAGCACTTTGGGAGGCCAAGGTGGGCGGATCACGAGGTCAGGAGATCGAGACCATCCTGGCTAACACGGTGAAACTCTGTCTCTACTAAAAATACAAAAAATTAGCTGGGCATGGTGGCGGGGGCCTGTCGTCCCAGCTGCTCTGGAGGCTGAGGCAGGAGAATGGTGTAAACCCGGGCGGTGAAGGTTGCAGTGAGCTGAGACCGTGCCATTGCACTCCAGCCTGGGCGACAGAGCGAGACTCCATCTCAAACGGCCACTGCACTCCAGCCCGGGCAGCAGAGCAAGACTCCGTCTCACAGGAGGCTGTGCTTCTGAAGCAGAGAAAGTTGGATTTGGGCAGCGGCAGAGAAGCTTTTGAGTGAAAACATCCACCACGGTGGTCACATGGCCCTGGAGACACTAGGCCTGGATACTAACCTACAACAACAGGTAAAGTTGAACTTCTCCAAAAACGCTGGTCTAGCTTTAATAACTGGCTAGTGCATATGCTCCAGGCAAATGATGCAAAGGAAAGACAAATGGGTCGGTAGCAAAAGTAGGACTTAAATTTCTTTTCATTAATATTTATGAGTGCCTGTTAACAGCAACACAGATGTCCAAGGGCATAGAGGCCAAGGAGGAGAGGGGAGACATCTGGAAGGCAGTCTGTAGCCCAAGGGCAGAATCTTTGGGGGCACTTAGGAAGCTACTTTCTTCACTAGGTGTCCAGTGACCATGGCACAACCCTGGGGGCAGAGAAAGTTACAGACCCAAAGGGCATCACAGCAGGGGGGACATGCTGGGGCCTGCAGTCCAATAAAAGGCCAAAAATCTGGCTCTGGTAAGGACAGAGGTTCCTGAAGACCTGCTCTGCCTTTAGTTAGCGGTCTGGGTAGCCTGGTCTGGCATACAACTAACTACCCATTACCAAGAGGAAGGACCTAGAGCATATGAACCAAGAAAGTGATGCTATTCTGTTTAATCTCTACTTATCGGAGCATAATGTCTGTAATTTTGTATCTCCTCAATTCAAATTTTGCTTGGCTTGTTTCCTTTTGAAAAATCCTGATGTTGTAGGGTCTGAACCAGAGCAAAAAGACAGTCATTCCCAGTTAGACCAGGAGAACACTCCCAGGGACCAGGTCTGGGGGTGGCAGGTCTGACTGGTGGAAAATAGAGCAGAGAGGGAAACCAATGGAGGCTGTGACTGTTGACTGCTCTGGGGGAGGGAGCAGAACAGTGAGAGATGTGAACATTTAGCTTCCAGTTACGTGTTGAAATTATCATTGAGCCAAAAGGGAAAACTAAAGTAAAAGGATAAAGAGCTACCAAGGAAGAAAGATGGATTGATGTAGGTACGGTCCATCCAAACACAAATCTCTAATACCTTTCCTGTGGAATGGGCAAGAGCAGTGTCTTGTTAATTTCTAATGTCCTCCATGGCATCCAGCACAGAGCCCTGCATTTCTGTGCTTTATATGTGTCAAATGAATGGCAAAAAGCTCCCTTAAAGTCCTGCTCCAATGATTCACAACCCTTAGTGTCTGAAGTTCTTATCTCTATCTTTCCTAAACCACTCCTCTTGCAGTTTCATCCCTAATTTGCAGGGGGACATGAGTTAGAGGGCAGCAGAAGGGACCAGATTTTTACCTTTATTTATACTTTTACTGCTCCAGGGTAAATAATCCCAGTCATCGCCAATTCCTTAAGCAATTCCAGGTGCTATCTCCCAATTCTCTAATCACAAAATTCTTGGCTCAAGTGAGTTTTAAAAGTTTCAATCGTCCATCTAGTTATAATGATCCCACCAACCCAGACAGGATGGATGAGCATCTGTTAACATGCCAGACAGCTTCTCTCTATCCAATATGGACCATCCCTGCTATAGTACAAGGAAAGGAATCCAAGGTTCCCAGGCCCCTCCTACCGAAGAATCCTCTCGAACTCATCTCGATCCCGTTGCACCTGAACAGCCAGAGCATGCTCCTTGAAAGCCACCTGTTCGAGCCGACTTTTCCGCAGCTCGGCCTCTGTTTCCATCTTCTTCTGCGCATTTTCCTTTTCCTTTCTGCGCCACTCTCTGTCTGCAACCTCCTGGTTGCGCTTGGCCCGCAAGGCATCCTGGGAAAATTGGCAGGGGACCAGTGAGGGCACAACATAGCTGGAAGTACAGACCAAGTGCCTTTAAGAAGACACCTACTTACAGACTCTGACAGTCTGCTTTGAAAAGCACCATGAATTTCTCTGGCAGCTAGTTATTCTAGGAAAGGATAAATGGAATACTGTCATCAAACTTTTGGGTTAGAAGATAACCTGAGGGGTCATCTTGTCCTTCCAACCCACTCATCCCAGTTCTTTCCCTGTACCTCAGACATCTCCAGGCAGTCTTGAAATCACTTCTAATTTCAAAAACTGCTAATGATGGAGATACCACAGTTTCCCCTGGTGACACATTTCATTGGTTGGTTAAGGTTGAAAGTTCTTCTTTATGGAGCAGTGAAAAACTTTCTCTTGAACCTTAAGCACATGCTGCACTGCCCAATCCCTGCTGACACAGGCCCTGGGAGCAGGCCCACCCTTTCCTTCTTAGACTACTGAAGTCTAGGTAACTTGCATCCTTTCCTCCACATCTCCACCCTCAAGGCCGTTCTACAGGCTGTCAAAGGGATGGATAGGCAAGGGAATGGGAAAAGTAGAGGGAAGTCAAGACTAAGCAGGTACCTGTTCTGCCTGGTAATCTTGGGCCTTCTCCTGCATGGCCCTCAGGCGGGCGATCTCCTTCTCTTTCTCCCTCCGGATTCTCTCCTGCTCAGCCTCAAACTCTGCTTCTCGAGCCTGCCGGAAGGAAAGATCTTGTAGAACAATTGCCATTGCCCAGCCTTGCAGAGTGAAACAGAACCCCTACAACAGACTTTCCAATATCCCCCCTACCACTTCCTGACTCCTTTTAAAATAGGACAAAATGAGGCCAGGCACCATGACTCATGCCTATAATCCCAGCACTTTGGGAGGCTGAGGCAGGAGGACTGCTTGAGCCCCAGTTCAAGACAAGCCTAGGCCACAGAGAAAAACTCTGTCTGTACTAGAAATCTAAAAATTAGCCAGGCATGGTGGCATGTGCCTATAGTCCTAGCTACTTGGGAAGCTGAGGTAGGAGGATTGCTTGAACCTAGGAAGTCGAGGATGCAGTGAATCATAATTGCATTACTGCATTCCCCTGGGCAACAGAGCAAGACCTTGTCTCAAAATAAATAAATAAATAAATAAATAAGGTAAAATGAATTTAGCAGTGCATGAACATAAAAACAATTAACATTTATAAAATGCTTTATTGTTTATAAAACACTGTCCTATGTGTCATCCTGGAGAGCCCTCACAACATTTCATGAGACAGATATTATAGATGAGGAAACTGATGGTCAGAAAGATCAAGGGTCTTGCCCAAGATTGCACAGGAAGTAAACTACCTAACAGGATTTGAACACAGGTACCCTGACCCTGGCTTTCACACTCCTTCCACTATGTCATAGACAATTTTCAAGTTGCAAGGCTACTGGGCCAAGAAACAACAGTGGTTTTTTGCCTGGCTTGTAAAGTACAGCAGGTGGAGGTTATCTCATTAGTGCCTGGGCAAAGAGCCAACCACGCTTTGGGCAGTCCCACAGTGGTTACCAGATATGTAAAGAATGAACCATCAAAATTAGCTCCCTTTCCACCTCTCTGAAAAAACACACATATCCTTAAAAGCTTCCCAAGCCCAGCTTCCCAACTGCCATTCTTAAGCAATCATAAGATGAATGGTGCAGGTTGGAGGGAAATGTGACCTTAATAAAGAATCCTCCCAGCCCGACATGGTGGCTCACACCTGTAATCCCAGCACTTTGGGAGGCTGAGGCAGGCAGATCACGAGGTAAAGAGATCAAACCAGTTGGGGCCAACATGGTGAAACTGCATCTCTACTAAAAATACAAAAATTAGCTGAGCATGGTGGCGCATGTCTGTAGTCCCAGCTACTCCAGAGACTGAGGTAGGAGAATCGCTTGAAGTGGGAGGCAGAGGTTGCAGGGAACGGAGATGGCGCCACTGCACTCCAGCCTAGTGACAGAGCAAGACTCCATCTAAAAATAAAAAATAAAATAAAAAAAACCTTCCTTGGCCCTCATTTTACCTGACCAGACTTCTGTGAAGCCCAGTGAGTGAGTTGTCCCTGTAAAGTTGTACAGAGCTGTTGCCAAGCTGCTTCCTCTGTCCACCCTGCCCTAGATAGCAGGACAGGGAACTCTGGGTGTTTCTACGACCAATCTCTGCTTTTAGCTCTGCAGGGGCAGCCCTGGCTGCAAGAATAAATACCACCATGAAGTCGGTAAGGGCTTGTGATATACGTAGATACTTACGGTGGACTGTGGACATGCCCAAGTGCCTGATCCTGTGGCCAGTCTCCCGCCTCTCCCAGCTACACCTTTCCATGATAAAGACAAGATATACTCCTCTCTTGCTTAGAAATTCATGGCGACTCCTTATCATTCCACCCTTCCAGTTCCACTCAAGGTCCAAGACACCCCAACAACTGCTCTTAGGTCTCCATCTCACCACCCTCATTTCTTATTATGTCCACTACAAACTCTCTGCTGCAGCCAGAAAAATATGTGCACTAACTCCTACACAGAATTAGCTCATTATCCCCACCTTCATCCACTTGGGAAAATAGTGGTTGAGTTCCAATGGTATAGCATTATTCTAGGTAATTTCAGCCTAGTCTGAATGGACACATATTGAAGGATCCAGTATATTTTGAATCATCAATGACTATTTCACAGGATTATTGTAAAGATTAAAAGAGATAACACATGTTAGCACAGAGCCCATGCACAGACTAGGTGCTCACTAAATGATAGTTATGTGGTTGTTATTATGTAGGAATCATCTATGTCCCCAACCCTGCATTCTCACTCTACTGCTTGCATAGAGTGTCCCCATCATCCAATAAGAATACTAAAGCCAATAAGTGAGCTTAGCTGAGCTTCATTTTCTGTGGTTGTCTTCAGAACACATAGGTGTACCAAATATGCCATTCGAATTATACTCACACCCTCCCCTTGGCCTTCTTTAAAAATCACTACTATAGAGGAGCATAGAGAAGTACAATGTGTTTCTGTCATCATGGAATTTCAAAACTAGCAGGGCAAACAAGACCAACACATGAAGACTATAATAACTTTCCTGTCACTTTGAGTACTTCCCCCTCTTTTTATATAAATCCACGTTCACTTTATCTAAACCACTCTTAAAAGCCTTCTTCTACTCTCCAAACCCCATAGATCCCAATCATTTTATTACTCAACTTTGCCCCAGAATGAACTGACACATTCATGAGCTACATTCATCTGCAACTGTTGGTATGGTTCTCTCCTCCACTGTGCATTTGCTCTGTCTTATAGGTTCTTTGGTGGGAGTCAGGGTAAGACTATTTTCTGAGTCTAGCACCCAATACAGGATGCCCAATATAGGCATTTGCACAAGAAATTTATGTAACCTCTGACTCATGATTACCAGGGGTATAATTATGCAAGTCATGACAAATCCACAAAAAACCTACTTTCACCAATGGTTTTAGTTTTCTTTTCTGCCTGCACATGGCCCTCATCCCAACTTCTAAACAAAGGTGTTAATGAGGATAAAGCTAATTTAGGTGTCCTTTCTAGGCTGTCTCTGTTAATAAACAAGTGGCCTGGCTAAGATGAAGAGACAAAGAAGCCAGGCTTTTGAACTAAGGATGTGCATCGTAGAATGAAGGTGCGGCTGCCTTCCACTGAAGTTCCCTCAGTTCTCGGCCCTCCTCTCCCTGTGACAGACATTCCATTCCTAGCCAAAGATCCCAGAAACCTGGTCCCTACCATCTTCTTCTTGGTGTACTCCATCACCATCTGGTCCGCCAGCTTCTCCTGAGCCAGCAGCTCTGCTTTCTGTTTCTGGTTTTCATCATTGATGCGCTTAATCTCAGCTTGCATCTTCAGTTTTTGCTGCTGCCTTTGTTCCATGTCCTGCCCGCAAAAGAAAGAGAGCCTCAGAGTACAAAGAGGTAAGACGAGAAGCCACTGGCATCCAGAGATAGAGAGACGCAGATGGGGGGGCGGGGGCGGGGGACAAATGCATTGCCTGCCGTCTAGCGTCTACAACCATCCTTTGTTAAAGCTGTTTTTTCAAGGGTCATCAATGAATTTGGTCTTCAACCAAATGGCCTCTTTACAGTCTTCATCCAACTTGACTTTGTGGCAGCCCCTGATGCTACTGATCTCTATATTTTCAGGAAGCAGAAGCTCTTAAAGTTCCATGGAATTGCCTCTCACATGTTTTGCTAAATCCCACCCCTGTGGCCTTCAATTTCTCTCTCCCATTTAAACCCAACTTTCACTCTCCAGTCAATAGTGACGACTGAAATAATACCTATTGCCCTGAGTACTTTCTATTTCTTGAGCACCGTACACAGACTATCTCTAAATATGTCCTATTTATGACCTAAATATGTCCAAAAATCCTAAAAGGTAGGCCTCATTATCTCTCTTGCTCCAATAAAGAAAGTGCGGCCCAGCATTGAAGTGACTTCCCCACTGGCCACACAGCTTATAATCTCTAGAGCTAAAATTTTGAAACCTGTTCTGTGTAAAGTATCAACCTTCTCTGGAAATCTTGCTTGATTGCCTCAACTTTCAGTTCTCTCTCCATTTCTAAATTCCCTCTGCACTTAAGGTGGTGCCACACCTCTTATAAGGTGATCATACACTGCCTTGCAGGTCCCCACTCATTTCATATGTGTTCGCTCTGCCCCAGTTACAGGACAAGGGACCTTGTGTCATAAATCCTCTCTTCCCCAAAAACATGTAGCCCAATGCAAGGAAAATAGCAAATATTCGATAACCCATTGCTAAATGAGGCAGGGAAGGTAGGACCAAAGTGAGAGGCATGTGAGAAAGAAAAAAAAAAAAGTTCTTAGACGCAGAGAAACATTTGACAGAGATCAGAGTACTAATGCGAACAAGGTCCTGTTTAAGGAAGGATCCCCCTGCCTTTCCCAGCCCTGAGCCTTCAATGTCTCTCAATGATCATACCACTTCTGAGCCAAGCACATTCTCAGGTGCAGAGGGGCATTGGAATTAGGGGAAACAGCTGGCCCCCCAATCACCTCCAATCAATCTCAGACTCCTTAAGTTCTTCTATTGATTAACTCACCCCACCTCCCACACTATTTCCAGCTCCCTCCGTTTCTCCAAAGACTAAATCCCTCCCTGGCCTTCCAGCTCTTCCTCAGCCCAGCTGCTGCCCTGATTCGTCCAACCAAGGTAACTCTCCCTGTGTGTCGTCCTCTAGAGCTGGCTCTCTGCCAGCTTGGCTCACTGCCCAGTTCAGGGCTCCTTCCTTCAGGAAGCCTTCCGAACCTGAGCGGTATGGCAACTGGCTGCCTCTAAGGTCCATGTGGTGCATGAGTCACAGACATTCCCTCTCTCTCACCATACTCATTTCTTTGCACACTCCACTTTTCCCTTTCTGCTCCTCCAACTCTCACACTCCCTTTCCCCCTTCTCCCCTTCTTCCTTTCCTTTCTAACTGCTTCTCACTGATTTTAGGCCTGCTGTTTGTATCCCAGACATCATTTAATCTCACTGGCCCTCAAAGCTAAAGATGCTGTTGATTTCTGATGTATGACATACATGCAATTATGTATTTATTTACTTCTTTCCCTATTTATTTACTTTTTGGATTGTTGTTTTTGTTGGTTCATTTCATTTCCAAGACGACAAAGGACTTTCCCTGTTTCTTTTGAAGCCTTTCCAAAGCAACCCCAGATAAACTCCCTTCACTCTTTTCCCGTTTGCTAGCAAGGTGGAGAACGTTGCCCTTAGTACCACCATGAGATGATACAGTAGGTCTAAAGCTGGGAAGGCACAGGTTTCTACGCTAAAATTGCCCAATAATACTTCCTGGAGACTCAAGGAGTGCCTGTTGGAAGGACATTAAAAGGATAATGATACAACATCAACGTAATGGTGCTGGCTCATGGACTCCTAGAACTTCCTCAGTGAGTCCACCAATTCCCACTCCCCACATCTACTTGGATTTTCCCGCCCTCACTTCTCGCCCACTACCCTGCATATTTGCCCCATAACTTTCCTTCTTGGCCCTTTCCCATTCTCTCTCCCCTGAGCCAGGAAATGGAGTAACTTGGCCAGGTCTCTCATTGTCTTCACTCTGCTATTCTCCTTCTCATGCAGTTCACAGGGCTGTGTGCCCCTTCGGTTTCCCCAGCTACTCAGGTGATCTTCATTCCTCTTCTCTAGTAGCGCCTCACACTGCAGGTGTGGTGAGAAGGCTTCATAATTACAAGTCTGCCCACCTGCAGGATTCTTCACGTCCCCCTGTCACTCACCACCATCAAATGCACTAGCTGATGACAACTTGACAATTCATAAACACAGGGGAGGGAGAGAATCATAAAAGAATACGTGTTCCACGAGTTAAATGGCACCATGAGGAGGCAATCAAACAAATTCAGAATGTGAGATATTCTTAAAGGCAACTGGCCTAGCTGCTTCAAAATATCAGTGTTATAAAAATGAATGAAGAGGGCCAGGCGCGGTGGCTCAAGCCTGTAATTCCAGCACTTTGGGAGGCTGAGACGGGTGGATCACGAGGTCAGGAGATCGAGACCATCCTGGCTAACCCGGTGAAACCCTGTCTCCACTAAAAAATACAAAAAACTAGCCGGGTGAGGTGGTGGGCGCCTGTAGTCCCAGTACTCGGGAGGCTGAGGCAGGAGAATGGCGTGAACCTGGGAGGCGGAGCTTGCAGTGAGCTGAGATCTGGCCACTGCACTCCGGCCTGGGCGACAGAGCGAGACTCTGTCTCAAAAAACAACAAAAAAAAAAGAATGAAGAAATGAATGAATGAATGAATGAATGGGGGAACTCTTCTAGATCAAAACAAACTAAAGAGACTCAACGATTTGCAATGTTTGCAATGTGCAAACCTTGATTAACATCTAGTTTGGAAACAAGAAAGCCAGAAAAACGTATTTGGAATAATTGGGGAATGTGAATGTGGATTAACTATTAAATGACATTATGGAATCACTGAATTCAAGTTTTTTATGGAGGAGGTGATAATGGTATTGTTGTCATGTAAGAGAGTGTCCGTGTTCTTTAGAGCTGCAAGCTGAAGAGTTTAGTGGCAGAGTGTCAAGATATCTGCAACTTACTTTCAAATAGTTTAACAATAAAAAATAAATAAATATATATATATATACACACACACACACACATACCTAGAAAGAAACAAGCAACTAAGGTAAATGATTAACAATCATTAAATCTAGGTGAAGAGTTTATGGGTGTGATACAATTTTTTCAACTTTTCTGTCTGTGTACAAAATTTTCAAAATAAAAAATTGAGGAAAAAAAAATTATCCAAGTGCCTGCCATGTCCCTCACTGTGCTAGAGGGTTTTATACATTGTTACATCCCAGAAAAGGCACATAGAAGAGGACATTTTAAGTCTTCTTAGTTTGGGCAGGTATGTCATCATTTCTTTTGCAATAAATATGCCTACTAATTTTACTTGGACTAACAGGAAGAAAAGGTTTGGCTTCACAACACAATTAATGACAATGGGATGCTATGTACTTTGAGTGAAGTAACAGCAGGGAGACTGGAACTCAGATATTGCTACTGTTCATCTACAAAGTATATAATATCCCTAGGTGATTGAGGGAAGACCATAAAACATCCCTGTTTACTTGTGCAAGGCATGCAGCCATATATTTCCTTTATGTGTCTATTCACAATGATTTGTCAGTCTTGGATCCCAAGTCCCTGGAAGGAAGGGACAATATCTATCCAAATCACTGCTCATCCCCCAGCATGACACCATGGTGAAATAAATATTTAACATGGCAATAAAAAGTTGATGGTGATGATGTTGTGAAATGAGCATGTGCCTGGCAGAAAACCATTCAACACCCTGAAACCCCAGAGTCTTGAAGGGTTTTGATGCTGCTGGTGGTGAAATGTGGCATTGTCTGTCTGGCCTGTTACCTTTAGATCTTCCTCTTGGAGCTGTTCCATATACTCCAGCATCTGCTCCTTCTCCTGCTCCCGCTGCTCAGCAAGTAGTGATCGCTCCTCCTGGTTCTTTTCCATCTGTTCCACAATTTGCCGCCTTCCTCTTGGAGAGAACAATGCCACAGTGTCTTAGAAACCCAGGGTCCACGTCTCCCTGAGTCCAACCTCCATCTAAACAACCCCCAAGGTGGGTGGTGTCACAGAAACAATTGACAAGTGCCCCCTAAACATCGATATGCTTCATGAGCCCAGACCAAAGTCCTTCACTCAGGAAGGACCTCAAGGGTTGGCCTCCTTTCTCCTGAGCTCCTGGTTCCAGGGCTCACTTTTCCTGAGATTCTCCTTCTTTATTTGTTTGCCCGAGAGGGGCACCCCACTTAATAAAACACTTTCTACCTTCCAGTATATAAAGAGTTTCTGAAATCCTACCACCTCCCAAATCTTCCCAGAGTAATCATAGGAAGCTAGCTGAATAGTAAAAAGCCAAACAAACAAAAAACAAACAACAACAGCAACAAAAAACCCAGGGTCTATAAGCAGTGTTGCCAGTGATTCCCTATGTGTTAATGGGGTGTCAATAAACTTGCAAGCATAGACCCCATGACATATGCATAAAGGCTGGAAGAATGGGAGAAGACACAGATTAGGATGAGGATCAAGGGAAAAGAGTATGAGAGCCACATTCAGATGGAGTGCTCGAATTGCTTCATGACTCCAGATGAAGTAAACAGGAGTAAAGAGTAAAAGGGTTACATGAAAACAAGTTTGGGCTCAATATAAGGACCAGCTCAAATCATTACTGTTGCCTAATGAGACAGAGATTTTTCCTTTACTGGAACTGTTTATGCAGAAGATGGACAGCCACTTAGCCACTAAATAACCTTTTACTGGGAACCTACTATAGTACACCAGGTAGCTACCAGAAGTACAGAGGCGAATGTACCAGGTATAGTATACCAGGTACAGAGATGAATGGTTCCAGAGAATAGGATACAGTTGGGGAGATAAAACTGCCATTCAGTGTGGTACAAGGATCATTTATAGAGGTAATTCATGTATTGAATTGTTGGCGTTCTAAATCTAGGACACTATTATTCTATCATTTACTTGCTCTGGGACTTGTCCTTTTCAGCACAAAATGAAGGGGAGACTGAATTGATTCATCCTAACATGAATTAAGCACCTATTACAGGCCAAATACTGTGCTAGGCTCAGAAGCTACAGAAATGGATACGATAGGACCTGTCCCCAATGAGCATAGCATCTAGGAGGGTCAGAGAGCCACAGCACAAGAGTGGGGTGCTGGAGTATAAACACAGAGTCATGGGCGCAGAGAAGGGAGCCACTGAGCCTGCCTGGTGACATGAGGGAGGTGACAGCAAAGCTATGTATAAAGGGAAGGAGAGAGCATTTTCCAGGAGGAAAAAGAGAGGAGGGTATTCAAAAAAAGAGAAAACAACAAAAAATTAAGAACTTGTGACATGGCCTGGCATGTTGGGGGCCTGGGAAAAAGCAGAGAGTAGATGGCAGGTAGGGGTAAGAAACGGGATTGCAGCCAGACTGTGAAGTGCCTCCCAGGATTTGAGAAATAAGCTTTTAAAAGTTCTGTGATTCCGGCCAGGCTCACGCCTGTAATCCCAGCACTTTGGGAGGCTGAGGCCGGCCGATCACTTGAGGTCAGAAGTTTGAGACCAGCCTGGGCAACATGGTGAAACCCCATCTCTACTAAATGCAAAAATTAGCTGGGTGTTGTCGTGCATGCCTGTAATCCCAGCTACTTGGGAGGCTGAAGTAGAAGAATCGTTTGAACCCAGGAGGTGGAGGTTACAGTGAGCCAAGATTATGCCACTATACTCCAGCCTGGGCGACAGAGTGAGACTCCCTCTCAAAAAAAAAAAAAAAAAGTTCTGTGATTCTGTGTATCACTTAGTAAAGTTTTAAGATAAGTAGATGACAATAATGACCATTTCGCATTTTTTTCCTCTTTGCTAGGCTACATGGACCTAAAGATACATGGAAATAGCTTAGAGAGGGAGATGCCAAAACCACATCTTTACCTAATTCTTTCCTCCCTCCTCTTCCTGTCCAGTTCCTCCTGCCTTTGAATGGATTTCTGCCGCTCCACTTCCATCATCTGATCCAACCGCTTCTCCTCTGTGTCCAGTTCTTTTTGGATCTGCTGCTTCTCCAGGATTTGGGCATCCCGGATGGCATGGCACTTAGCATTGAGGATGATCTGGAGAGTGGAGATTAAACTGTGGCACTAGGCCTAGGGATGTGTAAGTTTAAGAGGAAGAAATGGGAACAGAATGAATGCTATACTGCTGAGCATGCCGGAGGTGTGCATGACTGCTCACAAGTCCGGGGAAATAAGAATGTTCTTATATTTACCTTTCCCCTGAATATAGTTGAGCTCAAAAATTTACTGGCCTCCTGCTAGGTGCCAGGGTCTGTGCAAGGAGGGACCTGGAATAGCACCTTTCAGGGAGCTACATCATAGGGTTTTGGTGGTAATGGGTCACCCTTTGGAAATATGATGAAAGCAGTAGGCCCTCTCCTCCATAAAATTCACTTACAGATATACACACAAAATTTCTATAAAACTTCAGAGGTCCATTGTTCCACTTAAGAGACCCATGAACTCCAGGTTGGACCCCTTGTTCTCCTCAGGGGAGCTAAGACACTCTTTCAGAGGCCAGGCCACAAGATTTTTAAGCTGGAAGAGCCCAACATGACACAAAAGGGATGAAAAGCCATGGGCCCATCAATAAGAACCCAAAAGTAAAACCTTTAGAAAATTAAAGGAGGCAAATATAGAGAAGATTTACCTGAGAGACAGAAATCAGAGGTGCAGGGATTGGGGAACCAGCACTTTTCATTTGGTAAGGAAATGAACCACATGCAAATGAGTTACAACAGAATTCAAATGAGCCTCTGGTCTTTATGTTCTCAGCCAAAGGAAGAGCTTTGGGTACTCCAAAAGCATCCAATTGCCTCGACCACCATACGTGGCCAGAACTGAACTAACAGGATGAAAATAAAAGTAGCACTTCACATTTAATTTACCAATCCACAGCCCACAAAGCCTCTCCCATCTATTAGCTTATTTCATCCTGCCAATGATTCCACAAAGCAGTTTTACCATCTTCAAGTTACAAATGAAGAAAGTGAGGCTCAGGGAGGGCAAGTGACTTGCCCAAGGTCACACAGCAAGCAGGTGGCAGAGCCAGTCCTCACTGTGATCACTGCAACTACCACAGCAGGTGCAGCTCTCCTGCTGCCCCTCCCCTGCCCACACCCCCACCAGTCCCTGACCTTGTCCAGTGTGGGAATAAGAGGAGGGAGGCAGGATGGCAGTGAGTGCTCAGAGGGAAGGGAGAGATGAGGAGCCCACCTTGCTCATGTCCTTGAGCTCCTCCTCCTGCTCCATCCGCAGCTTGTTGGCTCTCTGCAGGAGGTTCTGGGCCCGTTCCTTGGCTACCTCCTCCAGGTCACTGAGCTTCTTGTTGTTGTTCCACACCATCTCCTTCTGTTTCATGGTCTTCTTTCGTGACATCACTGCATCCTAAGGGAGACCAATCTGGCTCAGTGGGGGATTATTTCATGCGCTCTGTGCCCTGGGCGCTAGCCTGGCTATCACAGGTGACCCAGTACAATTTTGCCTCGGCCAGTGATGACATCAGAACCAAGAAGTTCCACAGCCTGGCTTCATTCTCAGCCCTCCCCTTCGCCCCAGTTGCTCCCACCTCTCATCTCAGGTATTGCTCTTTGGTCTCCTTTCTGCAATATTTCTTAAGTACGTAATTTGTGCCTCATTTCAGGGACCCCTAATGAGAGTTCCTCAGTACATTTTGATTCTGCGACCCATCTGCAGAGGCAAAGCCTTAGGGAGGTTAACTACCATGATGGCTTCCTTCTCCTTCTTGAAGGCCTGGTCCCTGGCCTCAAGTTCTTCTCTGGTCAGGACATGGGATGCCCATTTGATTCGCTCAAACTCCTCAGGGCTGATGATTAGGGATTCCCCGGAGGGATCCTCTGTGGGAACACTGATACAAGAATGAACAGATTTAGGGAGGTGAGAGGGAAAGTTCTCGGCACCATATTTTAGGCTTCTCTGCTCTCTTCCCCTCTCCCCATCATGCCAGTGGACTTCTCCAGTAGCAGAAGAGACGGCAAGTGTGCCATGAGTCCACTGGGGAGTAGAGGTTCCAAGGTGGGGGTCAGGTAGCACTGCAGGCTAAAAAGAGACATTTTAAGTCCTTTTTCTATAAGGTCCAACTCATATGTTACCTTCTCTGTGCAGCTGAGACCCACCCCCCGTCATGTCCACATGTGCCCACTCTGCCCCCCCCAGCCACCAAGACCCAATAGATCACCTCCTCCTCTGAGCCCCCACTGCACTCTGTTTTTACTGCCTGTATCACAGCCAATCATGCAGGCTCTGTTTCCTTTATGAGCTCCTTCAGGACACAAACTCTGTCTTAACCACATTGGTAGCCTAGTCTCTGGCACAGCGCTTGGCACAGAGTGAGAATTCAAAACAAAGCTGTTGAATTAAACTTTAAAAACAGATTATTCCTCAAGGATGACATAAAAAGGGCAAGAGGACGCCAGACAAGGTTGATATAGATGCTAGTTAGAAACCTAAGCTTCCCTGCCTATCCAGCCTAGAGAGAAGCTTTGAACCCTAAATATTAATTAAAATCTATGATCAACAATAGCCAGAGACATGTCTATAGACCTCTCCTTTCTAGCTATCCAACGCTTCAACAAACCAATCGCTAATTATAATGATTACAAGCAAATGACATACATTAAAGATGGGGGAGGGAGTAGTTGGGGAGGTGGGAAGAAAGCTGCTTCTGGGTGAGGCAGGTACATGCCAATAAGACAGATGGTCTGAGACAGGAAGTGAAACCTCATCTAATAAAACTAGTGTGTGTGTTGGGGGAGGGTGGTCCAGGAGATGGACAGAATGAGTGAGTGGATTTGCAGCTTAGCCAAGATCTTGTGTTTCACGAAGCAGCGTGGCCCTAAACAACCTAGGATCTGAAGTGACCAGCAGTGATCTGAATCTAAGACAGCAGTTCATACTACTTTCAGCAGCCCTGAAAAATAACCAACCACTTGTCCTCTGACGTGTTTTCAGGACTAGATGGCTCCAAGAAGGAGCCCTCCCTCCGGCTCCAGGAGTGGCTGCAGGGCTCTAGCCACATCTGGCCATTTAATGCCAGGGCTGACCAGACATGGTCAGTAAGGGACTGCAGTCCAACACAGCTCCTGGGGTGTGTACCAGATGTGCCTCCCCAGCTGTGACACAGGTAGCATTTTCTGGGAATTAGGGTTTTCAGTAGGTGGAGCCAGGGCAGGGAGAACGGTTGTAAAGGGTGAAGCAGTAACACAAGAGCTAAACCACCGAGCAGTGTTGGCTCATGGCACATGGTTGAGCTAGGCCTAAGCCCCACAGGAGGGGCTCAAGCCTGGGGGCAGCTCTAGTCAGGAAGCAGGGCTGAGCTAATCCCAAAGGAAACCAAGGAGCTCCTGTGAATTTCCTCTTATGGCCTTAGAGTCTGGGAGGAAGCCAGGGGCTAATGAGGCATCTGGTCAGTTTCCCTTTGCTTCAGATTCTTAATGCAGCCGAAAGGAAGTGACTCATCTGGATCACTTCCCTTTAGGGAGGGCACTAATGGGGACTTAGAGAGGACTCACTAAGCACCTCCCCTCTACCAGTCCCTTAGCTCACACAGCCAGCCAGAAGTAAGGAAGGAGAATGAAGCTGAGAATAAAGGACAGTGGCAATAATAGATACAATGGGAGAAACAAGAGAGGCCAGGACGGAGAAGAAAGAAAGAACTATCAAACAAAAAGGGGAAAATGAATAGGAAAGAAGTGGGGATTGGACGGACAGAATGAAACCAGGTGGGTTTATCCATCTCCCTGCAAAGATCCTTAGCAAAAGGATAGGGACTGGGCAAAGAAGGACAGGGGACTGTGTACTCACATGAGCTCTCGGACCATGTCCCGGGTGATGAGCTGGATGGTCTCTGGCTTTCGATCCAAGCCCAAAGCAGTGAGAGTTTTTTGAAGGGTATGCTTATCTCGGAGCAGCACAATGGGGCTGTCACTCTGGCCCTGGGCTGGGGACTATGAGTTCAGAAAGAATAGCTTAGAAGCTTGTCACCCCCCCTTCCTGCTGGTCAGTCCTAACTTCAAGGATAGAGCAGCAGGATGCCCTATATCTGAGCGTGGCTGGATGTGTTCTGTACTGACCAGCTTTTCTTTTCTTTTCTTTTTTTTTTTTTTTTTTTTTGAGATGGAGTCTTGCTCTGTCACTCAGGCTAGAGTGCAGTGGCGCAATCTTGGCTCACTACGACCACCGCCTCCCGGGTTCAAGCAATTCTCCTGCCTCAGTCTCCCGAGTAGCTGGGATTACAGACAACCACCACCACACCTGGCTAATTTTTGTGTTTTTAGAAGAGACGGGGTTTCTCCATGTTGGCCAGGCTGGTCTCAATCTCCTGACCTCAAGTGATCCGCCCACCTGGGCCTCCCAAATTGCTGGGATTACAGGCGTGAGCCACCGTGCCAGGTCCTGACCAGCTTTTTGGAGAACAAGTCTCTTGTTCTTGTACAGCTATTCCTTGCAGAACAGTAGGGATAGTAAGGAGTGGCGGTCACTAGTGTGTGTCTATACCTAGTCTAAAGTCATCAGGAATGAAAGCAAATTTCTGGTCTCTAGATTTTCCTCTCTCCATGAAAGATTTTCCTTTATGAAAGAAGAAATAATTCTCTCTCTAGGACCACACAGTGGGTTTGAAGCAATATAATTTGTTACAGACTCTTACAGTCTTTGACATTGGTCATTTTAAATTCTTTCTTACAATTAAATTACTTTAACCCCCGCAAAAAGCCATATTGAGGGAGATAGAAATCACTAAATGACCTGCAGAGGCCTACCCTTAAGATCTATGGGTAGTTGTCTACCAGCTCATTGAGTTGGTGCTGAGATCAGTGAGTTAGAATTCAGCAAGAACACAGACTGTGTTTTTTTTGTTTTGTTTTTGTTTTTCAAAATTCTCCGACCTGAAGGAATTAGATAACAAGAAAATGAAATCACCTGTTTCAGAAAATGTCTAAACACAGGAAAGGATGTGTCATTAATGCAGCCACTGTGATCCTGACCAGAGGCGGGGGGATGGCCCCGCTTGTCCTACCTCACTTTGCACTCACAGTCCCCTGTGTGCTGCTGCCACCTGGTGCCCATCTCTGCTTTCACGTGGGCACAACTCAGTCATGCCACAGGCCACTTCTGCCCTCTACTGCCTGTTGAGAGACTTCCTGAACTCTTACCCACCAATGAGGCCAAAGAAACTAGACAAGGGACAAGCATTTTTCTGATAACCCCCTTTTACCAGCCAGCATGACTGCTCCTGGAGAACTCAGCCAATTCCAAATCTCTCTTTGCTTTGACTAGAAAACTCCACATGTACCCACAACAACAGCAACAACAACACAAATGTCTGTAAGTGAAATTGCATTTCGGCCAGGTGGGGTGACTCACACCTGTAATGCCAGCACTTTGGGAGGTCAAGGCAGGCAGATGGCTTGAGCTTAGGAGTTCAAGACCAGCGTGGGGAACATGATGAAAGCCTGTCTTTACAAAAAATACAAAAATTAGCCAGGCGTGGTGGTGGGCACCTGTAGTCCCAACTACTTGGGAGGCTGAGGCAGGAGAATCACTTGAGCCTGGGAAGCGGAGGTGGCAGTGAGCCAAGATTGTACCATTGCACTCCAGCCTGGGTGACAGGCGTGAAACCCTGTCTTAAAAAAATATAAAAAATAAATGCATCTGTTGATCCTTTCTCTTACCAACAGGAAAACTGCTGCAGAGTGAGAGTCTTCTGAATGGATTAAGAAGCCTATCTTGATCCCTCTGGAGAGTCCTCTTCAATTCACAATGAAGATGTTGAAGAGCAGGAACAGACACCGACTTTCCTCTCCTCTCCCCACCTTCCCCACTGGCGGAGGGATTCAGGTCACTATTGGTGTCTCTCTTTCCCTTTTCCCCTTCTCTTAAACTCTCACTGCCCTTCTCTCCATGTCTCATTCTCTTTTTCTCCTTCCCTCTCTTCCTTCTCACCTACTAAACTCCATGTGTACCAAAATCAGTCAAAGCTCTATTATCTAGCTCTCTTTATCTAGACTAAAGGAGTTGTCAACCTTTTGGTCTAGACAACACTTGCAAATAAAGACCTGCTCATTTCCCAAAGCTAAATAATTGTTTTAGTTGAGCAACTGGGAAAGGAGGATGGTTTTGTGTTGTACTCTGATGGTATTATCCTTGGATGGAGGGGGAAGATGTTGCTCTTGTCTGCAAGCTTAGCCCATCAGCCCTCCAGCGGTTCCGTCACGGAGCTCAACTGCAACTATTGCACTCTCTGCGGCTGAGCCTTCCTTTTGACATTACAGCAGATTTTAAACACTGTGAAGACATGAGAGACTGGGGTGGAAGAAGCCGGGTGTCCCTGTTGACATAGGCCCCACTAGATCCCAAAGCTCTGCAGCTCAGGTCTCAGAATTCTCCTTTGTCTTCGGTCTGAGAGTTACCTATGAGAGCAAGGTTACTCAGCAGAAGCTTTGCCCTGAGCTACATTTTTGGGCTTCTGCCTGCAGGTGGCATCGACTTGAAAGGACTTGTTGAGGATTACCTTGATATCTCCAAAGAGGCTCTCATCCACCTCAGAGCTCACGGCTTTGGTCCGATAGCGAGCCTTATTCCTTGACCTGTTGGAAGCGGCAGAAGAGGAGCTCAGAATGCCAGCTGTGCTTAGTGGCTGCAGGAAGAGGCAGAAAGTTTGGGTCATCAGTACTGAGTGGCATCCAGACCCTGAGCAGTCAACAATTCACCAGCCCATGCTGGGGGAGTGGGTGGGCATGTGAAAAAGAAACAGTTAGGGAAAGTGGCTGTGTAAACTCTGAACCGTAGGGGACAAAGAGTAACAGATGGAGGGCATCCCCACAGAGCAGGGGGGTCCCTGAAAAAGAGAGCTCTGCACAAAGGAGCATTTCTGTAAAACAGTTGATCTCATAGAAGTAGAGAGTAGAATGGTGGTTACTAGAGGCTGAAGAGAGGAAGGGGAGGGGCATGGGGAGAGGTTGATCAATGAGTGCACAGTTACAGTTAGATAGGAGGAATAAGTTCTGGTGCTCTATTGCACAGAAAGGCCACTATAGTTGATAATAATGTACTGTATATCTCAAAAGAGATACACAATATCTAGAGGAGAGGATTTTGAGAAATATAAATGTTGTAACGGGCAATGAGATGGTAAGATCTAGTATTTGATAGCACAATAGAATGACTAGAGTTAATGTATATAATGTATATTACTATATATAAAGTATATTAATATACATTTATACAATAATATATATTAATATACATGTATACAATAATGATATTGTTTATATTGTATATTTCAAACTAGCTAGAAGAGAGAATTTTGAGTGTTCTCACCGCAAAGAAATGACAAGTGTTTTAGGTAATAGATATGCTAATTACCCTGATTTGATCATTATACAATGTATATACATGTATCAAAACATCACACTGTACCCCATAAATGTGTACAATCATTATGTGTCAATTAAAAACAAAACTGTTTTGTTTTTTGTGGTTTTTTAAAAAGCAATTCTATAGTCCTCGAAGCTGAAGGCCAAGTCGGCCACATAGTATGGAAGTAAAGATAAAAGAAGCGGGAATGGCAGGAGGAGAGAAGCAACAGTTTCTCATTATCAGACTAGTACCAATTTCCCAAGAGGACAACCTCTCGTGGGGCAATTTGGACTTGCCTCCCCAGACATGCGCAGTGTCCCCTTTGCCTCCAATCTTTTCAGCTTGTGCTTCAAGTCTTCCTCACAAATGATACCACTGTTTGACCTCCTTCGTATCTCCACAATCTTACAAGGTTATGGTGGGAGCACAGGATATAAAGGATTGAAAAGCACCTCACCCACTGCTTGGAATGTGGCTGATGCCCAATAAACTTGAGGCAGTGGTGAATGATAAATGATTACTAGCTACAATCAAGCAAACCAGTTCATAATATCCATTATTTGGCTGTTTCTTTCCCAAGACCCTTTTAGTGTGCCTCAGTCATTTTTTAGCCCCTACTAACTTCCTATTTTGGCAAATTCCCCATCTAATGAGTTGTGGGAGATAGTGCTCATCTCCAACTACAGAAGCTGAAAACATCAAATATTCACCTTCTCAGCCTGGCCAAGGGACCTAGGCTTACCCAATGAGATGGCCCTGGACTGACAATGACTAGGGAACTAGTGAACCAAAAGGCAGAACAAGGAAAACCTTTCTGACCCAAACAGAACTGGCAGTCAGACCCAGTGTCTGGTCTGATATCAATACTGATAACGATACCAGCAGCAGCACCCTACGTACAGAGTTGGCAGTTTGGGGGGGTACAACAGTGCATCAGGGTCCTTGCCAGACCAGTTCTAGGTTTTGATTGTGGTCTTGATTCCAGCTGCAGAACCTTCCTTTGTTCCTATGTTTGAGCTTTCCAAAATCCTCTTAACACATTCTCTTTTACTTAAATTGCAATTCTGGTTCTGTCGCTTGTAACTAAGAATCTGATTAACACGACCTCCATTCCCAAAGGACAGGCAGCTTCAGCTCAGTCCCAAGAGTAGTCATCTATCTTTAAAAGGTAGTATCTACAAGGACTACTGGATGACTCCAGGCTTATGATAAAGCTGACTCAAACCTCACTTTGGAGGAGCCCACATGCCCCACATCTCTCTAAACTGGGTTACCTTGAAGGAATGGGCCAGACACATTGTGTCTCCCCAAGACTGGGAATCAGCAGCTGTCAAGGGAACAGGGTAGACAGGTCACTAAGCCCTGGACAGTGTTCTGAAAGCTCTCTCTGATCTGTCATTACCAACCAGACACCCCAGTGCCTGTTACACCTGTATCAGGTTTTCACACTCAATTGGACAATTATTTTCCAGCTGTCTCTGTGCTATACATTGAACAATGCTATATGTGCATTTCCCTCACTGCCTGGCACAGCCAGCAAAAGGCTTACATAGGATGTCTCCCTCTACAGCTTCAGCCAGCCCCAAAACAGTAGAGCAGAGAAGCTTGGATTTATTAAAAGGTAAAAATAGTAGCCCCAAAATGCCTAATAACAGCCTCTGAAGGGTTATTATATGGTAGGTGGTGAGCTACGGCTCCCCTTTCCACCAAAAATAGAATAAGAGGAAATGAATAGAAATTTCAGTAGGTGGGATTGAGGCTAAGCATCTGGAATAACTGGAAAAGGTGGAAGGCTTTGGATCATGAGTTTTGTATGTAATTAAGGGAAAAGGCGCAGTGCCTGGCACATACTAGGAACAATATAGCAACGTGCATTTGATGAAGAAAGATGACCTCTCAAGGACAGGACTGCAGACCAGATTGAGATGGATACTTTTCTGGAATACGCCTGCCTGACTCCAAGTCACTCCACCATTCCATGTTTTCCAGATCACGTATGTGGTCTCCACTATGGATAATAACGTATGTGAAAAGGCTTTGGAATACAGATGGAGAGTATTATTGTTTTCCATTTGTTTTCCTGTCTCTTTTCAAGGACTCCAACAGGTTTTCCCTTGTGCTGAAGTGTCCACCAGACTGCAGGCTCCTCCAGGGCTGAGCCTGCATCTCCTGTTTCCTATGCCCTTGGTACCCATGTCAAGAGGAAGTCACAGCAAGGACTGCCTGAGCCAGAACAGAGGAAGAAAAACAGATGACCACAGAAAAGTGGCCACTGAGCAGGACAGTGGGAAGCTCTGAACTCTAGGGTTGGGTGGTTGAGAAAAACCTCATTTGGAAAATGCTGACTTTGAAGCCACAGCCTTACACCAGGGTTAGAATAAACAGTTTTGCCAAGGGTAACAAGGATTACAAAGGTCACTGTGTAAACATACTAGAAAAACATGAAGAACCAAGCATAAATGTAAAGTTGGATCCCTCTGGGCCAGAGGCAATAGTGAAGAAGTTCTTTTAGGAGGTGACAGGCTGGTTTTCTTCTTTGCATGACCAAATAAATATTGCCAAGAAGCTGAACTGTGCGTAAGGAGAAGCATATCCAGTCCTGCTTATGGGGAGACAGCTCTTGAAGGGAAGGCAGCTGAGAAGGCAGGGGGTCTGGGGAAAATGAGGACTGGGGACAGATAAAGGTGCCAGCCCTGCTTTGATATTTTCGTCTTGGTGACTCAGCTGACTCCCCCTGTCTTCATAAGCCTTCCAACTCCTGGAGCACAAGAATTCAGCCACAGCTAGGAGCTCTATGGCAGACTCTGATGCAGAAAGATTTGCTGATCAAACAAATAATGATTTTGATTTACAGTCATTGGTATAGGATGATCTCCATAACATGTTAAGTTGTAAAGAAAACAGACTGTAAGAAACACATAAGTCTGTGTGCCATGGCTCATGCCTGTAATCTCAGCATTTGGGGAAGCCAAGGCAGGTGGATCGAATGAACTCAGGAGTTCAAGACCAGCCTGGGCAACATGGCAAAACCCCACCTCTATAAAAAGTATGAAAATTAGCCAGGCGTGGTGGCGTATACCTATAGTCCCAGCTACTTGGGAGGCTGAGGCGGAAGGATCGCTTGATCCCGGGAGGCAGAGGTTGCAGTGAGCCAAGGTTGAGCCACTGCACTCCAGCCTGGAGAGCAAGACGTTGTCTCAAAAAAATAATATTAATAAAGAAAGAAAAAGAAATATAAGTATTCTTGGCCGGGCATGGTGGCTCATGCCTGTAATCCCAGTACTTTGGGAGGCCAAGGTGGGTAGATCACCTGAGGTCAGGAGTTCAAGACCAGCCTGTCCAACGTGGTGAAACCCCCGTCTCTACAAAAAAATACAAAAATTAGCCAGGCATAGTGGCCCATGCCTGTAATCCCAGCTACTCGGGAGGCTGAAATCCCAGCTACTTGGGAGGCTGAGGCAGGAGAATCGCTTGAACCCGGGAGGCAGAGGTTGCAGTGAGCCAAGATCACGCCACTGCCCTCCAGCCTAGTCGACTCCATCTCAAAAAGAAAAACAAATGTAGAAGTATTCTTGTAAAGATGTTTGAATGGCAGGTATGTGCCCAGAATGTATTACTGAAAGCATGTTCAAAAAAATGTTTAACAGTATGTCAGGTAAGCTTTACCATCTCAAGATGTTTCTTTATTGAATAATTTCCTGCAATGAGTAGACAGCTATTTTTATGACCAGAAAAAAAAAAACAAACTATTTTTTTATTTGAAAACAAAGCATAGCAATGGGCCTGGTGCTCCAACTCTGAAAGCAAGAGAGTACAACCCTTAAAAAAAAGCAAAAAAAAAAAAAAACAAACCAAAAAAACATAGCATTATATATTCTGGGATCCAGGATGTTTCACTCAAATCCAGCAAGACAAAGCTGGAATGGGGCTAGAATAGGTCACTGTGGAGTTTCCCTGATGTAACTTCAACACCCATCAACTGAACGGGTTGACATGTTCAGGAAAGATATGTCTTTTCCTAGATGTCTTACCCATTCTGATCTAGTTCTTTTTTTGCACAGAGTCACCGCAGGCTGGCAAATTCAGGCTTCAAACTCTTGGTCTGGTTCTACTTCCCTTTCTGAAGACTTTGGTTACCAAGTAAGGGAGATTCCCATGAACCAGACCCCTTGCCTTTTACTCTGAGTGATCCACACAATTATCCTCTTTCTTCAAGTGGGACCAAGCTGGCCATCTGTAGGATGCCACCAGAAGATAATATCCCAGTCAGTACTGAGGTCCCCATCTCTCCTTCTGGAGGATTTTAATCATTATTTTTATAAGAGTTCTGGAAGTCTGCCTAATTGTGAGCCTCACCACCCCTACTATCTCTTCTCATGCCTTTAAATATTCTCCAAACCTATTGAGTAGCACTATATGTACACAAACACACACACCTGGCCTACCAGAGATCACTAACTTAGACCCACTGCTTCTCAAAGGTGTCCATATGCCCAGTCCTGTCCCAGGAATTTCAAAGGGGCTCAGTCAGTGAGTCAAACCCCTGCCCTGAGTAGCTCCTGGATGGGGAATCCCCGATCTGGGTGCTCTGAAGGCCACGAGTCTTGCCCAGGTGCAACTTATGACCTATGAGAGCTTGGAAATAGGAAATTTTTAAAAGAGAACAAAAGGGGAACTAACATTTAACATATGCCCTTAGACACCAGGCATGACAGTAGGTGCTCACATACATACATACACTACTGGGTTTGTAAGGTGCTGAGAGAAGATGGGACACTGAATCAAATAGAATACATAAGTGAAAAGGGATCCCCCCACCCCAATTACAACACTGCAGGGAGTCCTCGAAAGTCAGGAACTGCTCTTTGTTGAAGGCTTATTTAATAAGTAACAAAACTCTTCTGAAGTCCACTGAGCCCCAGAAAAGCAATGCAGCCTCTGGGCCTGAAGTTTGTCCACAAGTATACCCAAGTAGCAACCTTTGCCACCTGTTGTGCCCCAGACATTCTAGGTCAGTTCCAATAACCCAAGACTCCAACACTTATCCTCTGCCCTTCCCCTCCCATCTGGGACCAACACACTCAAGCCCAGGCATCCCCTTCATGGTTCCTCCCAGGCCTTGCTGGCCTTCTCAACCTTCAGGACCTTGACAGTCCTCCCCATTCCAGTGAAACCCAGGCTGACAGGCCTGTGCCAGTCTCTCTTCCGGGCCTTGCAAACCTGAGACCCTCCTCACTCACTCACCCATTTATTCATTCATTCATTCATTCATTCACTGACAAATATTTATTGACTATCTACTGAGGGACATGAAGCCCTGCTAACAGGAGAAAAACCTGAGGCTCAGGCACAGTCACCTTGCTAGTTAGTGGCAAAACAGGTACCACGACCCATTATCTGGCCTCCTCACCAGTGTTTTTTCCCACACCACATCCACAATCTTTAGTCCACTGAGGCTCCAGTCTGATGGCATGGGGGAGAGGGTTGGGACATCCCTTTCTCTCCAACTGCTCCGCTCAGCGCGCTCCACATTTCCAGTCACTATCGACGCTATCCTTAATTCCCCTTCTGACCCCACCTCATGATCTCCCTTGCTTCTTCTAGAGGTGTTCTCCTTACTCCTGGGCCTTCCCGACCCTTAGACCCAACTCTGCCCTCCCCTAGGCCCCCACTTTCCCCACTCAGAGCCCCCACACAATTCAGGACACAAGAGGCCCCATCTGAGGTTCTCCCTCACCATGTCCTCAGCCACACGCCCTGACTCCGGACCTCTGTCGCCGCCCGGGCGCCTCCAAGGCCCTGGTGTTGACGCGTTCCCGTGGCAACCACTAGCCCGCGTTCTTCGGCTCAGGCCCCGCCCCCGGCCCCGCCCTCTCCCACCTCCAGTGGGCAGTTGCCTTGGGCTGGTGGTGGCGTAGGGAACAGGAGCCGGTCGCTCCAACCGTTGCAGCCCCGCGCTCCAGCCCAACCGCGGTTCTGAAGGATTGACCCGCCCTGGTGTGCCCTGCTCTGCACTTTGGCTTTGGCCAAACTTTTAGGTCAGAACCCGAACTTAAAGAGCTTACCATGGGCCGAGGGAGTTCTAACTGTCAGCGGCCCGAAGAGCCTGGCCCAGGGTCACAGTTTTCCCCGGGGACTTCACCTAGGTTACTATGATTACCCTTGCCCCACTGCCCAGGAGGCGCCAAGCCAACCCCGGATGAGTGTAATCTGCAGAGAAGCCAGCAGGATCAGACCAAACTACTTTCACAGCAGAAGAGAGTCTGGTCGGGTCAAGAAAGAACTTCCAGCCCTGAGGATGTCTCTGCAGTGTCAGAAGCAGTTTCTTAAATTGCGGGCCTCAAATCTCCGGCTAAGAATCACCTGGAGAGTTTATTAAAAATGGAGGCCCTACATTAGAATAAGTCGAAAGCTAAGGAACTGACCTTGGGGTACTACTTCCTAGCTGGTATGTACTGTTCTAGAAAGTACATAGGGGTTTTGTCATTTTTCCAATTTAGTTTGGCCTCTCTACCTCCCAACTTGCAGGGCCGGCATTGAACTCACCTCGGTAGGCTGCATGCTCCAAGCCTCACAAAGCTGTCCCACCAGACCAAGGACATTTGTCTTCCTCCAGTGCTGATTAGCTAAGCTCTTGGTGTGACTCTGTGAGTCTCTGAGCTGCTTTCTCAAACCTCTCTCCAAACCCTCACAGCCAGTCTTTCCGAAGCTCTTACTCCAACTTGGATACTGAAGGCTGTTCACAAGCCCCAGGGGAATGGAAGAAGGGAGACAAGGTCACTTCTTGCTGCTTTTAAAAGGACTTTCTCCAACAGGCTTCACATTCCTTCCCTAGATTTCCCAGTCTTTATCTCCTTTGGGATCAAGAGTACGAAATTGTGTCCCCTTCGCAGAGTCCCACCAAGTGTTGAAGGCTTAATCAGAGGGAGAAGGGAAGGCCTGAAGAGAAGGAGCACAGTCCTTGGGAGGCTTGGGACTGAGAGAAGGGGTTGTTCTGTTCCTGGGAACCTTCCTTACTAAGCCTTCACCTTAGAATCCCCTTCCCTGCAGCTCAGAAAGAAGGAAAAACAAGTAACCGGCCCACTGTGGACAAGGTGCTTCCTGTATTCTTTTCACCCCATTCTCCCAGGCACATCTGCATGACGTAGTTACTATCACTGTAACCAAAGAGGGAACTGAGGCCAAGAAAAATAATTGTCCAAACTGAAAGTCTGTATCTTAGCCCAGGGTGACTGTCTGAAGATGCAAAGTTGAGGCAGAAAGGGCTGGGCACGGTGGCTCATGCCCGTAATCCCAGCACTTTGGGAGGCCGAGGTGGGCAGATCACGAGGCAGGAGTTCGAGACCAGCCTGGCCAACATAGTGAAACCCCGTCTCTACCAAAAATATAAAACATTAGCCAGCGGTGGTGGCAGGCACCTGTAATCCCAGCTACTCAGGAGGCTGAGGCAGAAGAATGGCTTGAACCCGGGTGGGGAAGATTGCAGTGAGCCAAGATCACTCCAGCCCAGGCGACAATGCAAAACTCTGTCTGGAGGAAAAACAAAAAAAGGTTGAGGCAGGAAGGAGGGAATGACAGAGTTCAGTGTAAGGGACTTGCCTCCCAGCAGGCAAGTACACGCCTATAATCCCAATACTTTGGGAGCCTAAGGCAGAAAGATTGCTTGCATCCAGGAGTTTGAGAACACCCTGGGCAACATAGGGAGATCCCATCACTACAAAAAATCAAAAATTAGCCAGGCATAGTGGTACATGCCGGTGGTCCCAGCTACTTGGGAGGCTGCACTAGGAGGGTCACTTGAGCCTGGGGGGTTGAAGCTGCTCTGAGCCATGATCATACCAATGCACCCAGCCTGGGTGACAGAGTGAGACTCTGTCTTGAAAAATAAAGTAAATAAAATACAATAAAAATTTATCTCAAAGCTAACAATGTTTAAGCTTCAGGCCTCTCATTTACGTAAGCACATGTCAAGGCTCAGAGAAGAACCCTTGGCAATGTGTCTACAGGCATACCTTGGAGATATTGCAGATCAGGCTTCAGAGCACTGCAATAAAACTAATATCACAACACAGTGTGAGCAACACAAATTATTTGGTTTCCCAGTGCATCTGAAAGTTACATTTGCACTATACTGTAGTCTATCAGGTGTGCAATAGCATTATGTCTAAAAAAAAACTTTCATTTAAATATACTTCATTGCTAAAAAGTGCTAACAATCATCTGAGCCTTCAGCGACAGTCATCATCTTTTTGTTGGTGGAGGGTCTTGCCTCGTGTTAATGGCTGCTAACTGATGAGGGTAGCACTTGCTGAAGGCAGAGGTGGCTGCAGTAATTTCTTACAATAAGACAACAGTGAAGTTTGCCGCATCAGTTGGCTCTTCATTTCTTTTCTTTTTTTTTCAAATGGAGTTTCACTCTTGTTGCCCTAGCTGAAGTGCAATGATGCGATCTCAGCTCACTGCAACCTCTGCCTCCCGGGTTCAAGATATTCTTCTGCCCCAGCCTCCAGAGTAGCTGGGATTACATGCGCCACCACGCCCAGTTAATTTTGTGTTTGTTTGTTTGCTTGTTTGTTTTTAAGACAGAGTTTTGCTCTTGTTGCCAAGGCTGGAGTGCAATGATGCGATCTCCGCTCACCGCAACCTCCACCTCCCGGCTTCAAGCGATTTTCCTGCCTAGGCCTCCCAAGTAACTGGGATTAGAGGCATGCAGCACCATACGCGGCTATTTTTGTATTTTTAGTAAAGACAGAGTTTCTCCATGTTGGTCAGGCTGGTCTCAAACTCCCAGCCTCAGGTGATCCGCCCGCCTCGGCTTCCCAGAGTGTTGGGATTACAAGCGTGAGCCACTGCGCCCAGCTGATTCTTTCTTGAAAGATTTCTCTGTAGGATGTCATGCTGTTTCATAGCATTTTACCCACAGTAGAACTTCTTTCAAACTTGGCATCAATCTTCTCAAGCCCTGCAGCTGCTGTATCATCTAAGTTTATGGAATAGTCTAAATTCTTTTTTTGTCATTTAAATAATGATTACAGTGTCTTCACCATGAGTAAACTCTTTTCTGTTTGTTTGTTGTTTTAAAGCTCCATCGTCAATGGAATAGGAGTAGATTCTACCCCCTAAGAAACAACTCCTCACCATTCCAGTTTCATTACGAGATTGCAGCAATTTGGTCACATCTTCAGGTTCCATTTCTGATTCTAGCTCTCTTGCTATTATTTCCACCATGTCTAGTATTACTTCTTGCACTGAAGTCCTGAACCCCTCAAAGACATCCATGAGAGTTGGAATCACCTTCCTCCAAACTCCTGTTAATCTCAATGTTTTGATCTTTTCTCATGAATCATAAATGTTCTTAATGGCATCTAGAATAGCGAATCTTTTTCAGAAGTTTTTCATTTTACTTTGCCCAGATGCATCAGAAAAAAATCATTATCTATGGCAGTTATAGCCTTACAAAATGTATTTCTTAAATAATAAGACTTGAAACTGGAAATTACATCTTGATCCATAGGCTACAAAATGGATATTGTGTTAGCAGAAATGAAAACAATATTGCTCTTCTACTACATCTCCATCAGAGTCCTTGGGTGACTAGATGTATTGTCAATGAGCAGTAATATTCTGAAAGGAATCTTTTTTTCTGGGCAGTAGGTCTCAATAGTGGGCTTAAAATATTCAGTAAACCATGTTGTAAACAAATGTGCTGTCATCCCGGCTATGTTGGTCCATTGATAGAGCACAGGCAGAGCCAAATAGTATAACTCTGAAGGGCCTTAGGATTTTCGGAATGATAAGTAAGCATTGCTCTCAACTTAAAGAAACCAGCTGGCAGGGTGTGGTGGCTCACGCCTGTGATCCCAACACTTTGGGAGGCTGAGGTGGGCAGATCATTTGAAGTCAGGACTTTGAGACCAGCCTGGCCAACATGGTAAAACCCTATCTCTACTAAAAAAAAAAAAAAAAAAAGATCTGGGCATGGTGACGTGTGCCTGTAATCCCAGCTACTCCAGGCACAAGAATCACTTGAACCCAGGAGGCGGAAGTTGCAGTGAGCTGAGATTGTGCCGCTGCACTCCAGCCTGTGTGACAGAGTAAGACCCTATCTCAAAAAATAAATAAAAATAAAAAAATAAAGGAACCAACTGTGTTAACCCCTAGCAAGAACGTCAGCCATCCCTTTGAAGTTTTGAAGCATTGACTTCTCTCCAGTCATGAAAGTCTTAGATGGTATCTTCTTCCGTAGAAGGCTGTTTCATCTACATTCAAAATCTGTAAGTGTAGCCACCTTCATCAATTGTCTTAGCCAGATCTTCTGGATAACTTGCTTCACGTTCTGCATCAGCACTTGCTGCTTCACCTTACACTTTTATGTTATGGAGATAACCTCTTTTCTTAAACCTCATGAACCAACCTCAGCTAGCTTCAAACTTCTTTTCTTCCTCACCTCTCTCACCCTTCACAGAACTGAAGAGAGTTAGGGCCTTGCTCTTGACTAGGTGAACTTCTTTTTTCTTTTTTTTTCTTTTTTTTTTGAGACAGAGTCTTGCTGTGTTGCCCAGGCTGGAATGCAGTGGTGCGATAGCAGCTCACTGTAAGCTCCGCCTCCCAGGTTCATACCATTCTCCGGCCTCAGCCTCCTGAATAGTGGGACTACAGGCGCCTGCCACTGCGCCTGGCTAATTTTTTTGTATTTTTAGTAGAGACGGGGTGTCACCGTGTTAGCCAGGATGGTCTCAATCTCCTGACCTCGTGATCCACCTGCCTCAGCCTCCCAAAGTGCTGGGATTACAGGCTTGAGTCAGCGTGCCCAGCCCAACTAGGTGGACTTAAGGGAGTGTTGTGGCTGGTTTGGTCTTCTATCCAGAGCAATAAAACTTTTTCCACATCAGGAATAAGGCTCTTTCTTTTGCTTATCATTCATGTGTTCACTGGAATAGCACTTTTAATTTCCTTCAAGAACATTTCTTTTGTATTTGCAACTTGGCTAAGTGGCACAAGAGGCCTAACTTTCAGATTATCTTGGCTTTTGATGTGCCTTCCTTGCTGAGCTTAATCATTTCCAGCTTTTGATTTTTTTTTTTTTTTTTTCAGAGAGAGATGGGATCTTGCTACATAGCCCAGGTTGGACTCCGACTCCTGGACTCAAGCCATCCTTCTGCCTCAGCTCTTGAGGAGCTGGTACTATAGGCGTGCCTCCTCACCTGGATCAGCCTTGGATTTAAAGTGAGAGACAGCAACTCTTCCTTTCATTTAAATGCCTAGAGGCCATTGTAGGGTTTTTAACTAGCCTAATTTCAATATTGTTGTGTCTAATACACACATTTATTGATTCAGCTTGGCGTTTTATATAGGTGCTGTTTGTGGTACCCCAGGACAATTACAATAGTAGTATCAAAAATCACTGACCACAGATCACCATAATAGATATAATAATAATGAAAAAGTTTGGAGTATTGCAAGAATTACCAAAATGTGACACAGAGACATGAAGTGAGCACATGCTATTGGAAAAATGGTGCCAACAGACTTGCTCAAACAGTGTTGTCACAAACTTTTATTTCGTAAAAACCACAATATCTGTGAAGCGTAATAAAGCACAGTGCTATAAAATGAGATCTGCCTATCATTCAATAACAGGAATATGCAGGCCAGGCACAGTGGCTCATGCCTGTAATCCTAGCACTTTGAGAAGCTGAGGTGGGGGAACGGCTTGAGCATAGAAGCACAAGAACAGCCTGGGCAACATAGCGAGATTCCATCTCTATTTTTTCTTTTACTTTTTTTTTTTCTTTATATTATTAGACGAAATTGAAGCCTATCCACCCCTATTAAAAAAAAAAAAAAAAATTGAGGACAGGAGGCTGAGGCAGGAGAATTGCGTGAACCCGGGAGGCAAAGCTTGCAGTGAGCGGCAATCACACCACTGCACTCCAGCCTGGGAGAGAGAGTGAGACTCCATCTCAAAAAAAAAAAAAAAAGGTAGACAAATTTGTAATAGAATAAATAGGCATTTGGATTATTTGTAATCCAATAAGAAAAAGGAAAATTCCATGAATACATTGAGAAAATACTAAATGTCTTGTTGATTTGACATAAAACATTGACATTGGTGGAGATTGTGTAAAATTCACATAAGTACACTAAAATGAGGACCTATCACAAACTGGTTAATGAGTGCCACCAATTTGAAAGAACATTTAGGAGCCGGGCATGGTGGCGCATGACTATAGTCCCAGCTACTTGTGGGCTGAGGCAGAAGGATCCCTTGAACCCAGGAGGTCGAGGCTGCAGTGAGCCGAGATCATGCCACTGCACTCAAGCTTGGGTGACAAAGTGTGACCCTATCTCAAAGGAAAAAAGAGAACACTCAGGATTAATTCCTGAACAATGGCCTGAAATCACACAACTCATATAAAAAATTTAATACAAATTTTCCCAAATTGACAGCTATCATAAAAATTGACATGATTTAAAAAAAAAAAACTGTGAAGTGAAACATTCTAATCTCTAATAGAAGTGTTGATCAATCCATGCCTGTGATATTTATCATTTATCTATCAGTCATCTAAATATATAATTTTTTTTATCCACCATTCCTGGCTCATAACTCCCATAGTCTTTTGTTATAATGTTGGGGTGCTCTAGGCCTCAGAAACAGGCCTCAGGAAACAGAATCTCTCTCTCTTTGATCTTCTGCTCTCCTTTCATCTGCCCAAGGTACCACTCTAATCTGGTTGTGGGCCACAAGACCCTCATTCCAGAGAGTCCTGCCCCATACCTAAATGAAGGAATGCTACACAGAAAGGCCAGGAGAAATCTGAACAGACAGGTCCTGCCAGGTTTTCCCCAGTCAGTCTGTTAGTATTAGATTAATTCCTTTGTTCCAATCGCATTTCTACACAATGTCCATGCTTCAGTCATGCCTATCCAATGAAGTCTCCATAAAAGGCCCAAGAGGATAGGGTTCAGGAGCTTCCAGATGGCTGAACACCTGGAGGTTCAGGTGTTCAGCTGAACCTGAACACCTGGTTGGAGGCGGGTAGAGAGGGCATGAAAACTCCACACTCCTTCCTCCATATCTAACCCTACACATCTCTTTATCTGTATCCTTCACAATATCCTTTATATTAAACCAGTGAACGTAAATGTCGCCCTGAGTTCTCTGAGCTGCTCCAGCAAATGAATTGAACCCAAAGAGAGGGTTGTGGGAACCCCAACTTGAAGCTGGTCAGTCAGAAGTTCCAGATACCCAGATTTGTGATTGCTGTCTGAAGCAAGGAGCAGTTTTGGAGGCTGAGTCCCCTACCTTTGGGATCTGACACTATCTCCAGGTAGACAGCAGGAATTGCATTCGAGCTGGTATCTGCTGCAGAATCAACTGCTTGTTTGTTGGTAAGGAGAAAATCCCCACATTTGATCACAGAAGTCTTCTGTCTGCCTTGATTGTTGTTGTTGAGTGAGAAAATAAGGAAAAGCACTTTGAGTGTTTTTCCCACACTCACAATGCCAGAGAAAAGACCGAACCGTCTTTCTATTCCCTCTGTAGGAAATAATATAACGTTGTTGTCATATGAAGAGACAAAGTATATGCAGGCAAAAATGTAAGGATGAAACTACTGTATTTTAGAGTTGCTTCAAGCAGTCAATTCATACAAATCCTGTGTTCCTTTTCTAAATCTTATGATGTTTATAGTATTTGCCAGGTTTTTTAAAATTTGTAATTTGTTGTGAATTTATTATTCAAAACAAATGTTTACTTCTGTAATTAATCTTAATAATTTTGTGTTGTTTTTCACAAATGGAGCTTTCGAAATTGTATAAGCTTCATACCTGACAAAACCAAGGTCCACCCTGATAAGCGGGGAGGCAACCTTCCCCTTCTCAGGAAAACTTGGCTCAAAACTGCAGCCATATCTGGTGCTGCTGGGGGTGGGGAGCAGGGGTGTCCTTACTCTCACCTCCCAACCTAGGCCAAGCTCCACTCACTCTTCTCCTCGTTGTTTTCCAGCTTTTCTTTCTCCCATCTACTTGTGCATCTTTAGAGTCCCTTTCCTTCCCCCGAGCTCACATTTCACTCTCCTCCTAGTTCTCAATCCCATTTTCTTTTTTTTTTTTTTATTATACTTTAAGTTCTAGGGTACATGTGCATAACGTGCAGGTTACATATGTATACATGTGCCATTTTCAACCCGTTCTCGCTGCCCAGAAAGCCAAGGACTGAGAACAATGGGGAAAGTTTAGAGGCTAAAGATGCCTGAGAAAGAGGGCAGGTCCAGATTCTCTGCCCAACCCTAACCCCACATCAGGCTCCCTGACCCTTCCTACTCCCAGAGAAGTCTCAGAATAAAGCCTGATTTTCAGCCAGGGGCCAGGATCTCGGAGCCAAGAGAGGAACTGGGTGCAGAGGAGCCAGGAGCAGAGCCCAGCAATCTTGGGCTAGACTTGGTCCTGGCACCTCTATCTTACGGCCACTGGAACTGGGTGCTGGTCACCCACTGGCCCTGAGGTGCTCCCCACACAGCGGAGGTAGGAGGGATAGGAATTTTGGCCCTCTGATGAATAAGCATATCTAAATGAGAGGAGTCTGGGAGACAAGGTCCAGCATGGCCGTTTGGTTATGATGAAAAGACTAGCCTCTTACTCTAGCATACCTCCTGTCTAAGAACAATGAGAAAGGAGACTGGTTCCGCGATTCTTGCTCTGTCCTTCCTGTCCCCTTCTCTCCCCTCCTGTCCCCTGCCTTCTCCTCCTCTCTTCCCTGTCCCCTTTCTCTGAACCGCATTTAGGAAACTGCACCTCCCAGTGCAGGGATCAGAGATGCTGAAGCTGGATGTGAAAGAAGAAGGCGAAGAAACTGGGATGCGGATAGCAGGGCCATAGATTTGGAATGAGACATGGGGTTTCCACATTCCTGTAGAAGTGTCTTTGTAAGTGCACACAGCTTGTGTCAATGATGGTCTATTTCTCTCATATTTCCTCTGAACTCCTTTGCTAACTACTGGGAATTCTCCAGGATAGGGGACCCCCTTCCTTTGGAACTGTCCGCATTGACCTATATAGCCTCTGCTCCCATTTTAGGGGTGCCCACCTCCCCAAAAAGGAATTCTGCAATGTCCATTCGGTCCTCAGTACAGCATCATTTCTTCTAGGCCTGGTTCCTAGTCAATAATGCCATCTAGGATATCCTAGAAGAAGTCTCCCTGATTTGTGCTCCCCGGGGGAGCAAAGTGAAGAAGAGAAGTGGTGACTAATTTTGGAAACTAAAGATTAGCAGGTTTTCAACCCTAGCTCAGCCACTTAAAGCTGAGAGACCTTGGGTAACTTGCTGAACCACCTGGGTCTTGTTTCCTTATCTGTGAGATAGGGTAATAGCCCCAAAGAGAGGTACCATGAAGATAAGACCATTCTGGATAAATCAATCTGCATAGGGTCTGGCTGTTTTCTTTGCACTTCTTTCCCCCAGAGCATGGGAATATGGTGGGGCGGGGGGGTTGGGGAGTATTTGTTCTTAATGTAATATAAACACCATCAGGAATCAGATCATAAATCCTCCAAGTTGCACAGAGGCCTGAGAGGCTACTTCACTATTTTCATTATTCTCCTTCTTCCTGAAACACTTGAATTCTCAAAACTGCTTCAAAGTATGGCTTAAAACATAAACAAATACTTAAATGCGTGAATTATTTTATTCAACTATTTCCTGCCTTTCCTCTTTCTTCAAAACTTTTTCTCTTTTCCATTCTTAAAGACTGTCAGGGCTTCCTGCTACCTTCTGAGAGACCCAGCACGGGGCATGGAGAGGGGAGAGAGTCTGAAGAACAGGAAGAAATTTGGAACCAAGGAGACTGAGTAGGGGTGAATAAAGCTGCGGCAGAGATGTTAGGGTGAGGGTGGTAGTGAGGAGTACTGAGGGGAGCTTGCTGCTAGAGGCCCTAAGTCTAGAGAGCAGAAGGAGGAAGGAGGAGAAAAGGGGACACAGGCCAGGCCGCAGTATTACTGGTGCCCCTACTCCCAGGGAGGGGGAATTAGGCCATGAATGAGGAGTAGAAATGCCAGAGTAATGACAGACAGAGCCCCAGGCTCTGACCAACCCCCTTCCCCACATTCCCACAGTGCGGATATCTCCCAGACCAAAGAGAAAGACATTAGCAAATCTGCAGCCTCCCTGCCTTCTTGAAAACCACATCTCCACCCTCTTGCCCGCCCCAGGTCCTTGGGCCAGCCTTGTCCTGGTATCCTAGACACGCCTCTGCACGCCTGGCACAAGCTTCCCCTCCTACGTGACCAGCACAGGCCCTGGACTGGGTGGCGGATGCTGAGATAAGGCCAAGGAGGGGAAAACCGCCAAAGCCAGGAAGTTACACAGCCTGGTTCCCCTGGCAACCTAGCCACAGTCACCAAACAGTGCAGGGTGGGGGGTAGGGCCAACTCTTGTTCAGGGCCTCAAGGCCAGGACCAACTTTCTTGCTGGAGAAACTTCTCACCCCAATCTCCTAGGTCACTGCTGCCTAAGGATTATGGGGGAAGCCTGTTTAAATGCAAATTCAAGATAACACCTCCACTACCTCTGCCACAGATTCTCAGTCCATAGGTCTCATAGGTCTAAGTGGAATCTGCATTTCTTTTTTTTTTTTCTTTTTCCATTCATTTAACACATTTATTTGTGGAAAGCCTACTCTACCAGGCAGCATGTGGAGGCCCAGCAGGGTATTAAGATAGTCACAGTCTTGCCCATGCAGAGACCACATCCCTCAGTGACCACTGGGCCTGTGTCTCTATGACCAGACCACGTCATGGAATCTGCATTTCTAACCAACACGCCAGGAGAGTCCAATGCTGGCAGTCTGAGGACGTCACTTAGAGAACAGAACAAGTTTTAAGAAGTTGAGATTCCTTGCAGCAGGGTTAGGAGAAAATACAGGATAGGAGCTGGGGTATCCCACCACCCTGTGTCCACTGTAGCCTACAGCCAAACTTATCTCCAGGGGTACAGTTGACTTTGGGTATTTTCAACAAGTGAGTGACCAGGAGTCCAGAGACCCGGATTCTAGTGCATACAGAACCAATTCAGTACAATGAACTTGGACGGAGCTCCTTCTGGGCCTGACACTATCTGTTCTGAGGCCTGTGAGCCACACAAAGATACATAAGACATGCTTTCTACTCCCGAGAATACTGGGACCCTGGGCAAATCACTTACAGTCTCCGGGCTTAGTTCTTCTCTTCTCTCTAAAGAGTGTAAAACTGCTAAAGCCCTACCAAGAGGAGACAAGCCTCTCTGGAATTAACAGATATGCTAATACCTTGAAAGTGCAACTCTCAGTATTGTCCTGACCATTGTGGTAGCTTTTATTGCTGGAGATAAAAGTTGGCTGTCTGAGGAGGGTCCAGAAAGATCAGGGAGACTTGGGGACAAAAACCTCAAGTGGTAGGATCCAGGGGCTGGGTCTCAGGTACTCTCCATTAGTTCTCATCTAAAGCTGCCAGATCCTCGCTTGCCTCAGAGGAGTGGCGGCTGCAGAACTGAACTTCCTGCACCTCTTCCCAAACCTGACCTCTTCCTTCCTCCACCGTGGCCCTGGGCCTCCACTCACAGAGAAACCACAGCTCAAGCCTGTTGCAGGCTGAACAGGCTTGTATTTCTGCTAGCTGGGTTCAACAAGTTACTTTTATTCTCTTAGCTTCAGTTTCCTCACCTATAAAATGGGAGAGAGGGCAGGGGCGGTGGCCCATGCCTGTAATACCAGCACTTTGGGACGCTGAGGCAGGTGGATCACCTGAGGTCAGGAGTTCGAGACCAGCCTGGCCAACATGGTGAAACCCCTTCTCTACTAAAAATACAAAAATTAGCCAGGCATGGTGGCAGGCACCTGTACTCCCAGCTACTTGGGAGGCTGAGGCAGGGAGAATTGCTTGAACCCGGGAGGCAGAGGTTGCAGTGAGCCGAGATCGCACCACTGAACTCCAGCCTGGGCGACAGAGCAAGACTCCGTCTCAAGAAAAAGGGAAACAGAAAAAGTTCAGGTCCTGCCACCAGTGATGTGAAACAGTTGACAGTTGATAGTCCCAGTGTCTGAGGAGGTGTTTATATGACCCCTTCAGACCTACCCCCAGTTCCAGTGATGTTGATCTGTCCTTACCTGATCCCTGGTTCTCACCCTGACTCAGGCCTTTTTGCCCTTCCCCACCCCAGGCAGGAAAGAAATAGCCCCTCATCCCACACTGAAACTTGACTTGTGACCACAAAGCCAGGGACTGCTCCTTTTTCCAGAGCAGTCCCCCCAACTGGCTCTCCCACTCCCCTGGGTTGATCAGGGGAGATGAGCCCTGAGGTATGCGGCCTCAGCACCCCATGACATCACTACCAGTCACCATCCAGGAATTCATCCAGAGCATTGAGGGGTAGGCAGTAGTCCTCCCACAAAGCCCTATTTGCATTTCTCCAAAGGCACATGTCACAGGTTTTCTGAATTACTGTGGCTTCTGGCCAGTGCGGTGGCTCACACCTGTAATCCCAGCACTTTGAGAGGCCGAGGTGGGTGGATCACTTGAGGTCAGGAGTCTGAGACCAGCCTGGCCAACACGGTGAAACCCCGTCTCTACTAAAAATACAAAAATTAGCTGGGCGTGTTGGCTCACACCTGTAATCCCAGCCACTGGGGAGGCTGAAGCAGAAGAATTGCTTGAGCCCGGGAGATGGAGGTTGCAGTGAGCCGAGATCACACCACTGTACTCCAGCCTGGCCAACAGAGCGAGACTCTGTCTCAAAAAAAAAAATAAATAAATATTATGGCTTCTATCTGTGTTGTATCTCCCCTACAGAACTATGCACTCTTTGAGCAAAGAGATCACGTATTAATAATCCACATCCTCCATAAAGTCTGACATAAAGTAGGACCTCAATAATTGTTAAATGAATGAATATATGAATGAAAAAAATGAGTGTGTATATGACCATTCCCAGGCAGAACTGCCCATTTTCCTCTGCAAGAAGATGCGATTTGTCCTATTATTGAAGACATTCCTCCTGACCCTTAAGAGATTCCAAAGGCTAGTAACCTTCAGAGTCAAGAGAATCATTTTTCCTTGTCTAATCTAAATTTCTCTAGATGCACCTTTGGTGCGTTTTCTTCTAATCTACCTCCCTGGCCACTGGGACTAAAACCCATTTCTTTGCAAGAAGACAGTTATTAATTTACCCTTTTAGCCTTTTCTTCAACAAATTTAATCCCAGGCCCTTTATTGTTCCCTCCCTGGGGTCCTATCATCCAGCTCTTTGCTTGTTCCACTGCTCCTTGGGCCTTCTGCCAAACTCTCAAAGGCCTCCTTCAGCTGTTGAGGCAGGAATGGGACATACTGTTCTCCACAGAGCCATGTACAAACACACAGATGCCTACGCACGCAGGACAAACACCTCTCTGCACCCATGATCCCCAATCCTTGGTAAACACATACTCACAGGCAGCCTCCACACAATCACAGATTCATCTCCTCCCACCTGCACCGCACCCCACCCCCCGGTTCCCAGCCCTAGCCCTGCCAATTCTCACACACCTGAATGCACACTCACACGCATCTGAGTAGGCTGCAGGGAGCTACGCTTGTTACCCACAGGTGAGCCAAACTGGGTGGAGCATCTGAAACCTTCTTCCTTCTCCCCCTGTTCCTCCTCTTCTCTGCCTCCCTTCCCCAACTCTCCTTTCCATTGGCCACCATGGGCCAAGCTGGCTTTTCCTCCACCTCCACAGTGATTTTCCACTTCCAGTCTGAAGGCAAGGAGCAAATGAACCGAAGCTGGCTCCTGCCTCTTCTCCTGCCCTCCTCCCGTTCGTTCTTTGTCCCCCAGATCCTCAAATCACCTTCCATTCGTCCAGAGCATGCAATCCACTCTCCAACCTCCTCTCCTCTGTCCATAGGAAATGCAGCTTCTTGGGTGTTTATTTTTTGGAAATGAATAATCCGGAAGCATTGGAAGTGTACAGATGAGCTGGGCTGTATCTCAGATCTGATGACAGGCTGGGTTGCTAGGCCCTTGGGCTGGCTGGGCACTGTGTTGCCAAGCCAGGGGGCTGAGGAGCATGACGGTGGTGTCATGCTCATTCATTCAACAAATATTTATCCAGCACCTACAACATGCCAACAACCAACCATGTTGTTGGTTTTACAACATGAGCAAAACCAACAAAAGCCTGCCTTTGTGTAGTGTACATTCTATAGGTGGGGACAGAAAATAAGTAAAATATATTGGGTGTCAGGTGGTGATAAAAGAAAGCAGGAATGGAGCATGGGGTCTGGGCTGAGAGTGAAGTGTGCAGTTTGAAATGAGGTGATCAGGGAAGATTATGTCTGAACAAAAACCTGAAGGAGATAAAGGAGCAAGTGAGGGTGGGACCTGGAAGGAGATTGTTCCAGGCGGCAGGAGCAGCCCTGCAAGTGCAGAGTGTTAGGAGACACCTCTGTAGGGAGTTGAACAATGAGAACATATAGACACAGGGAGGGGAACAACACACACCAGGGCCTGTGGTCAGGGAAGGGCTGTGGTGAGGGGAGGGAGAGCATCAGGACAAATAGTTAATGTATGCGGGGCTTAAAACCTAGGTAATGAGTTGATAGGTGCAGCAAACCACCATGGCACACGTATACCTAGGTAACAAACCTGCATGTTCAGCATATGTATCCCAGAACTTAAAATAAAAAAAGACAGAAAGAAAGAAAGAATTGAACAATGAGAACACATGGACACAGGGAGGGAAAGATCACATACCGGGGCCTGTTGAGGGGGTTGGAGACTGGGGGAGGGATAGCGTTAGGAGAAATACCTAATGTAAATGACGAGTTGGTGGGTGCAGCAAACCAACATGGCACATGTATACATATGTAACAAACCTGCACGTTGTGCACAGGTACCCTAGAATTTAAAGTATAATAATAATAATAATAATAATAATAATAGAAAGAAAAATGTAAGAAAAATAAAAAAGAGAGAGAGACACCACTGTAGAGAGCCACACAGAATAAGGTGTTAGGAGATGGCAAGAAAAGGCAGAATCATACACAAGCTGGTGCCTAGTCTGGGCTCAGGGGCCCAAAGTGGGGTCAGAGATGAGAGAAGCCAAGTTAGGGATGAAATTGTAACCTCGGGTGAGGCAAAATGCTAAAAAGCAGACAGACAAACAAGCTGGAAAATGTTGAGATGCCAGTGGAAGCCAGCTCCACAAGGAAGCAACTGACTCTGCAGTTAGATGGATTAAGGGGACACTAAGATTCCTCACAAGGCTTGGGTGGTGGTGGGTACAGCCAGAAGAAAGGTGAGCCCAATGACTGAGCACCTCTCAAATACAGCTGGTGTCACCCTTGAAAATCAGCTGTTCCAGGTAGTGGGGATAGGGCTACTCAAAGCATCTTTGCCTGTGTTCAACAGGACAGTGGTGAAGGGCGTGAAACCGCTGGGCATCAGCTCCCTCTCAGCCCAGGGTCCATACACAAATGATCTACCTTTTATTCCCCACACTTCCATTTCCTGGCACTATGTGCTAGCATTCCCCATGCAAGTTGCTTTCCAGCGCTCATCTAAGCCTCACGGCAACTTCATGAGGGAGGAATTATCATCTTCAGCTTACAGATGAGGAGCACCGCCCTGCCACCCACCACCACCTCTGTCCCCTAGTCCCTTGACAGCTTCGCTTCTTGCTGAGCCTAGAAGTGCACAGGCTCAGCCAGATTCAGAGCCGGGTTGATTGAATGCAAATCCCTGCTTCTCCCTTAATTGCTTTGTGTTCCTTGGCCCTTCTGAGACCAGTATCCTCATCTAAGGACAAAATGGGGAACACATTACAGTAATATCCACCTCCTGGGCGTTTGTGAGAATCTTCTGGGAGGAGGCAGTGGTTCTCAGTGCTGGCACTGTGACAAACAAAAGGCATTTCTCAGAGTTGCGAGGCGTGTGGCCAATAATTTATAGCTATAAATAGTTAAACCAGGGAAGGTGGCAAATGGCTTGTTGTTTTAGTATAAATAGCAAATTCAATGTTTTCTCTGCAATGACATCACTCTCCCTCACTAACATTCCACAGAGCCTTCCTGAATGGGAGATAAAGGATCTAATCTCCTGGGAATTTTGCCCATAGGCTGCAGCCTATCTTATCTGTGCCATAGCCTGTGGGAATGCAGCAAGCAAGCAAATAGTCTCTCCCGAGGTATGAGAGAGGCTGGCAAGGCCTCTCTAGGTGGCAAGGGTAAGCGTGTGGGGATAAGGTTGATAGCCATGGCTATGAAGCATTGGCATGGGGCCTGTCCCCTAGTGGGTGCTTCTTGGAAGAGGGAGCCTCAGAGAAGCAGGGTAACAAAAGGGGAGAGAACAAAAGCTCTGGTTACAAACCTGTTTCCCTCAGGTACAGGGCTGTGGCTTTCTCCTCCTAGGGAGACAGAGATACCCTCAAGTAGAAAAGGGGAGAGGGGCAAGGAAGGCCAGGCCCCTGGGTGAGGCTGATGGGGCTGGAACCTACTGTCAGACTGGCCCAGGGTCCCTCAAATTCCCCCTGGGGAGACACAGGATCTGATTGGGAAGCCTTGGGGTAAAGGTAACACCTAGTGGTTAGAAACTATGGGTGGGGCTCCCAGAACTTTGGGAGGCTGCGGTGTTGGCAAGAAAAGGCATAGCCATGAGGTCAGGCAGATGGCTTAAGGTCAGGGGTTCAAGACCAGCCTGGCCAACATGGTGAAACCCCATCTCTATTAAAAATACAAAAAATAGCCAGGCACAGTGGCTCACACCTGTAATCCCAGCACTTTGGGAGGACGAGGCAGGCGGATCACCTGAGGTCGCGAGTTCAAGACCAGCCTGACCAACATGGAGAAACCCCGTCTCCACTAAAAATACAAAAAAATTAGCCAGGCGTGGTGGTACATGCCTATAATCCCAGTTACTCAGGAGGCTGAGGCAGGAGAATCACTTGAACCCAGGAGTCGGAGGTTGCAGTGAGCTGAGATTGCGCCATTGCATTCCAGCCTGGGCAACAAGAACGATCATGCCACTGCACTCCAGCCTGGGTGACAAAGCCAGACTCTGTCTCAAAAAAAAAAAAAAAAAAAAAAGGAACGAAAAGAAAAGAAAAAAAGAAACTATGGGTGGAACACTCATGCCTCAGTCAAGGATAGGTGCTGGAGAAAACCTGACCCAAAATTGATTATCATGGCCCAAGGCCACCCACCTAGAAAGGAAGTTCTGCTGCTAGTCTCTCCCAGGCACTTAGTTCACAGGTGCTTAGGATCAATCAACAAGGCTTCTTCCCTCCAGCCACCACCACCAACTCACTCCTGCTCATTCCCCAGCTTTCCACCTTTCCTCACCACCGCAACTCCCATCATCAGCCCCTACACGGGTCTGGCCAACTCCAACACAGACCACCTCGCCCCAAGCCTGCCTGAGGGGCCTCTCACCTGGAGATAGCTTCACTTGCCAGGACTCATGGCTGTGCCAGCAGCCAGCCCCACCCTCCTAGTGACTGAGAAGCTGTTCCGGCTATAGAGGCAGACCCAGCCAAAGGCAGCAGGCAGGATTACCCAATTCCATTGACTAGAAAGGGCCTTACCTCCTTGTGGACACTGCTACGCAGTCTGCATTCAGCAGTGAGGTCCTGTCCCCTCTCAATTCCAACCTCCCCTCCCCTAAACCAAGTGAGAATGAGGATGGGGAGGAAACTGAAGACAGAGGTTAGCACTGCAACCTCTCATTTCTGCCCTCCTTCCTGCATCACTCACTGCATTTTGCCCAGTATTCCTCCCTTCCCCACGGTGGCACAGTGGCCCCAGACACAGCCAGAGTCCATTCAAAAATGACAAATTCTTTATTTAAATCAACAAACTCATCTTCCTCAAGCCCCAGACCATGGTAGGCAGCCCTCCCTCTCCGTCCCCTCACCCCACCCCTTAGCCACAGTGAAGGGAATGGAAAATGAGAAGCCACGAGGGCCCCTGCCAGGGAAGGCTGCCCCAAATGTGTGGTGAGCACAGTCAGTGCAGCTGTGGCTGGGGCAGCAGCTGCCACAGGCTCCTCCCTATAAATTAAGTTCCTGCAGCCACAGCTGTGGGAGAAGCATATTTGTAGAAGCAAGGCCAGTCCAGCATCAGATGGCAGAGGCAGCATCACTGACTCCCAGCCATGGAATGAACGGAGGGCACAGAGTTCAGAGACAGAACAGGCCAGGGGGAAAGAGGAGAGGCCTGGCAGTCAGGAACTAAGGGCCCTAAATTTTGGTCCCAGGGGAAAAGAGGAGGCCAGTTGGTCCAGTTTTGAAGGGTACGGGGAAGGGAATGTATTAGTAAGCACAGGGGAGAGGCTGCCAACAGGCACCTCAGAGGTGACAGGACAGGCTGAACCCCCCCACCCTGACAGAAGGGAGCTTGAGAGTTCTGGGGCTCTCTGGGAATGTCACTGCTAAAATATATATCTACATATATATTAACCATTCGTGGGAGGGCAGGGGCAAGGCCTGGGGTGGGATCAGAGGATCTGGCGTGGCATCCCGTAGCCAGTCATGCCTGCCTGAGATGCCCCGCGGTTGGTGCCCATCTGTAACCCGATCACATTCTTGCCCTCTTGCAGCTGGTTGTCCGAAAAGTTCCGAGGATTCTCCTTGGATTTCCTGGGTGGTAAGGGAGTGGTGGTTAGAGGAGATCACAGGCTGCCCTAGTAAATCCCTTCCCTGGACAGAACACAGGCTTTGCTGCTGGCTCAAGGGCTGGTGCTAGCTCTGCCCTCGAGAGGCGTAAGCTCTCTGAAGCCACTTCGTCATGTTTCCAAAGGGACAGTCACTTGCCATCCCAGAGGGTGTTGTGAGGATTAAGTGAGATGAGGAATTTTCTGAAAGTGCTTTGTAAAGGGCCAGCTGCTACTGAGATTAGTTATTTCCCAGGGACAGGACTGGGCAGAAACGATGCACCTGCTGGACCCTGCGGCTGTCCCAGCAATACTTACTTAGGGAACCAATTGGGATCCCCAGAGAAGAGTCCATCATCCCGCGCTACTGCCAGCCCACCCAGATTCATCAGCGTCCGCTGCACACAGGCCATGTTCTTTCCTGGGAAGGAGAATGGGAATATGTCAGCCTCCACAGTGTTCTGGATGCCAGCATTCCACCTCTATTGCTAAGTCAGCAGGCCTGGCTTCCTAATTACTTTTACTCTTCATTTCCATACCCTTCTCCATTCCAGCCCCCAATATGACCAAGTGTTCCATGGAACACAAACACACCCCTCTTTCTCTTCAGGGAGCCAGAAAACAGTCCCTTCTCCCCAGTCAAGAGGGCCCAGCCCAATCTCTGGCCTCCTGGATGACAGGACCCAGCCCCTGGACCTGTCCCACCTTCCCAGAGGTCCACAGTTTGGAAGATGTCAGTGGTGTTAATGCCATAGCGCTCAGCTGCTTGCAGGAACTGAGAGATCTGCTCCATCTGCTTGAAGGCCATGGTGGAGGCCTGGATCTTCTTTACTGGGGCCTGCCCCTCGGGGTACAGTGCATTAATGAGCTCACACAGCACCTGGATGAGGACAGCAGAGGTGGAAAGGTGAGAATACGCCTACCTACGGCAGCTTAGTGTGCACCACCCTCAGAACCAGAGACCATGAACCAGAGAGTCTCGTGTCTTGCCTGAAGACAGTTTGGACTCTTTCACTAGAGTAAGCCTCACAGTCCTTCTTGCCAGCCTCCTGCCTCCGAGCCCAGAGTGAAAAGCCAGTGTTTAGTCTTTCCTTGCTAATACACCCTCCCACAGTTCTTTCCTTAGAGATATTCTTCCTCAGTGTCACCTCAGCCTTCCACTGCCTGGGAGACACATTCACCCTTACCCTCCACTCCACGGGAAGGGAGGAAAGTACGGGCCCTCTCACATCCTTGACAAAGATCTTCAGGCTGAGGAAGAGGCTGGGACATGTGTGCCCTCAGTCTTCCCCTCTTCAGGTTAAACAATCCCCAGTCCACTGGACCCAGTCCTGCTCTCCCTGCACTTCCAAGCCAGTGGGGCCCGGCTCTCACCGTGCCATCCTTGAGCCAGTTCTGGAAGTTCTCGCGTCCAGGCTGGGGCCGGCCCACATCCTTTCGGCACTGGGTGGTGATCCACTGGATCAGAATCTGCTCCAGATCTGCATCATACTGTTTCTCAATCTTCTGCTGCACCTCCCGGCTCAGGCCATATGCAGGTCCCCTGTTAGCCATTCCAGTGCGTGGTAGTGGCTGTGGGGGAGCTAGGAAGAGGATACACCCGGGCCTTTGGTCAATACCTTGCAGCCTGGAGAGTGGGGAATTCAGGAATTCTGCCTGCAGGGATACATACCATTTCCCCCAGGGTGAGCCCCAAGGATGAGGACCAGAACTGTTAACAAATGCAACCCTGTTCTTTATAGCCCTGGGAAAGAGAATGATTTGGGGAGAGGGGGAGGAATGTGGAACAGCTTGGGAAACTGGTTGGATCTACCCTCCCTCAACCTCAGAGTTTTCTTTGCCTTTTTTTTTTTTTTTTTTTTTAACTCATCGAGGTTGGTGCAAACCACTGGATTTTAACTGAGCACCTGCTATTTGTGCTAGGGATTGTGAAAGAGATAGAAGTCCTCGGTCCTCAAGTGCCCACAGTGCCATCAGGGAGACACAGTGAGTACATATGAACAGGTAAAGATTGTACACAAATACTGAAGTGCACAGTTCAGATCACATGTTGTAGCAGCTAAAAGAAGCAGATGGGCAGAAGCAGCCTGGGAAGGCTTTCTGGAAGAGATAGGCCTGAATAGGTCCTTAGGGATTTCAGCAAGCAAAATGAATTTCCTACGAGGCAATAAAAACAAATTCTACTTTCCCTTCTAGGAGCTATGATAGGCAGAATCATAGCCCCCCAAAAATTGTCCATGTCGTAATTCCCAGAACCTGTGGATGTTACCTTGTATACAAAAAGGGACTTTGTGGATGTGATTAAGATCTCGAGATGGAGAGATTATCCTGGATCATCCAAATGAGCCCAGTGTAATCACAAGGGTCCTTACTAACTGAAAGTGGGAGACAGGTGAGTCACAGTGGGAGAAGTAACAACAACAACAACAACAAAAATGGAAGCAGAAGTTGGAGTCACACAGGGCCATGAACCAAGAAATGCAGGTGGCCTCCAGAAGCCAGAAAAGGGAAGGAAATGGATTCGCCCCAAGACCCCCAGAAGGAACACAGCCCTGCCAACACCTGCATTTTAGCCAGTGAGACCCCTGTTGAAGTCTGTAGAACTGTAAGATGCTGTATTTGTGTTCCTTTAAATCACTAAGCTTGTAGCAATTTGTTACAGCAGAAATAGGAAACGAATACAGGAGCTCTGGGTGATATTTTTGGGGAAACCTGGGAAGAGAAGGCAAGATGGGGAAATACACAGGAGGGTTTCTTTAACTTCATTGGAGGATCTTGATTAGCAAGAACTGGGTGGTTTCCCGATCAATGGCCTGAGTTGGCCAACCTCACTGTGGCAGTGTGTTCCCAACCAACACTCACCACCTGGGTCTGACACTCAGAGGCTGAGCAACACCCGGGCATGCTACGGATGCCAAGGGGAGCCAAGAACCCAGAACGGTCCCCATTTTCTGTCCCACCCCCAACCTGGTTTGGCTTTTCTCTCTTCTCTGAAACAGAGCTAGCTGTCAGGCTGCTCACGAAAGGGGACCCCCAGGGCAGGCATCTGCATTCAAGGGGAGGAAAGAGAGCCACCCCTTCTAACCACATCTGGCTCCAGGCCAGGTTGGCCTTCAGGGCTGAAGTCACTCTGGCTCCCCCTCTCCCACACATCCAGGTTAAACAATCCCACCACTCCCGCTCAGTGGGCCTCAGGACTCCGCGAAATACAAGTGGACCAGCCTGCCTCAAACCCTCAACCCCTCTCAGCTGCAGAGGCTGTGTCTCAGGCCAGTCCCTGCCGTCCCGACTCCAACATGGCTGCTTATCAAGCTGCCCATTTCCGGCAGATCCTCCCCTAAATCAGTTATTTTTAAACCTCATTAAGAGCAACCCGCCCCCTCCACTTCCCCCAGTCCGAAAGCTGGGCCAGATAAATGTCAGTCTGGGCCTCGACCCACAGCACCAGGCACACACACCATCAGCTGGGGGTAGGCAGGAGGGGTGGAGTGGCTGAGTTCTGAGGAGAAAGCAAGACAAGCATTCCCACCCTCCCCAGCGGCCACTCCGCCACAGAAACCTCTAACCTCTGATGCACAGGGGATTGGCTGGAAGACAGGTAGGAGGAGGAAGGGGCTAAGAGCTACTACCACCAGCAAGCCCCCTTTCTGCAGCCCAGTTCCAGACCTCTCTACTGGAACCTCTCTCCCTGAGGCTTGGGGATCACCACGGCACAGGTAAACAAAGGGCAGAAGAATGATTAACCTAGACACTGGGGTTAAGAGCACAGAGAATGGCCTGAAGCCAGACCCTTCCAGTGCCCCCCAACCCCCAAGGCAGGACAAACTTGGCCTCCTAGACCCACCACTGGGTGGAAAGTGGATGCTGAGGAACCCCCTCCACCGCCCAACTCTGGGGCCTGGACACAGCTGACAGGGTAGCGGCCTCCAGCTGCAGTGTATCTACTCCACTCTGGGGCCATTGCCCTCAAGCTCTGAGGTGTCAGAGCCATAGGGCGGAGTCCTGAGAAGGGGCAGTTCCAACCAGGCCAGGCCTGGCCAGCAGCTGTTTCTCCTCCCCACCCCCACAGGCAGGCAGGAGCTGATGGGCTGCGGCTGCTGGAGCTGGGAAGGCCCACCCTAGGGACACCCAGGGGACCTGCCCCTGCCCTCCCATAAAGAAAACAGTAAGCAAGTTGCCTACCAGGGTGAGAAGAGATGCCCAGCTGGAAGACAGGTGTGGGGGACCCCCAGAGCTGGGGACCCCAAGGGAAGGTGATAGCTGAATAACCTGGGGGATAGCCTGGCAGCGAGCAACCTAAACCCTAGCGCTACTCCAGCTGTGAGAACAACCCTCACCCTCACCCTGGAGTTACATACAATAGGCGGGAAATGAGGAGGAGCCACGCAAGGCACTCGGCCCCACCCAGACCCTAGGCTGGAAGCTTACCTCACCAAAACCAAAGCCAAAGCCAAAGAAAAGGCGGACATGGGTGGGGGCGGGGAGGACTTCAGCGTTCTTGGCTAGGGTGTTTAATTGGGAAGACAAAGGGACTCTCCATCCACCGTGCAGATGGGACACAGGAGAACTTCCCAACTCAGATTTGGGGCAGGGACTGTTCTCAAAGAGCAGCACAACGAAGGCACCAGCCGACAGAGCGAGGTACCACAAGCAGCAGCAAGGATGGGGGGGCGGCCCACAATTAAGGGAACCACCGTAGGGCAGCCCCTCACCACCGAGAGTCAGGAGCAGAAGAGAAAGCTGAGGCTACACAAACAGGAAGCTCCAAGGCTTGCGTGGGAGGAGGGGATGAGGTGGGGGGCCGTTGCCATGGCCTCTGTATACCAAACAGTGTTGGAGGCTGGGTGGGGGCTCCCGGCAGAAACACCCTCTCGACACAGACATTGAGGTGGAGGCTGTGAGCACGGGAGCAGAAGTGGGATCGTCCCAGCAGTGCTCGGGTGTAACCAGGTGCAAGGGATTCCTCCAGGAGGCAGCTATAGTGGGGATGAACAAGCATGTGGGGGGAAGATAGGAAATTACCCGTGTTGGGGTGAAGAAGCGGACTCAGGAAGTAGTCGTTCAGGAGAAGAAATCCCCTGGGAAGGGAAAGTGTTCTGAGCTAGAGAACCCACAGCTGAAAATTCTGGAAGGAGAAGGGATGGAATGAAGAAAGGATTGGGGCCAATCCCGGGGTGGGGGGCAGGGGCAGAGGCCTTGGGGTGAGGGAGGGAGTTGCGGTTGGACAAAACCTATTTGTTGGATCTGGAATGGTAGGATCCTACTGGACCCACCCTGCCATGGCCTCCTCTGCAGTTTTAGGTCTGCCCCTTGCAGTAGGGAGGAGAAACTGGGAGGGGGCTGGAGATAGAGAGCCATCGCTGTCTGGTGCTTTGGAGTCAAAGAGAACACTGGGGGACCCCCGTCCCAGCCGCAGGTCTTCTACCTCGGATCCCACACTCCATCCCCACTCTCACCCCGTTTCTCTCTGCCCCACAGATACCAACTGCTCACAGAACTCCCAAGACACCGGCTCCAGGTAGCCCCAAGAGACCTAGGGCGCGGGAGTGGGGAGGGGAGACGGCAGTCCACTTCCGGTCCTGCAGGTCCGGCCTCCCAGCCGCCGGCCCCCACTCCCACGACCACACCCTGGGCCGTTACAGCACATGAGTCACCCACCGCCCTCCCGCCGTTGGGGTGACGCAGTGGTCTGGGCAGCCCGCCCGCCCGCCCGCGGCCACCACCGGGTTTCCCAGCAGCAGGGGGCACCCGGTGGGGGCAGCGGCGCTCGGGCTGGGGTAAAAGCAGCCACCACCACCCCCACAACCTCACACAGACAGGGCACCCCGGGGCGCAGTCAGGGCTGCAGCACCCAGACCCCCGAGGTCGGGGGACCGTCATAGAGATGACTGGAGGTTCACAGAAGGTCACTGTGCGACCCATGCGGAGTCCTCTAGCCCCAGCTCGTGACCTCGAGCCCCCAGAATAGCAAGCTAGCAGGAACAGGAATGAAAAGGGCGGCCTCGGGGACTCGGCACGCAGTGCCCACACGTGCTCCTGGAACCAGGAAGTGAAGGGTCGCGCGGGAAAGCCCAGGAGCACGAGCTGGCCCAGGGAGGGCGCCACGACCCGGGGTCACTCGGGGCCAGCCAGCTAATGTCCGACGCCCTTTTATCCCCTCGCCCCAGTGAGGACTCGGCGATGGAGCCCGCGGGTGGAGCTCAGTCCCTGAGTCCCCGCTCCGGACGGACGGATGCCCTGTCTATGCATGGGCTAACCTCGCCTGACCTCATCGTCCAACAATGTCGGGTCAGGGCTTGGGGACAGGACCTGACAGCACGAGGCGGGGTAAAGTAGTCACCGGACCCTTGCCTGGTGCCAGCCCTTGATCCCCGAGCTCGCTGGAGCAAGTCAAAAGCGCTAGCTTCTTGGTTTCTACAGACCACGCACATCCCCCAGACCCCCGTCCCTGCGACCTGCTCACCGTTCAAGCGGGCTGGAGAGCGCACTCACTTAAGGCAAGGGCTGCAGCTGCAAGTGGTGCGCCCTGCCCAGCCGGGGGTTTTCAGGAGGGTCCCGCCTCAGACGGGGCGGACCCGGGGCGGGGCAAGGGCCAAGAACGCTTAAAGGCGCCGCAGCGCAGAAGGCGGGAGGACTGCTTGAGACAGAGGGACAGTTGACCAGAGCAAGGGTTAAAGGTTCGGGGAGTCTGGACCTACGAAGGCAGCTGCAGTGGTCTCCACCCGTGAGAACCTCAGCCTCCACCGGGAGCCCGTAGGCTTGTGCCGCAGTAGGAAACTTTCTGCCTAGAAAGTTAGCTGAAGACTGTGGGCGTGTTTATGTGGGAAGAAGCCTCTTAGTTTAGAGGCTGGCAAGGTAAATGGAGGCACAGGAAGGCCTTTCCCCGACCCCAGCTGACTAGTGTGTGACAGGACTGGGACTTGCAGGCCGGGACAGCACCCCCACGTGATCTTGCTCATCTCTTACCTCAAGCCTGGGCAGGGACTAACAGTGAGGTCACTCTTTGCCCAGGGCCCTAGGGGCGTGTTTGGTTTTGGGACCCAGGGTTCAGACCTGACTTCTCCCTGCCTTTCATCTCCTTTTCTATGACCTGGTATCTCTTCCTAAATCCTGGAGGGATCACAGCGGGAGACCTCAGCGGGAGGAGGCTGGCCAGGGTTCTTTTTGTCTCTGAGGGTGGAGGACAGCACAGTTCAGGGATGGAGAGAAAGCCCCCCACCCTTTCAGGCTTCAGTTGAACAGAGTCACCCTGGGTGGAGTTCTTCACACGTTAGAGCCCTCCCTTGAACCTGAGATTCCAAGATGTCAATATCCAGCCCCGTCCAACCTTTCTATTCTCTGTTCCCTCCCCAAGTCCTACACAGCCCTATATTCCAGTCCCACTGATTGTCAAGCGTTCTCTTCTGTGCCTTTACAAAGGCTATTCCTCTGCCTAGGATAGTTTCCCTTCCTTGACTGGCTCCCCACCTTTACCTGCTGTGTGACTGTTGTGCACATTACTAAAGCATTCTATGCTTGAGTTCCCTGGTCCATAAAACAGAGCTAGTAGTACTACCTAATTCATAGAATTGTAGAGAACTAAACAGTCCACCTAGAGGGCTTAGAGCAGTGCCTGGCACATAGTGAATACTACTATTATTACCACCATCTGTGAGGGTCCTGAGGACTCCCCTCCAATATGTGGCATTTGTCCCAGCACACGATATTAGCGTTCACTAAATGTTTGTGGCCTTGAATGCACCATCTTCCTTTGTGCTACCACAATAACCAACACATAGCTTTATCACAGAACTTATCACATCATATGGCAACGATTTCTTTACTTGTCTGCCTCACTGACTAGAAAGAAAGAACTCAAGGGCAAAGGCATGTCTTCAAGAACCTTATTTTCTCAGTATCTACTTCAATGGCTGGCCTTTAGTAGCTGGCCTCAGTAAGCACTCAATAAATGTCTGAATGAATGCTGAATGCACCTCCATTCATTCAATAAGATTCTCCTCTTCTTTTTTTTTTTTTTTTTTTTGAGACGGAGTCTTGCTCTGTCAGCCGGGCTAGAGTGCAGTGGCCGGATCTCAGCTCACTGCAAGCTCCGCCTCCCGGGTTTACGCCATTCTCCTGCCTCAGCCTCCAGAGTAGCTGGGACTACAGGCGCCTGCCACCTCGCCCGGCTAGTTTTTTTGTATTTTTAGTAGAGACGGGGTTTCACCATGTTAGCCAGGATGGTCTCGATCTCCTGACCTTGTGATCCGCCCGTCTCGGCCTCCCAAAGTGCTGGGATTACAGGCTTGAGCCACCGCGCCTGGCCGATTCTCCTCTTCTTTAAGGGTCCAGGGATTCTCCTGGCACTCTCTCAAAGACTGATAACACACAGAAACATCTTTCAAACTTTGTTTATTCACCTGTAAAAAACTTCACACACACACACAGAGAGAGAGAGAGAGAGAGGCAGACCTAAGATCCCTGTTCCAATCCCCAGACTCACCTAGGGGGTCAGCACATACATTCCATACCAAGGTGACCCAAGCCCACTATCGGGGTCTGTGCCTGGGCACCAAAGGGGCAGGAAGGGGCAGTGCCCTAGGTTGAAGCTAGGTCTGTCTGGTTGGGGGCCTCCTTTGCAGGTCCATATGCCTTTTCCCAGCCTCACATTAGGGGTGTTCACAGCAGAGTGGCCTGTTCGGGGTGAGGGACTGGCTGTCGATAGGCTGGTAGCCGACCCCTAGTAGCATCTCGGCGGCGGCGGAAGGCCAGGAATTCCTCCCGAAGGGCAGCACAGCGGGCCTCAGGGCCAGTAACATGGGCAGTGTTCAGCAGGCAGCCCTCCTCTGGAGTCTTCACACCTGCAAGAGGTGGGCAGGACAATGAGAAGAAGCCCTGAGGTTCAATGAGTGAAGAGTTCAGGTGTGAAGCTTGTTAGGCCCTTCCAGTACAGATGGCCCAAGGAGGCAAGGTACAGTCTAGGGCAGAGAAGCCTGCGAGACAGGGCCTGACTGGGAATAGATGGGTCCTAAGGTGGCAGGGGGGATGTAGGATAGCATGGCCGAGATGCCTGCCTTTCCCCAGGGCTCACACACCTAGCTGTGGCTCAGCTTCAGGTCTGAGCCGGGAGCTGGCCAAGCCCAGGTGCAATGTCTCCAGCAATTCCATGTCCCCAGGGAATTCTGAGTCCCACTCATAGTTCTCGTCCACAGATGTATTCCTCCTGTAAAAAAAGACAAACATATGGTGTGGGTGGAGGAATAGAAGCTGTTCAGAAAAGTCTGAATTCAGGGACCACAAACTCACATTAAGCCATGGGTTTCCCCTGAAAAATCCCTGGTCCTCAGCAAAAGTTTCTAAAAGGAGACAAGGTTTCCCATTCCCAGGGTGGGAATGGAGCAGAGAAGGCGCAGGGTATTGGGAGAGGGGTGTGGTCTGCGGCAGGACTGAGGCAGAGGCAGGGATAGGCAGGGACTGCTCTCACCTCTTGGTGACTGTCACCACATGCTCCCTTCGGGGCCATCTCTCAGGGCCACTGGCCCAGCTGCTGGTGTCTCCTGGAGCAGGGCTGAGGTAGCTGCCTCCAGCAGAGGGGGCTGTGGAGGGGGGCCGCAGGAACGAAGCGCTGCCTCGCCCGCTGCTCTGGCTGGTGAGGCTGCCTCGAGGGGCAGCAGGGAGAAGACCTGGCAGCAGCCGCTCCCTCAGTGTCCAGTCAGCCAGGGCTGTGTAAGGGGGTTCTGCAGTGGCCCCAGCCCCTACCACAGTCCCAGGAAGTGATTCCCTGGGGGACACAGGAGGGGTGTCTGGAGGACGAAGGAAAGATGAGGTGGGGCAGCGCCGGGTATCCATGTAATCTGGGGGTGCAGCAGGGCTGGGCTCCTCAAGAGGGGGCCAGTCCCCATCCACATTCATCTCTCGGAAGAAGGGCAGGCTCAGGTACTGGAGTAGGGGTCCGGGACCTGGCAAGGGACTGGGTGGAGCTGCTGGAGGGGGCGCCACAGGGCTGATGTCTTCAATGCAGAGGGGCTGGGGTGCCCCACTGGGGCTGCTGCTGCTACAGTCAAAGGACCGGGCGAGACACTGGGCTGGAGTCCGAGGTTCTGCCTGCTCCGGGCCTGACCTTTCCTGGGGGGCCGCCACAGTGGGCCCCATCACAAAGCGCCCATCTGGGCCCCGGCAAATGGGCTCCAGGGGTAAGGGTCCCCGGCTAGGCGGAGGATCTGGGTGGGGGCTGGGAGTTCCGGCAAGATCTCCCCAGAGCAGACTCTGGCGCAGGCTGGGAACTGGGGAACCCTGGAGCTTCAGCTTCGCCACGCTGTCAGGACTGCCTGAGCCCAGAGCAGAGCTGGGGAAGGACAGGAGATCAGGGTCTGTGGTAGGGGCAGGTCCCCCTCCCAGGAGCCAGCATCAGGCCTTGAGAGGTTTGGTGAACAACAGAGCAGAGCTAGGGAGAACAAGCGAGGAAAGGACCAACAGGTGGAAGGGGTGGAGGGAAGGCACAGGCCATACTGGACTGGCCTCAGGCTGGGGCCACTGCACATCCCTTCTTACCCTCTCCCACTTTTGTTCCTCTCCCACCCCTAACATCCCCCCAGTAAAGAGGCAAAAAAGGAAGCAGAGGATACTGGCATGTACAATGGAAAAGCAGGAGAAAGCCAAGGAGGTGGAGGCACTTACGGTGCAGCTGACGTCCCGGTCGGAGAGAAGATAAGAGGTGGATCTGGAAGGGCACGAGAATAATAGGTGACACAGGCAAAAAACCAGGCCCTCCAGGCGCAGACTCTCTCACCCAACACCAGACGCCCAACCCCATCCGGGTGGGAAAAGCCTAGGCAGGACCAGATGCAGGACTAAGAGAATGCACCTGGATCACACAGGCGCCAGGATTTTCCCCGAGGTAGGAGGGGCTTAAGGAGGGGCGGGGCCTTTCGGTGCGCTGGGCCCAAGTGCGCAGGAGGAGGGCTGAGGGTGGAGGCGGAGCTTACCTTGGCGGAGGCGCTTGCGGCGGCGGCGGGCAGCCCTGCGCCGGTTCATGAGGCAGGCGGCCAGGATGCTCACGAGGACGGCCACGCCTAGAAAGCAGACCCCGCCCACCACGCCGGCCAGCACGGGCTGGGGCAGGAGACCCGGCAGCTGCGTGCGCGAAGGGTAGACCTCCAGACCTAGGCAGGGGGCCACGAGGGAGGGTCAGTGGACTCGGAGCCCCCCCCCCCCCCCCCCGCAAGCCTTGGTGCTCCTCCCTCACGCCAGGTGCTCACCGGAAGTGGAGACGTTGGCCGTGTTGCTGGGGTCGCTGACGTAGCTGCCTGCGAAGGCCACGAGGCGGAACTCATAGAGAACATCCTGCGATGGGGATGGAGTGCCAGGAGGGAGGTCAGGGCCCAGCACCGCCCATCCCAGCGGTGCGCGGAAAGACTGTGCAGGTGGGACGGAAGGGTGAGGTAGGATGCGGAGATGAAGAGCTCAAATCAAGATGAGAAGATAGGGTTTGGGGAATGGAGAAGGACACAGGAGAGCCCCTAGGAGGCTGCTCCCTGTATCGCCTCTCGCACATACCTTGATGAGGCCTGGCACCAGCAGCTCTGTTTCTGTGCCTGCCACAGCCGGGTCCAGCACCTCCCAGCCCTGGGAGCCTTGCCGTCCTTCCAAGACGTAGCCATCCAGTCTCTTAGGGACCAGCTCTGGGGGATCCCAATGTAGGAGTACCCCCCGGGGTGTCCTCACTGCCACCAGACCCCGTGGAGGGGACAGGGGAGGGGATATCTCTGTTGGGGGAAGCCTAGGTGCAGCTGGCGTGGTAGGAAGCCCTGCATGGGACAGAAAGGCAGGTCAGAGCAAGGATTCCCAGCGCCCCTCCCCTGGCCTTCCACGACCCCAGTGCCCAACTCTTCTCCCAAAGCCCCTGAAGACAAGCTCAAATCATCTTCCACACACCCCTCTGGACCCCAAGCTGGCCAGCACCTCTGCCCCTTCCCACCCAGAACCTCCCATATCCTAACTTTCCTAGCGGCCCTTCCCCATCCTTGTCTCTGCTGTTCTGGGACTACAAGCCTCTCACCTTCAGGAGCAGACAAGACAATTTCGCTGAAGGGACCACTGCCCAGCTTGTTCTGAGCCAGCACGCTGAACTGGTACTGGGTGTGGGGCTGCAGCCCTGGCACTAGGAGGTGAGCAGCCCCCACAGGCACTGCCAAGGACACCCAGTCATGGTGCATTCGGTCAGGACGCTTGGCCCTGGGAGACATGAGGACATGTGGGGTACCTCGTTAGCTAGGTAGACCAGAAGATCTGGCGTCCAGAGATCTAACCAACTCCTCTCTGCTCAACCATCCAAGGTCTCAGGACCTTGGCCCTGAACTCAGAATCTGGAAACAGGGAAGCAGAGCCAGGACTGGTGAGGGATAGAGGGACAGAAGAAAGGGCAGAAGGCCAGATAGGTTCAAGGAGGAGAGGAAAGGAGGCAAGATTGGCGCAGAGAAATGGCAGGAGCAGGTCACTCACAGTGGCGTGTACCAGACACTGAATCTCTGCAGATAGCCACCATCAAAGCCAGGCTCCCAGGAGACATTGGCACCCTTAGGCAAAGGCACCACGGACACATTGGTGACAACATGAGGGCTAGTGCCTGGGCAGGGGGGAATGGAGGAATAGTGGTCAGGGCCTGAGGGAGTGTAGAGAGTAGCAGGGGCCCCAAGGCCAGTGCCCTTCACCCATTATCATCCCAGGGGTCCCACACCCATGATCCCCTTTCTGGGCCTCCAAAAACGATTCCCATGTAATTTCTCCCAGCCCCTGGCCATCTCTCCAGCCACTAACCCAGCACGTAGACGTTGGTGGAGGCAGCCACGCGGGCCACAGCATTGTTGGCACTGCATTCCCAGCGCCCGTGGGCCTCCTTGGTCAATGGTCGCAGGATGAGACTGCTGTTGCTGTCCACCTGGGCCTGGCCTTGCAGCCCCCGGCCCACCTACAGAATCACTGGTGAGCCCTGAGGACACACGCAGCCACCCCTCACCAAGGGCGCCCCTCATCTCTCCAGGCAGCTCCAGTTCCTCCCCACCCTGCCTCTGACAGCCCTCTCCTTCCCACACCCTCCCTCCCACAAGATGGCTGGGGCACAAGAGGCAGGGGTGAAGTGGGCACGGGTACAGGCAGAGCGGGCTCAGGAGCCTTACCTTGGCCCAAGAGACAACAGGAGGAGGGTCCCCTTGGGCGGAGCAGGGGATGAGCAGCTCCCGCCCTACTTCTTGGAAATATTCTTCCTTGGGCCGCTCTATAAAAGCTGGGGGAGCCTGCAAGCCAGGTCTGGCATTGGGAGGGGCCCTCTCTTACATCACCATCTAAGGTTGGCTACTCCCCCTCTCTGTGTGCCTGTCATGCCATGTCTCACCTCACTCTCTCACACTCCCCCTAGCTAAACACTCACCAAGCCTGTCTCCACCTCATTCTCTCTCCATCTCTCAATTCTTCTGTGGCTCTGTGTCTGTTCCCCAGTGGGTAGGGGCTGGAGGGAAATGGTGGCGTAGTAAGGGCTGGCAGGCTTAGGCAGGACTCTCAGAGATGTACAAACCTCTACAGAACATTCTTCCTCCCAGAGCCCCAGAGGGAGGCAGCATGGTCAAGGTTAGTGAGAGTTGGGGCGAACAGGATATCTTACTTTTGGATGTGTGTGACTGATGTCCCACCTGCCAAGCACCACCTCTGCAGAAACCTCTGGGATGGCATCAGGCAGCTGCTGCCATGGCCACCATGGGAAACAGACTTGGAAACCCCTCCCCATGTGTCTGCCCCACCCCACCCCCATCAGCCTGGCCTTAGCGCCATCTCCAGCCATCTGACTCACTGTCACCACAGGCCCCCGCCCACCCCCGGCCTAACCTTGAGCAGCACGCGGGTCACAGGGGAGGGCCCGGCGGTACCAAGACTGTTGTAGGGGGTGCAGGAGTATTCTCCCAGGGCATCCTCATTCCCCAGGGCGATGATCAATGAGCCTTCTGTGCCCTGGGACCAGCCAGGGAACTGGAAGGAAGAGGAGATGACAGCTCAGCATCCTCTCAATCTCAATCTCCTCTGAGAGAGGAGCTCAGCAGAGACAAGCCCGGGATGGCAGTACAAGAGAGGGGGCAGGACGAGAAACCCACAGCTATGCAGAGGACTCCAGCAGCTCCATGTCTAGGCCTGACCCCTCTCCGATTTCCAGTGCTTCCTTTCTCTCCTGCCTACAGAGGGCCCCCTCCCAATAGTGTGGGGCTGTGACTGCACAACTCCAGGGGGTGCCACTCACAGAAAATACACCGTGAATGGCCACCCCGGAATTGGGCTGCATGGGGCTTCCTGCCTGCTGGGACTTCACCCGGCTCCCTTCCCAGCACTCCACAACTAAGTTCAGCGTCTTCCACCCCAAACCAGCTCCTATTTCTCTATTAAAGGGCCCACCGTCCTCCTTGCTGAAGTCTGCCTCCGCACGTTCCCTCACTCCCCCTAGCGAAATACTAAGCCAGTCATCCTGAGAGGTCCCTTTTGTCCGGGCATGAACCCATTCATCTTCATGTCCTCCTCTCCAAATTAGACTCCACAACTCTCACCTGGGCCATTTCAGCAGCTTCAGAACCCCTCTTCCTATGTCCAGTATCTCCTGCTACATTCCACTGGATAAGCTCAATCCCTGATCACAGCTCTGATGCTATCACAACAATGCTCAACAAACTCCAGCGGCTCCAACTGCCTGTAGACTTTTCTCTTAAACAGTCAACAAAGATATACTGAGTACTATTGTTGTAGAAGCCCCAGGTACACTACGATGAAAAGATGGCAATACTGGGCCTCAAAAAATTTATAGTCTCTGCAGACAAAAGATCCCGATTGCCTTGGAATGAGGCAATGGTAACCTGGCATTCACAGTTCTTCCTTTTGATGCTAACCTGTCTTTCCAGCTTTCTCTGCACCATTCATGTCCCTACAGGCACTCCAGCTTCCACCCAATTGGATGATCCATGATTCCATAACGCATGATTCCATAAACGCACTATACTACTTCCTGCCTCTTGATCCTGGTTTCTGCAAGGGAATGACTGTCTCCTCTTTGAGGCCCATCACCAGAGTCCCAGAATCTGTTGCTGGTCTATCCTCAACCACCCTAAAAGAAAGGCATGAGTTCCATCCATGGCCTTCCAGACAGTGTTGCTGTCCTCTGCCCAGGCAGTGCCCACTTGAAGGATGGATGCCTCCTTGCCCCTGCCCCCAACCCAGTATCCCACACAGCACCTGGTGAGAAGTGTGTGTTCCCCCGGGACACACAATTCCCCAGTCATCACACGAAAGAACCTTCGGTTCTGCTTCTTGACTCTTTGCCATCATTTTCCCCAGAGATCATCTCTCTTCTTTCCCCAGGGAAGACACAAAACCACCACCTTAAACCATGGAAATTTTTCCTCAGTGGTTTTAAGTAGTCTCCTATGCAACATGTCTCATAACACAAATTAAATTCACAAAAGATGTGTGTCCCCAGTCACAGAATTGAATTAAACTGAGCTAACTCCACCCTGCTGTCCTGAGCAGAATAACACCAAGCTGTACTGCCCCAAGCCTGTACCTTGTCCAGCTGCAGGGCCTTTCCATCCTTGGTCCAGCTGACAAAGAGCAGTGGGGGGTTGGCACGAACCGGGCAGCGGATCACCCCCGGCATGCCTATGGGCAGGGGCGTCTCAGGAGGCATAGCTGTCACCTGGGCTGGGTCTGGGGGAAAGTAGTGGCAAGTTGGGGGAGAGGGGCTTGGCCTGGCCCAGGGGAAGGGAGCAGGCTGTGGGAGAAGCTGGGGTCAGGGGCTTACAGAGCACAGTGAGGTAGGCAGAGGCTGAGGGTGGATGCAGGAGGCCATTGCTGGGCACACAGGTGTAGCAGCCGGCATCATCAGGCTGGGTGGCCTGCAGCCGCAGGCTCCCGTCCACCAGAATCCGCACCCGGGACCGCAGGCGGCTGCAATGTGGCATGTGTGAGGAGGGGTCCAGGCCTTGCCCAGCCAAGCGGCTCTTCAGAGACTGTGAATTCCCCACCTCTACCCTCCTAATGAGGGTGACCCCACCTAATGTGGAAGACATTGGTGTTGTCCTGGAACCAGCTGTAGGTGAGATTAGCAGGGTATGCCTCAGCGTGGCAGGCCAAGGAAACATCCTGGGAAGCATTGACTGTGCAGTTCTTGGGGGGCACCACGATGACTGGGGGTCCTGTGGGGTGCACAAGGGGAGGAAGGTGGCCTCAGCCCACAGTCTTCCCAGAACCCTGAGGTCACCTCTACAATCCTTCCCAGCTCTGCCCTCTGGAATCCTAGGGCTCATTGTTACAGGGCTTTGGGGAATGGAAACAGAAGCTTCCACCTGTATGTAACAAGAATTCATCCTCTCCCTGAGACCCATTCCTCTTTCCAAATTCTCTGTGTTCCATCAAGAGCAACCCCATTCATGCGGTTCCACTGCCTAGGAATGGTGTGTGTGTTTGGGGGAGTCACTTTAACTCTGCTCATTTACCATTTGTATCCCTGCTTGTCACCTCTTGAATTACTTCTCTGTCTCTGACCCTAACCCAGGTGCCCAATACCTCACCTCAAGATGCTGCAGCAGCGCCTGACTCCAGGCTCCCCTGCGGCTGCCACTCTACTCGCCATTCATACAGAAACAGCCCCTTGAGCCACAGAACACTTCTGCTCAGGAACGTGCAACAGCACCTGGCTCCTACTACACTAAGCTCAAACCCAGCCGTGTGGACCCCTGCGATCCAAACCCTCCCTACCTGGCCAGCCATCTTTCCATGTCAGCCCTCATGAACTCTTTGAGGTCAGTGTGGGCAGCTGACTGTCCCCCATCTCCATGCCTTTGCTCCCTGCACCCCCGGTCTGGAATGTCCCTCCCAAGGGCCTGGCCACGCCACATACCTCCTGCAAAAGCACCTCTGCTACTACAGTTCCACTACTTCTTCCCCTCTCTGGGCCGGTACCGCATGAGCAGTCAGTAAGAAGAGGTCATGATGCGAGCTGACACAACAGAGCACTGACTGCGGAACACTGAGTGCTAAGCACTTTACCTGCACAACCTCATTTAACCCTGACCAAAAGCTTGGCAGTGGGAATTGTCTCCATTTTATGGATGAAGAAATGAAGGCTCAGAGGCAGACAGATTGTGAGGTGATTGCCCAAGGACAGCAGGAGAGGCAGCGTTCCCATTAGGCTTCCTTATGCCACAGACGACACTTTAACCATTACCGGGCACTGCCTTTCTTACAGTACCTTGGACAGCAACACTTCCCTGTTTCCCCAATTAGTCCCACTTCCCCACAAAGATAATAGGCTCTATGAAGGCACAGTCCAGGCCTTCTACTTCTCAGTTTCCCTTCTAAAGGAAGGATCTTGGCCAGGAATTCCATGTGCCTGTGACTGGGCTCAGCTGGACCTAAGTAAATTCTTGTAACAGACCTGAGAGGTAGACATGAGTCTCTTTATAAAGATGAAGAAACTGGGACTCAAGGAGTTAGCCGGTTCACAGCCTAACACAAGCACCCATATCCTTTCCACTATAACACACTACTGGGCACTAAGATCGCTTTGTCTGCTTACCAAGCCTTTTAAAATTAAGGTGCTGGTTTCAGAGCAACAGCCTGCATTGGGAGCCCCCTCAGCTTCCACGGGCCCTGCCCTCAGGCACAGATATTCCTATCTTGCTGTGAATCAATTCAACCATAGGTCACAGCCCCCTTGCATAGGTAACCCTGAAGCCCAGCCCTCCCGCCAGAGAGCACCTAGCACTAGCAGCTGGGTGGCGTGGGTGGCGCTGCCCTCAGTGCTGGAGGCTTGGCAGGTGTAGACCCCAGAGCTGCCTCGCTCTACCCGGCGGATCCGCAGTGTCCCGTTCTGCACCTAGGGAAGAAGTGGGCGAGGAAGAGTTCTTTCCCCTGCCAGCCTCAGATCCTGCACTTCCGAGGCTGGCCAGCAGAGGGAGGCAGCACCCCAGGCTCGGGGCAAACAATGCCAAACCCCTCTTCTGGTCCATCTTCCAGCCTGGCCTTTGCCTCCTCTGTCCTCTGGCCCCACTGCCAGGCCCCCACCTTCCCTTCACACTCTATATGGCTCACTCTATCCACCCCCAGGACTCACTTGCACCTGGCCCTGGCCCTGGCCAAGGTCCTTTCCTCGGAGCTTCCACGTCACACGAGGCAGGGGGCTCCCACGGGCCACACAGCGCAGGGTCACAGGCTCCAGTTCCTGCACTTCCAACACAGCAGGAGGTGTCTCCTGGAATTGAGGGGGTGCTGCAAGGGAGACAGGCATCAGGGGCCCCAGAGGGGCTGTCAGCGCTAAGAGCAGTGTCCGAGGGCCAGGGAGACGACTCAGGGCTCCAGCCTGCTGCCCACCCACCAGCCCCGCCTCATAGGAATGCTCAGCCCGGGGCCACCCTGTCTGCTGCACCCGGGCCAAGTGAGGATTCTATCAACCCACCCCCACACACTGGCCTGGGGCTGAACCCAGGCTGGATGTCCAGAGCCAGCGAGGAGAGCCAAGTCCCCTCAGGAGGAGCACTGTTCTGGGAGTGAGGAGGGCTGGGTCCTAGACTCTGCTCTGCCACTAATCAGTGGCAAGACCCAGCCTCACCTATACAGTGGGAATGATTATGACCTCCTTCCTACTTAGGAGTGAGACAGAAATAATAAGGGCCTGGGTGAAAAGGTATTTTGAAAACACAAAGTGCTATATGTATGTGAGCTGTGTTTCACTCAGGGCCCAAGAGCCCCCTCTCTCCCACCCACTTCCCTGGCCAGGGAAGCAGGAGGGAAGAGAAAGAGGGAGTTCCTGACACAGAGCCTAGAAGACTGATTGGATTTATATTTGAAGAACTGAAAAGGGCAGGAGTATGAGGGAGGGGTGAGATGCAACTACTAAGTGAGCAAACAAGGACTCTCAGGAAGGGTGGGGCATCAGAGTCGTTTGTGGGATAGAAATAGAACTCCCTCTTCCCTTTTCTCCCACCAGCCAGAGTCCCCATCCTCCTCCTCCCTGTCCTTCTCCACCACCTGCCCCACAGCCTCATACAATTGACTGTCAGATGCACCCAGGAGCCGTTAGCAAAATCGTCTTCAGGGATGTGCTGGTCCAGGAAGAACACGCGGCACTCGTACCAGCCCTGGTCTTCCACCCGGAGACCCTCAATCTGGAGAGAGGCCCCCTTCTGCAGCCGGACTCGTCCTGGGGGAGGAGCCCTGAATCAAGGGTGCTGAAGGAACCCCATGGAAGCCCCAGTCCCCTGGTCACACTGGTAATTCTTAGAGGTAAGAACAGGCTCAGTCTCTCCCAATTACTCTGACAGTGTGAGGTCCACAGAGATGCAGATGGGGTTGGGGTCATTCAGGACAGGTCCCTCCATTCAGCCCCTGTGACCGCACTTGCTGTTCAACAGCTGGGACCCTGTCTACACAAAGAGAAACCAAGGGGACAGCAGGTGGACAAAACCTTCCCCTCAAACTGCACTCGGCGTCCAGGACTGTTGGGGAAGGAGGTGAAGAGCCAGCACGTAGTCTCCTCTGGACTCTTACAGGATCTGGGCTTTTTTTGTAGGGGAAGGTGTGAGCTCCTGGGAGTACTCCTGATAGAGGATTGTTTCCCTGAAAACCTCAGCAGTGTTTGAGGCCCTAGCAGGGGAACCCAGACCCCGCCTGCCAAAGCCCGTAATCCCTCAGGGCTATTATCAGCAGCCTAAGCGCCTTAGGGTGGCCAGAGTCCAGCCCAGCAAGCAGCAAAGTCAGCAGCCTCCTCACCCCATCCTTTCCATGCCCCGGGGCACTCAGGCCCCAGCTGGCTGACCACATACAGTTCCACAAAGCCACACAACCACAGCACAACCAGACACCTCAATCCCGCTCTTAGTCAGCATCCACACCACACTGCCAGGCTCAGACCAAGGGTGCCTACCCAAGCCCTCAGCACCCTCCCTGGATGCAATTGTGCACCCCAAACGGCTTCATGGGTCCCTGGCAGTGTAGCCTCGTGATACAGGCACACACTTAGGAGCCAGATAGACCTAGGCATGAGTCCAGCTCGACTGTGTACTCTTTTGGGCAAGTTACTTAACCTCTCTCAATTTCAGTTTCCTCATCTGTAAAAAGAAGAGAAACAAAATTGAGGTGGGGTGGAGGAGAGAAATAATGTAGGGAAGGCATGTAGCATGGTGCCTGGCATCACCCAGATGCTCAAATAAGTTGTTGAACAAATAAATGAGGTCTAGATTTGAAATCAGAAAGCTGCACTCAAGTCCTGGCCCTGTCCCTAAACTGATCACACATCATCTTCCTTTTCTCTCCCTGCATCAGTGAACAGCACCACCACACACCAAGTTACCTTATCAGGAACCTGGCATCTCCTAGATTCCTCAATTACCTCCCATATCTACTTGCTCATTAGGTTTTTCAAATCCTACCCCCTAAACATTTCCCCTTCTCTGCTGTCCTCACCTTTACACGTGTGGCATGTCTTACCCGGGTTTCTCCAACAGCCTACTTGCAGGTCTCCCTGCCTCCAGCCTCCTCCCCTCTACATCACATTGCTCATCCCCACCTTGAACTCCGCTATGAACAAATGGAACTTTCTTTTTTTTTTTTTTTTCTTTAGAGACAGGGTCTCACTCTGTTGCCCAGGCTGGAGGGCAGTGGTTTGATGGTAGCTCACTGCAGCCTCGAACTCCTGGGCTCAAGTGATCCTTCTGCCTCAGCCTCTCAAGTAGCTTGTTTACAGGCAAGTGTCACCATGCCTGGCTAATTGTTTAACTTTTGAAGAGAGGGGTCTTGCTATGTTGTCCAGGCTAGTTTCAAACTCTTGGCCTCAAGGGATCCTCCTGCCTCAGCCTCCCAAAGTGCTGGGATTAAGCTGTGAGTCACTGTGCCTGGCTGCATTTCCTGAATCTTTTTTTTTTTTTTTTTTTTTTTTTTTGAGTCGGAGTCTTGCTCT
>NC_045434.1:97484762-97504380 GCF_002776525.5 Piliocolobus tephrosceles
TTTTTTTTTTTTTTTTTTTTTGCATCTTTTAGTAGAGACGGGGTTTCACCGTGTTAGCCAGGATGGTCTCGATCTCCTGACCTCTTGATCTGCCCGTCTCGGCCTCCCAAAGTGCTGGGATTACAGGCTTGAGCCACCGCCCCCGGCCCATTTTCTGAATCTTATGTTGTATGCAAATGTTGCTTCAAGTCCGTTTGCATAGTGTCCACCTCAGCTCTTCCTAATACTAGAAATTCCGAAGCTGTGAATGTGTTCAGCCCCTCCAATTTGCTTCCATTCTACCTCTAGAGTGATCTATTTCAGAAAGAAGAGAAAAGGATCAAATTGAGGCAGGCTTTGTGATCTTAGGCAAGAGTCTTTTTGTACTTAGAATGAGTTCCAGGGTGTGGATTCTCCAGGATGGGTGGACCTGCTTAAAGGGCTAGGTGATGAAATCCCCACCCGGGAGATAAGACTAGGCCTAGTGGGTAAATATTTAACATAATCATACCCTTCTACCTACTGTCAGGCTTCCTCAAGAAGGCTAATCTGCCTGGCTGCTGAACCCTGCAGACCCCAGACTGCAACCTCTTCTATGTCCCACATGACACTTTTCATTATTGTGATCTTCTACATCCACAAAGAAGGAAGAAGAGGGAAGGAAGATTGAGTGTGGAATACAGGCCATGTAATATTAGGCGTTGTCACCATATTTAATCCTCCCAAGAATTCTATTGTAGCTTAAGGAATTAATGTTAAGTTTCTTTCCAAAATCACATGGCTAGTAAGTGACAAAGCCAGGCTTCTTTCTCCAGACGCAGCATGCTTTCCATGGATACGGGTGTTAGGACCAAGTGCTGTTCAGGGCACTGGGCGTAATTGGGGTATTCTCACTTGGGAGATGCTGGTAGCCAATGGGTAACAGTGCAAATGTTACTGAGAATATCCAAAGAAGCATACTGCGTGTCCTAGCTTTTCTGACAGTTGGACAGTTGGACTGCTAGATCTGTAGTGTTACAGAAGAACAGGAAGATCGCCAGCAGGGCAGCCCTGAGTCCTCCTGAGTCCCGGGCCCACCTCCTGGAGGCCTCCCTCCACCTGTAGGGCTAAAGCCTGTTGACTTCACATCTTCCCGTATGCAGGGGTGTGTGAAGAAAACAGGAGACACAGTCTCTGCTCTCTTAAGCTCTCGGAAGGCAGGGAACCCACAGTCATCTAAATGGGCAAGTTCATGTCCACACATCCACAAAGAAGTTCAAAAAATGGTGCTAACTGTGCCCAGACCTTGCACTATGAAGCAAGAAGAGTAACGAAGGCTTCTGGGAAGCTGTGACTGGGCAGAGAGTTAAGAATGAAAGGTGGTGAGGGGAGGTGACTAGAGCAAGCAGGGGAGTTCTAAGTGGAGAATGAGGTCACTGATTTTTATCAAACAACTCAGGGCAGAGAAAAAAATGCACGTCCCTTCTGCTATGTGGGGCATCTTGAAAATCCCAAGAAATACAGCACAAAAGTCCATCCTGCCATTTTGATGAGTTGGTCTAAGATCCACCTTAGGAAAGCTGGTGTCAACTAAGCCTAACCTTCCTTCTGGAGGCCTGGTCATGGGTTCACACCACATAGGCACTGTGCGGGCACAGGCCGGGACACTTTACACACGGCAGCTAATTGAATCCTACTCTTTCGTCCTAGCTTGTTTTATATTGCTTTCACTCCATGGCACTCGTTGATAAATCCAGTCCCCTCTGCTAGATGCTTCTAGAGTCCTCAAAGACGGGAAGCCTTCCCTTCTGTGTGGTCCCTAATCCTCCAACAGACTCTGTCAGGGTCCCGCACACATTCTAGACCACCAGCCCCACAACAGTCCCTGGCCCATCTCCCCTTCACTGCCCAGAGGGTTTATGACAGAAAAGCATTGTCCTTAGCAACCTCTACCTCCTGTTGCTTAGCAACTGCAGTTCCGAGTCCCCTACACAAAGGCTGAGAGGCCCCTTCCACACTGTGAGGCAGTAAAAGGGTTAATGGGCTCAGGGGTCTCCCTCAGGTCCCAACTCCCTCGGCCAGAGGGCCCGACTAAGAGATCCAGACTGAGGTAGGGGTGTGAACAAAGGATAGGAGTAGAGAGTAAGTACCAAAGGCTACTGCTCACAGCACCTGCAACTCAAGCAACAGCACAGACAGAAGGAAGACCCACAGGGAGACAAAGTTGCTAACCATCCAGTGGCTTCAGGCCTGACGGACCTCAAGGCAGGACACAAGCTGGACAGAAGGAAGAGCTTCAAGTCTCCCTGGTGGAGTCCCAGGACAAGCCCCTCTCTCTTCCGCCTCCCCTTGCCTTGCCCTCAGTCAGGCAACATTTTGAATCTGTCCAGCCTCAGCCCGGCAGCCCAAGACCCCTCCCAGGCCCGGGCAGGCGGAGGCAGGGAGGGAGGGCTGGTGGGTACAGCCGTTTTTTTCTCCACTGGTGCTAATTGGGGCCCGCTTTCATCTATTCCCACAGGGCTTGTGTAGACACATACACTCCTACCAGGCTGTTTGCCAATAACTGCCCCCAGTTTGAAAATAAACTTCGCTTCTGCATCACCTGCCTGCACCTCCTCCCCTCTCCGCTCAGCCCGCCCTGTGGCAAGGCTCAGCCAATCCCAGGGTTTCCCTCAAGATTCAAACTAAAGAGGGAAAAGGTGGGGGTCTCCCCATCAAAATCCTCCCAGGTGGCCTTTCCTGGGTCTCCCTTCTCTGAAGAGGAGGCCACAAGACTCTCTCTTACCCCTAGCCCAGACCCGTCCTTAGAGCCTCCTGCACACTGCCCTCTGAGACCTGGCACTAAACCGCTTAGATTAAGGCTCCATCCAGGATTAGGAGGAAGCAGAGCCATTGTAGCCATTCTAGGGAGCCAGCTGGGGTGCAGCAGAAGGCGCCCAGGGAGGCTACACACGATTTTAAGTCCCAACAGGTGCCACCTAAAGCAGCAACCCAGGCCAGCCCCATTCACTGACCTTTGGGGAACCTGGGCCCTCCCCAGCCACCCTCTCTGTACACCTGTGCTTCTCTACTCAGAAGCAGGCTGAGTGCCCCTGGAAAAGCAGAGAGGTCACAGCCGCACCCACCCTGCTGCCCCATCAGCCCATTCCCTAGAAGACTTGAACCCCTGAGCTAGCATTTAAGGTGATGGGGAAGGGGGAGAGGGCAGAGGAGTGAGCAGGTAGTAGAGCCAGGACCAAGGTAGGGCCAAATGGGGAGACTACAGATCAGGATGAAGTCTGGGAGGTTTCATGATGAGAGCTAGAAAAAGCAGTCACAAAATTAGGATACTTGGAATAGGGCTGCAGGATATCCTTTGGAACAGACCACGTGGAGTCCTAAATAGCACAGCTATAACAGTGAGTGTGTGTGTGTGTGTGTGTGTGTGTGTAAATGAATGAATCTTTCAATGAATTAACACTGCTTGGGAGCACAAACATGCCTGTTAAGCAGAGTGAAGGCAGCAGAGCTGGAGATGAGATCAGGGCAGGGACAGAGCAGTTCACAGGAGGCCTTGCCCAGCTCTACCCAGTCCACCTTTCTTGCTGATACCTGCCTACCTTCCACCTGAGGAGAACTCTTACCCACGTAATCAGGGTCAATTCGGGGAGAGTAGAGGCCGAACTGGATGAAGATGGGAAGCAGGAATCCAAAGCGCAGCCACTCGATGACATGCAGGGGGGGCCGGCCGGCCGGGGGCAGCAGGTCACAGCCCAGCACCACACTCTCCCCAGCCCGGCCCACCACCGATACCACCTCAGGCTTTCCTCGACCTGCATGATGGGTGGCATGAGGGTACAACGGGGGGCCAGGGTCAGTGCTGGAAGGGGAGGTGCCATCAGTATCTCTGTGGGCACCTTAGGACTTTGGGTGACTGGAGAAACCCCCAGTTCAGCTTCTCCAGAACCAGCCCTATTCCTCCCCTGCCCTCACATGCTCAAAGAGGAACCCTTGAGGAACACCCCCATACCCACCCCAAGGCTAACAGGGTGTTCTTGAGCCCAGGAGTCCAGCTTACCGTCAGCCCCCTGGCTGATAACCAGGCTGAGGACGGCCAGGCCGAGGCACCACACCATAGCCCAGCTGGCCTGCTCGCCCAGCCCCTCCTATCCACAGGGGCCCAGATGGAGGGGCCAAGGGATGTCCTTCTGATCAGCTCGGGGAACAGGTTTCAGCTCTCACTCATCTGTACAGTGAGGGCTTGGCTCATGTAACACCCGAGGAAGCTGCTCTCCGGAGAACCACCAGATCTAAATGCAAAGTGCAAGGCAACATGCAGAGTTGGCCAATACTGGAGCCCAGAAGAAACCCCACCATTAGAGAAAGGCACTGGGAAGAGAAAGGAGGGAGGAGCGTAATTAAGTGGGGGGTAGGGGGAAGGGGGGAATCTTGAAGCCCTGAGGAGTAAGAGCAGGGGTAGGAGTACTGGGAGAATGGTGAGTGCTGAATGCAGAGACCAGAAAGGTGAGGAAATAGGGGAGGCTGGGAGAGCTGGGAAGGTCTTAGGAAATGTGGAAGGATTCTGGGGACGCCTGCATTCTGAGAGTCTTGAAAAACTAAGCCAGAAGAGAACTGGGGTTCCTTATATACTTGGAAAAAGATTTTTGAAGGAAGTATGGTAGATCAAGACTCTCAGGCCGGGCGCGGTGGCTCAAGCCTGTAATCCCAGCACTTTGGGAAGCCGAGACGGGCGGATCACGAGGTCAAGAGATCGAGACCATCCTGGCTAACACGGTGAAACCCCGTCTCTACTAAAAAATACAAAAAAACTAGCCGGGCAGAGGTGGCGGGCGCCTGTAGTCCCAGCTACTCGGGAGGCTGAGGCAGGAGAATGGCCTAAACCCGGGAGGCGGAGCTTGCAGTGAGCTGAGATCCGGCCACTGCACTCCAGCCTGGGCGACAGAGCGAGACTCCGTCTCAAAAAAAAAAAAAAAACTCTCATGGCCCAGCCTTCTCTTGCTTCTTTCCTTACTCTTGATGCTTACAAGGTATAGCAGCAAGATGGAACCAGTGCTGTCGCCTTCACCTCACTGTGACAAATAAAGGCCCTGAGGATCTCTGTTCAGAGGCAGAGAGCCAGTCAAGGGCAAATCCAGGGCCCTTAACCCTCAGAAAGTAGTCCCCAGGACACCCCCATACAATCCCTTGTCCCATTTCCCCGGCTTCTATGAAAAACTCTGGAAGCTGGGGACCCAAGGCCTTTCTCCATTCAGTCTCCCTACACTGCTTTGACAATGAGTGAGGCACTTGGGAGAGGAGGAGCTGCCTCCCACCCCAGGCAGCATCCTCCAGGTCTGGACAGGTCCCGGGGCTGGCAGCTGGCACAACTTCCTCATGATACTGCCAAGCAGCCCTCCCACTGCCAGGCACCACCACCGAAGGACCTCACCCAAATCCCTCCCACTCACCCCCCTCCAATATCTTCGGGGTGCCAGGATTTGTCAGGCTCTCTCTTCCCCAACCCCAGGCATGGTCCAAAAAAAGCCTGTGAGTCCCTGAAGTGTACAAAATGAGCCCTGGGGCTTGGAGGGTAGGAGCTCCTGACAGCCCCACAGATCCTAGGGCAGTCTCAGAGAGCCAGAGGGTCCATGCCAGGGCCCGGCGCAGCCAAGTGGACTCTGCTCTGAGGCCTCCAACCCACTCTTGGCCACAAAGTTCAGGATAGACTATAAAACATCCTCCACAGAGTCTGATCCTTGCCTCTACATAATGATCCTGTACCGTCTAACTTCTGGCAATTCACTAGCAACAAAGCCCCCTGTTTCCCACTGCCTCCAGGCAGCTCTCCCATACTTCCCTGAAAAACCTTTTTCCAAGTATATAGGAACCCCCTAGTTCTCTCCTGGCTGTTTTCCAAGACCCCGAGTAACTAGGTATCCCTAGAATTCCTCCGAGTCTCCTAATATCTTTCCAACTTCCCCGGCCTCCAGTATTTCCTCACCCTTCTAGTCTCCCTACATACCACTCCCTCATCCTCCCATTATTCCCTTTCCAGTTATCACTACTATGCACAGCCCCCCCAACAATTCCAGCTTCTCGCACCTGATCTCCAATTGCAGCAGGCCCCCTGCGCTACAAGGAACTCCCTTCTGGTCTCCCCGTCCCCCAGCCACTTCTCCCCATCCTCTCCTGCCGAGAATTCTCCTCCCTGGGATTCTCCTGCCTCAGCTCACAATACAATTCTGATACCCCACCCCCAACAATTCCTTTCTCCCTCGCATTCTACGGTCCCCTGGAACTCCTCCTTTCTCTTAGAACCCACCAAGAACTCCCCCACATTGCCTCCAGAACTCCTGCAGTTCTCCGGGAACCCCCACCCACCCGCCAAGAATTCCACTTCACTCCCCAGAACTCCCCTAATTCTGCCCCCTCAACGAATTCCACTTCTCTCTAGAACTCCCCGCTTTCTCCTGTCCCCCATAACTCCGCACTACTCTCCATGCCCCCGCCAGCACCCCCACTTCTATACCCCCAGTACGCCCCCTCCCTCACCTGCTCCGCACCGCTCTGCTCCACTCTCGCCGCTACACAATAGGGGGCGGACCCGCCTCCCCGCCTCGGATGCCCCGAGCGCCTCCCGTCGCCCTGGAGACCGCCAATCCCCCCTCCCGCGGCGGCCAATTGGAGCCGCCAGAGGCGCGGTGAGGCGGGCGGGACCCCTGAGCGGCCTGGGAGTTGTAGTTTCAGGAGGGAAGGGTCCGGCGGCACGTGGGCTCAGGTCGCCCCCTCGTGGACCTCTGCACAGCCAAGCGTGGAAAGGCCGGTGGGTCGCTTCCCGCCGCCAGCAACAGGGGCCGCCGGGTCCGGCCAGCGCTCCAGGGCTGCGGGAGCTGGCCGCTTGCCAGGCTATTGGTACGCCGTCCTTCTTTCGGAACCTACGGGCGACCCTCTCCGCTCCCCGAACGGGCGCGCCACAGAGGCGGCAGCGAAGGTTGAAATCTGAGCCTGAGGGCAGGAACACCAGGCGGGGAGCTCCTCCCAGGGGACCCACCCAGGTTCCGGGCTCATCCGATCTCCTCCCCCATCCCCATTTCCACCTCTACCCATTGCTTCTCTATCAGGACTGGAAATACCTGTCTGCATTGGCGAGCTCCCAAATCTTGCCCAGGCGCCTCCCACCGCGTGCAGCTGGGGAAGTCTGTGCTCTGAGCGTGGGGTTGCCAAGTCAGCTCCCGCGGCAGCTCCGGCACCAACGACCCAGAGAAACAGGCACAGAGGGGAGAAACGACAGATACCCTGACACGGGAGATTGAAAGGGAGGAATGAAATAAAAGATCACTTACTGGACCACTGCAGGGTGCCAGATCCTGGACTAGATGCTTTATAACTCCTGTGTAACCTTCACAGAAACCCTGCGAAGTAAGTAGAGCTCCTGTTGACTAATGAGAAAACTGAGGCTCAGGGAGCTGAAGTAACTTGGCCCAGGCTTTCCCATCTAAGATATGGCAGAGCTGGATTGAGACCCAACCCAAACTTCATCAAACCCACTCCCTAGGAGATATCACCCTCAGACACAAAGATATCTTGCATATCTTGCCCCTCAGAGATTCCACCTCCTCAGCTTGGTGATGCTGTAGGGATGCAGGGTTGGCTTAAGCAATCATTGCCTGTCCAGGTCCTTGCCATTCAGTTGTCTCCCTTGGAAGCCTTCCTTGAAAGTAACATGCTGATCTTATCCCAATCTGAAGTACTGAGACTCAAACTGGGTGCATCATGCATCAGACTCACAGAATCATTGCTGTAACATCATGAGAGACTCTCCGGGATGGGCCTAAGCACTGCTTGGCCCCAGAATCCCTGGCACATCATTTCTCCATGTAGTCATCCAAGCCCCTATCTGATTACATCCTAGTCCAGGAAGCTCAGCACTACTGTGGTACCCATTCTATCCTTAGTAAGCTCTTCCAGGTGTAAAGGTTTTAGTGCTTTTGGGTGACTGAGATGGAAGAGGCAGGAGCAGTGGGCCAGTCTCTTCCACCATTCCTCCCGCAAATACTCCCAAAGTAGCAGCTTTTCAACAATGCTTTTCAATGTAATACACTGATCTATTGATAAAACTATAATGGAACCATGTTAATGAATGCAGCATGGAAGCAAGTCTAGAAGAAATGGTCAAAGAGCAAAGTGGTTTTGTTTGTTTGTTTGTTTGTTTTTGAGGCAGAGTCTCGCTCTGCCTCAAAAACTCGCACCTCAGGAGTGCAGCGATGCGATCGCAGCTCACTTCAACCTCCACCTCCCGGGTTCAAGCGATTCTCCTGCTTCAGCCTCCCAAGTAGATGTGATTACAGGCATCCGCCACCATGCCTGGCTAATTTCTGTATTTTTAGTAGAGATGGGGTTTCACCGTCTTGGCCAGGCTGATATTGAACTCCTGACCTCGTGATCCACCCGCCTCGGCCCTCCCAGAGTGCTGGGATTAGAGGTGTGAGCCACCGCGCCCAGCCGAGTCAAGTGTTTTTTAGTCTTTGGATCCTTACCAATCATTGGGAAGGATCTCCCTCCCCCGTGTTAGAATTGGCCACACCTCTGATCTGAACTGCTGTCTCCAGTGGTTTCTTGAGGATAAACTAATCTCCTTTGGACATTAAAATAACTTTTTGTTAAATGACATTTAAAATGGTTTTCAATTTTTAAAAGTTTATGATATGGCCTTTTCTTTCCTGGAAACTTATTTTGTGAGTTTTATTGTTATTGCCATTTTTTTTCTGATTTATATATATATATATTGGAGATTTTTTGGTAAGAAAAGGAACCTAGTCCTACAACTTGTTCCCTCACTGTGCCAGGAGTACAAACTGATTTAAAAAATAGTCCCTAAGGTTCAAAACAAAAGATTTTCCTCTAGGTTGTCCTTGATTCATAGTCACTACTCTCTGGGAAAGCGTATTCAACCAACAAGGATTCCACCTAACCTAAGTATCAGGCAGCCCCCAAATTTTCTTTCTTTCTTTTTTTTTTTTTTTTTTTTTTTGAGACGGAGTCTCGCTCTGTCACCCAGGCTGGAGTGCAGTGGCGCGATCTCGGCTCACTGCAAGCTCTGCCCCCCAGATTCACGCCATTCTCCTGCCTCAGCCTCCTGAGTAGCTGGGACTACAGGTGCCCGCCACCACGCCCGGCATTTTTTGGTATTTTTAGTAGAGATGGGGTTTCAGCATGTTAGCCAGGATGGTCTCGATCTCCTGACCTCGTGATCCACCTGCCTCGGTCTCCCAAAGTGCTGGGATCACAGGCATGAGCCACCTCGCCTGGCCAGCCCCCATGTTTTCAAATTGCTGACAAGGACATCAGAAAATACTATCTCTCTCACTCTCCTCCTCCTCCTCCTCTTCCTCTTCCTCCTTCTTCTCCTTCTCCTTCTTTCTTCTTTCCTCCTCCTCCTCCTCCTCCGCCGCGCCAACACCACTGTGGCCGCCGCTGCTGTTGCTGCTGCTGCTGCTTCTTCCTCCTCCTCCTCCTCTTCCTCTTCTCCTTCTCCTTCTTCCTTCTTCTTCTTCCTCTCTCTGTCTCTCTCTCTCTCAGAGCTGGGGTATTCTCCTCCTCTTGCTTTTGAACATCAGAACTCCAGGCTCTCCAGACTTGGGACTGTGAGTTTATACCACTGGCCTCCCTGGCTGTGAGGCTTTTGGACTTGGACTGAGTTACACTTTTGCCATCCCAGGGCCTTCAGTGTGCATGTCGTAGGACTTGGCCTCCACCATCATGTAAGCCAATTCCTCTAATAAATCCCATCTCATATTTCTATATCTGTATCTATCTATCCTATTGCTTCTGTCTTCCTGGTGTGTACCTGATATTTCAGCAGGCCTTGGGAAGAAAGGACCTGAGCTGCTCCACAGCCCTGCGCAAAGGGTATGGTGTGACCTCAGAGATGTCTGCTTGGCACCGTTAGGCACAGGTGTTCTCGATCAGCAAGTTTCGCATGGTCTATAGATAAGCAGAGAATTACTTGATATCAAATGGACCCTGAAAGGTGGAACATGTGGACTTTTAGTAGTAACCACATTTGATGTGTTAACATTGCTTGTACCAATTAAGCACCACATAACTATCCCATATTCTAGAATAGAAAGGGTGTCTTGAGTAATCAATAATATGGATGTTGTTAATCAGGTATATATTAAATTATATCTGAGTTAAAAAAGAAAAGAAAACGTTGTAAATTCCAGGGACTCTGTTGACCACATGCCTGTAAGCAGCAGTCTTATTACCAGATCAGTAAAGAAGTGTGGTTTCTCATGTATTGTCATTTAACTTTTTGTGTGCCTGTCTTCTGCCCCAGTGAAACACTAAGCCCCACAAGGGTGTGGATATTGTCCTGTTTGTCTTTGAATACCCCCTTCAGAAAGGCCCTGCTTACCTTTCCAGCCTGGTTTCTCACCTATCCCTTTATCGCAGTGTGCATGGCTTTGCAGGCCTTAGAACTACTGTGCTCTTTCACATATCAGTGTTTTAACACTTAGCTTCTGTCTGGCTAGAATGCCCTTTTTGCCTTTCCCCAGACTTACTGCTGATCACAGGTCAAATTTCTGTTGATCTGTTCCCTCCAGGACACCTTCCCTGACTCTTCCCACCATGCCCTCACCTTCACCCCAGCCCTTTTCCCACCTTGGTATTATACACACTCCACAAAACATTCCTTGAAGGCAGAGGTGTCTCTTCTGCCTCCCCAGTGCTTGCCAAGTTCCTGGCATATTGCAGAGGTAGAGGCCTGTGCCTTTCTGAGTTTATATTCAACTTTCTTTAAGATCACATCCTTCCTCTTCCAGAAGCTCGGCCTCTTTTGAGGCCTCAACCCTTCTCTGCTCAGAGATTGGCTGTGAGAAGAAGGAACTTTGCCAACTTCCAGGGAAATCCCTGGGCCTGTCATATGTTCATTCCTTTATTTATTCATCCTTTTGTTAAATTTCTATTAATTCAACCCTGCAATAACATGAGAAATGAGCTGCCCCTTTGTGTGCAAGATGGACTCAAGGTGGCCTTTCCAGTCAGTCCCCGGCCCTGCAGCAGTGCCTCCTAGGGAAGATATAAAAGGAATCAAAGGGATTGGGGGCTGCTGGCCTTTTTTGGAAGCAAGACTGCTCAGGGCCTAAGGGATGCCCAGAGAACCAGCCTCAAGCAGGGACTGCCTTCCAGAGGGACAAGGGCTCAGGCCCTCAGAAAGTAGAGGGGACCAGTTTACCAGCACTAAGAGCTCTTGGGGCTGGTTTCCCAACCTTACTACCTCCTTCCCAAGCCCCAAGGGGCTCCATCTCCTGCACAAATACCTAGGGAGACCCCCACTCTTGGCTTCCGGCCCTGCCCCATGCCGCTCTCAAGGCCCTCCTCCTGGGTGGTCTTGTGCCAGCCCATGTGTCCTACTTTCCTAAAAGGAAGGTATCCTTGGTCTCATTGGTTGCCCAGTTGAATGTATTCCACTGACCCCTGCACAGACTTCTTGTTCCTTTTTTGGAAGACACTTTGGAGATCAGCATCCTCCCCCTCAAAAACAAAGAGGAAGAGACCCACAGCAATGTCAGGCATGCCTCCTGCCATGCAGTCCTCTCCCCACCCTTCAGATGCTTCTTCTGAAACTCCCCAGGGCCCCCTACCCACCCTGTCTCTGTGGCACCAAGGCACTTGCCTAACTCTGTCTCTGTGGGAGCTCCAAGCTGCCTCTCTGCCTACTTCTCTCCTCCAGTGTGCACTTCTTGGAGAAAGGGGCTGTGGCTCAATGGAAGTTTGCTGAACACAGGGTCACAGGCCAGAGGCAAGTGGCAGATCAAAGCTCAGAGCTCCAAAATGTCACCTAGGCTCTCCGCCATACATCACAGCCTTCACCACTTCCTGCAATTCACCCACTGAGTACACCTGTCCTGTCAATTGTGTGTTTTCTAATTCTCTCCCCAGTCCCCGCTCCCCCCAACCCCCTGCCCCGTAGCAGCTGCATAAGTAACATCCACAAGATCTGATTTGGAGGGAATAATGGAGACTTGGGCAGGGACACATTAGGCCCGGGAGGCTGATCATTGGTCTATGGAAACAGCAAGAACATAAACTTAAGGGCCTTTGACAGGGAGTGGGGGGGTGGACATTAACCCAGGACAAGACTCCAAAGAGAAGGCCTAAGACATGGAGATCTATAGGCAGGGACACAGGAAGGACAGTAATACTAATCACAAGGAGAAGTCAAGGTTCCACGATCTCACTAATAATCCAGCATCCCTATGGGGTAGGTGCCAGAGACCCAGAGCAACTGGCATCAGGGAAATGATGGAGAGGTTGCGGGCTCAACTTAGACCCTGGGTAGGTCTGAACAAGGTCCTTCCTACCTCCCTGTTTAGGACAGCTTCTAGACCAGTCTGGGATAGATGGAGTTGTTAAGCAAATGTGTCTGCCAGGATGAGAGTGGGGTAAGGGAGCAGAAGAATCTTAACAGGAATAAAGCCACTTTTATGCAGGATTCAAAATACCTGAAATTCTCAAGTCACAGGTTCAGTTAGGTTCAAAGAAATCTCTCACTTTTCTTATTTAATGCATAAATGGCAAGCATGTTGGTGGAAAATGAGATAGGTGGTGACTGACAGCATACCAAAACTTCCCTGTGAGGGGCCTTTTAGACCCACCTATCTCCCCAAAGCAGGGCCTGAAAAAGCACGTGGACTTGGGGGAAGGCACTGGGAGTTGGGGGGAAGACAGCAGAGTGGGTTTTGCCAGAGCCACCCAGTGAGGACAGAAGGACCAAACACAGCTCCTGCAGAGTTGTGGTCACTTAATTTGACTTTATTGCCAGCCATTCTTCCCTCAGAAGTATGGCTCTCTGGATACCCACCCCTGAGTACCTCCTCCCCCTGGAAAGAAGAGAGCTGAGGAAGGATTCTCTGGGTGCTGGGAAGAAACCAAGCTCAGGACTGGGGTTCCCAAGGAGCAATCAGGCAGGGCTGGAGGCAGGCTTTGCCTTCTTCCTCAGTTTCATTCTGTTTCTCATGAGTTTCTTCATCCTTGGCATTTTGTGTCTTTTCTGGACTCGGATGACCCAGAGCACCGTGGCCAGAATTACCAAGAGCAAGAGGATGAGCAATCCCTTGGCCAGGAGGCAGAAGGCTGTTGAAGGCTTCTCAGAAGCATAGTTGGGATCTGGGATGGAAGAAGGGAGGAAAGGGGCCCATCAGAGGTAGGGCTGGGGTTAACGTTAGGGGGCAGACTCCTACCCAAATTTCATGCAGGGGTCTCAAGTTCACAGTCAGTTGATGTCCCTTTGCAAGTGTCTCTGGAAATATATTCTATGCACAGAAGCTCAGGAACTGAGATCTAGGAATCATTCTGAAGCCAAGCAAGAGAAAAGAAAAGACCTTTGGAAGTTGGGGGTACTAGAAAAAGGGAGGGTCTCCTCTCCAACCCAGCTGTCAAGCCTCCATGGGAGGGGGTTAGCTTCTGGGTTCGCTGGGCTCTCTTGGGAAGAGCTCGGGGAGGGAGATGGTGCCTCTAGGCACTGTCTTTCATGAGCTCGGTGGGTGTCTCAGGGGTTCTGGTACCTGCACAGAAGGATCCAGCAGGGATGGGGCGAGAACTGACATTGCTGATGGGGTTGCTGGCTCTGCAGGTGTAGGAGAGGGCACTGTCCCCTGGCCTCCAGGATGTGCTGAGGACAGGGCCTTCATGGGATGTATAAGCGCTATTTCCTGAGGAGAGCCAGCTGTAGGTCACATCCATGCCTGCCTTCTCCACAGAGCACACCAGGGACATATTGCAGGCACCTTCCCCAGAGATCTCAAAGTTCACAGTGATGTGGGGCTCTGACAGCCGTCCTAGATGAAGAGGAAACACAAAGACCCTCTAAACAATCAGGGGTTGGGTCTGTTTTCCTAAGCTCCTCAAAGCTAGGGTACTAATGCGACCCCTTGACAGCCCCTTCACCTAAACAACAAATAGGCAACAGCAAACAAACCCAACCACTGTAAAAACCTGTGGTTCCAAGGTCCCCAAGGCAACTGTCAAGGTAGACAGAGCTGCCTTTGGCATCTTCCACCTCCCCTTTATGTCTTCTCTCTTTTACTTTGTACTCTATCTTCCCCCAAACCCCATTCTGTCTCCTTGATCACATAAAATATTATCACCCCTCTCAGGGGCATTTACATTTTAATCAGTGTCTCTTCAAGCTTCAAGGTAGATGCAGTGTGACAGGCACTAAGAAGAAATTTGGGTTCAAGCAGAGAGAAGATACTCATTAGTAGCCCTCATCACACAGGGAAATAAAAGGCTCAAGAATGTAGGTGGTGTTCATCCCCAGGATACAATTTCATTGGAAGAGAAAAGCCCTCTACAGGGTCTGTACATGAAGCCCCTGATCCCTGCCACTGCATTGGACAGCCTCCTTGCTCCAGGTCACTCCACCTGTTGCTGCGGTTCAGATACAACAGGTGGCTTGGGCACACTCAAACCCAGTATCTAGATTAGGGACAGTCTGCCTCCAGTTCTAGCCTCAAACTATAACCCCGAGTCCTGAGACTCCATGGTGTGAGAAGCTCAGAAGAGCCCTCAAAAACCAGCTTTATGGTTCCCAGCCTAAACTCACGGTAGACACGTAGATTGTACTGCTGCATGATAGAGGTCTGGGATGTTCTCAGGTTGACTTGAGCTTGGTAAAGCCCTGAATCCTCCCAGCTCAGATTGCTGATATGCAGGGAATAGCTGGGGTCCAGGAAGCTCACTCGGCCCTGGTAGTGTGGATTGGTCACCATGATGGTAGCTGGATGTCCCTCTTTCCCTGGCACCACAGTGGCAAGACTTTTGTGGGAGGACCAGATGATATTCTCAACCTCTTCCTTGGGCGGTATTTCCAGGGGGAGGCTGATGGATTCGTGAAGGACCGCAACCACTTCCTCGGGATCCACACCATCTCCAGAGTCTCCTTTGGCTGCATATACAGGAAGAAAAGAGAAGCAAACGGCCCAGCTGGTGTCTCTGGGCTGCTGAACCTGGCAGTGGAGCTGTAGCGTAATCTCAGCTGGGCAGCTTCTATGACTCTCACACAAAATCCTGTTCTCCAGCTGCTGCTTCTGGCTCTAGATTCCCCTTGTCCCTGAGTTAAGCACCTAACAGGAGTTTGCTTCCATCTGTCCCTTCACCCTCCAAGTTTTACCTTCTCCTTTGCCGTCTTGGGATTGCTCTTTCTTCCATATCCCCAGGTGTCTCTCGGTCCTGCCCTCAAGCCACACACCCTATTCCTTATAACTAAGGAAGAGCTGATACATTCATCCCCTAAGGAAGGGTCTTGCTGGCCCAGACCCAGAGGGGCAGGAGAACAGAGGTGGAAGGGGACATTCCTGGGCAGGAGCTGGCAGCCTCACTCACCCTCCTGGAGCAGCAAGAGAAGGAGCAGCCAAGTAAAGGCACACATGTCAGCAGCCCCCAGCCCCAGAGGTGTGACTCAGTCGGTCAGTCCCCAGGACTGTGCAGAAGACTGCATTAGGAGGCTCCTAGAGACAGAGAGCCTGACTGATGGTCCTGAGAAAAGGGAAATGATTTTCCCCTGACTACAGCCCTCTGACTTCCTCTGTCCTCACTAAGCCCCTCCCTACCTATCGTGGCTCTCTTAGTTCTCTCTCAGATCCTGATTGTCAAGACAGTTTACTCACTGACTCATGATGCCATCCACCAAATTCAGCCCAAATCCCACTTCCTAAATGAAGTCTTTCAAGACTTCCTACCCGCCACGGGTCCCCACACACACTGAATGCCCTGAACTCACTGCATGCCCCGAACTCTTAGAACATTCCCTATCCTGTTATTTGGCTCCCAGAATACTCTGCCCTAGCTCTCTCTGGGTAGTTCCTATGTTGCTGTGATAATTTGGTCGTATAAACATCTATATCTCCCCAGACAGACTTCATCTTTCATTTCCTCTGTATGTCCCACTATTGCTGGCCCCATATTAGATATGTGTCTATACTTGATAGCTTTACAATGGATGACTGATGAAGCCTTTTTATTTAAAGCTAGTTATGTTCCCACCTGAGAGGCTATTAGCAGTGGAAAAACATTTGATTCGATACTCTTTAAGAAAGTAGTTTGGCTGGGCACAGTGGCTCACATTTGTAATCCTAGCACTTTGGGAGGCCGAGGCAGGCAGATTGCCTGAGGTCAGGAGTTTGAGACCAGCCTGGCCAACATGATGAAACCCCGTCTCTACTAAAAATACAAAAATTAGCTGGGCATGGTGGTGTGCACCTGTATTCCAGCTACTCAGGAGGCTGAGGCAAAAGAATCACTTGAACAGGAGGCAGAGGTTGCAGTGAGCTGAGATTGTGCCACTGCACTCCAGCCTGGGCGACAGAGCAAGACTCTGTCTCAAAAACAAAAAAAAAAAAAGGAAAAGAAAAAAACAAGTAGTTTGGACAGAGAGTTGATCTATGTTGTTTATATTATGAAAAGACTTTAAATTATTTTGTGAGAATACGATGTTGATCAAACCTACATGAAATCAGATTCAGGAAGAGACTGCAGAGGATCAGGTTACTAAACAGCTTCCTGACAGTCAAAGCTGTTCTGAATGCAATGGGTTGCCTTAGAAAGCAGCTTCTGTCCTAGTATTCAAGCTAAGAGGACAATCACTTGCTTGGATTATCTGCAACATCTCTGGCATCTCAGGCTGGATAATCTTTAAGTTTCTTCTAATAATCAATTTTATGAGTCCGTGCTGTGATGAGGAAGTAAGAGTGGTGTCTCAAGACCAAGGGATCAATAGAGGAAGATGTATTCAGTTTTGGTCTTGTGCCAACATTTCACAATTTTAGGTTAGCAAAGTCAGAAATCTGTTAAATGTCTATTGAGTAGCTTCTCTGGTCCACACACTGTCTTAAGTGCTGGGAAATTAACAGCGACCAATAATTTTAGATTGTGACTTCGTGGAGCTCATATGCTAACAATTGACATTGGACAAGTAACTACAAGTTTGATGAGTCTTATCAAATGAACAATTGAAGGAGTCTATAACAAGGAGATTTGGCAAAGCTGGAGTCAGGAGGGTTGGGGAAAAGCTATCGAGGAGAGATATTTAAGATGAGACCTCAGTTCTTCAAAGATTGGTAGAATCTGCTTAGTGAAGAAGATAATGAAGTGAGTAGTTCATAAAGTTTAATTTATGAGTATAAAACCTGAGGGATTATAATTTTTTCTTAAAGGTGAACCAGATTTCAGTCTGAGTATAAAACTTTTTATGTAATTAATTTGTTTAACAAATAAAATTAGATCCAGCAATCCCACTATTGGGTTTATATCCAAAGGAAATGAAATCAGTATGTTAATGAGGTATCTGCACTCCACACTTATTGCAGCACTGTTCACTACAGCCAACATATGGAATCAACTTAAGTGTCTATCAATGGATGAATGTGTAAAGAAATTGTAGATATATACACAATGGAATACTATCCATCCTTAAACAAAGAAGGAGCAAGGGGGCTCATGCCTATAATCCTAGTGCTTTGGGAGGCGAGGGCAGGAAGATCCCTTGAGGCCAGGAATTTTAGACCAGCCTAGGCAACACAGAAAGATGCCATGTCTACGAAAATTTTTTAAACATTGTCAGGGCATGGTGATGCATGCCTGCAGTCCTTGCCATTTGTGAGGCTGAGGTGGGAGGATTGTTGAGCCCGGGAGTTTGAGGGTGCAGTGAGTTATGATCATGCCACTATACTCCAGCAGAGACCACCCAGAATAGAGATGCATCCATTCCCAGCCAGGGATAAGAGAGAGGGAACTAGCGAAACTTGATGAGCAAAACTGCCCTTAACAGAAAATAGTGCATCCTAGCCATCCTCCAGGCCCACAGAACGCAAAGCCACTCAGCTAGCTAAGAGTTTTGACACCTCCCCATCCTCCTGGAGTGAGGAAACCTGAGTAGGGGTGGTGAGTTGAGAGGGAGCAAAACAAAACCCAAACAAACAAGACAACAACAAAAAGAAGGAAATGCTACCATTTACAACAACATGGATGAAACTGGAGGACATTATGTTTAGTGAAATAAGCCAGACACAGAAAGACAAATACCACATAAGTTCACTTACATGTGGAATCTATAAAAAAGTTGAACTACAAGTAGAGAGTAGAATGGTGGTTACCATTAGAAGCTGTGGCAGGGGCGGGGATTGGAGAAATGTTGGTCAAAAGATTTCAACAGTCAGTCAGATAGAAGGAATAAGTTCAAGAGATCTATTATACCATATGGTGACTATAGTTAATAGCAACGTATTGTATTCTTAAAAACTGCTAAGACAGGCCAGGTGTGGTGGCTCACACCTGTAATCCCAGAACTTTGGGAGGCCAAGGCAGGCAGATCACGAGGTCAAGAGATCGAGACCATCCTGGCCAACATGGTGAAACCCTGTTCCTACTAAAAATACCAAAATTAGCTGGGTGTGGTGGCACACACCTGTAGTCCCAACTACTGGGGAGGCTGAGGCAGGATAATTGCTTGAACCCGGGAGGCGGAGAGCGCAGTGAGCCGAGATCGCACCACTGCACTCCAGCTTGGTGAAAGAGCGAGACTCCGTCTAAAAAAAAATTGCTAAGACAGTAGATTTTCAGTGTTCTCACCACAAAAAAAGACAGTGCTGTAAGACAACACTTAACGTTAATTAGCTCGATTTAGCCATTTCACAATGCATTCATATTTTAAAACAACATGTTTTACACCATAAATAGGTATAATTTTTGTGAATTAAAAAATAGAAATAAAAATAAAAGCAAGGAAAGAAAAGAAAACAGGGTCATGAGTATAATGCTCAAAGCTTAAAGGATGAGAATATCAGTTAGATTCTCTGCGAAGCAGAAGCTGGAGTTTGGAGCAAAAGAGGTTTTTGTTTGTTTGTTTTGTTTGTTTGTTTTTTGAGACGGAGTCTTGCTCTGTCGCCCAGGCTGGAGTGCAGTGGCGCAATCTCAGCTCACTGCAAGCTCTGCCTCCCAGGTTCATACCATTCTCCTGCCTCAGCCTCCCAAGTAGCTGGGACTACAGGCGCCCACCACCACGTCCGGCTAATTATTTGCATTTTTAGTAGAGACGGGGCTTCACCGTGTTAGCCAGGAGGGTCTCTATCTCCTGACCTCATGATCCACCCGCCTCAGCCTCCCAAAGTGCTGGAATTATAGGCGTGACCCACCGTGCCCGATGGAGCAAAAGAGTTTTAATGTGGGGAAAGGCCTGGAAAAGATAAATGGAGAAGGAAGCAGCGTGGAGCCAGAAGTGCTTCAGACGTTGATGCATGTCTCACAGTCTCAGCTGATTTAGCAGGGAGCTCTGGCACCGACTGCCCGTTAGAGAAGGCTCGTGGTGGGCAGGCATGTCCAGGCACTGGGACTCTAGCTGTGCAAGAATGTCCTGGTGCCAGGACCCTTGCTGTACACAGCCAAGGGGCCAAGGGGTGGGGCTGCCAGGAAGAGCATAGATCCCAGAGGTGCTGCAGCTAGAGCCTGTCGGTTAACTGCACTTCTTGCAGCCAAAACTTTGTTTACTCTTGAAGGGGGAGCTGAGGCTGCTACAGTGAGTATGCTGATAGCCAGAAGGTAACTGTTCAGATTTATTAAACCTGTCATCATAAGTAGGCATAAACAGTCCATGATGCTTACTGAGGAGAGGAAAATAATT
>NC_045434.1:97504480-97523317 GCF_002776525.5 Piliocolobus tephrosceles
TTTTTTTTTTTTTTTTTTTTTTTTTTTTTTTTTTGTAGAGATGGGATGTGGCTGTGTTGCCCGGGCTGGTCTTAAACTCCTGGCCTCAAGGGATGGATCCTCCCGCCTCAGCTACCCAAAGAGCTGCGATTACAGGTGTGAGCCACAGTGCCTGGCCAAGTGTAATTTTCATTCTTGCTCATGGATTGTGATTCAAATAGAACTTCAATTTTTTTTCTCTCATTGCTCTTTTAATCTTATTCGGTGGGGTAGTCTTCTCTGCCTCAGATGAGAACTCTGGCTGAGGTCTCAGTCCAGAAATGAGTACTGGTCTCGGTTTAGAAATGAGTACTTCCTGTCCCATGTAATATGCAAAATTCCAAACTTACTTTATTATCAAATAATCTCCCTTATCCTGGCTTAGGTCTTCCAGGCTAGAGGCCGGCAGCTGGGGAGGGAGCAGTCTCTGCTCTCTACTATGCTCAGCTTGCCTCTCCCAGTCTGTTCTCCTCACCAGTGCTCCCCCTCAACTGTCCTCCCCCAACTCAAGTTTCCCCACTCCAAGAGGATGGGGAGGGTGGGGAGGTGTTAAAACTCTTCTTACCTCGCTGAGTGGCTTTGCACTTTGTGGGCCTCACAGATGGCTAAGATGAACTATTTTCTGCTAAGGGCAGTTTTGCTGGTTAACTTTTGCTGGTTCCCTCTCTCTTACCCTTGACTGGGGTGAATGCTTCTCTTTTCTGGGTGGTCCTTTGCAACTCCTTCCTCAGCCCCTGGACATCTGGCCACACATTTCACCTCCTCCTCCCCAGAGACCTGTCCAAATGCCCCTATCGTATAGCACCCAGGACAATCAAGCAGGCTGTGTCTCATGGGTGGCCGTCAGCTACCCATCACCATCACAAACATTCCTTGGCCCGACAGATCCTAGGATCTACAACATGGTACCATACTCCTGGCTCCCTCGTGGGAGCGCATTACCAGTTTTAACTCTTCCAGACCTGTCATAGGTGCTTGTGGCCTCTGACTCTCACCTGCAGGGCCGCATTCCAAAGCTCCCTAAGCCCTCCCCTTGAAGTCTCCTTTACTTGGCTTGTGATCAGAGGTAACATCACTATCCCTTGGGGAAGAGGTGTGGACTCACAATAAAGTTCTTTCCAAAGAAGTCTCTTTCTCTATCTCCCTTTCTCAGCCCTCCATCCATACATGAGGGGGTTCCAAAGGCAGTGTGACACCAGTTCTCGACTCCCATTGTATATTCTTCAAGGGCAGATCTCCCTCACATTGCCTTTGATCTCCTGATACCCATCACACTGTCAGCATAACTAAGGCAGGAAGAGATCCATTCTAACATCTTGCTTGTAGCAGACACTTAGGGTTCCCTGTAGCACAACCTGTTTACCCACCTGACTTCTACGCTGCTGTGTGGACAGTTTCATGATGGAGTGCCCCATGAAGTTTGCATCTGGGCAGTCTGTTTTTCTGCTTCCAGGCTTTCTCTGATTATCTTTTTTTTTTTTCTTTTGAGATGGAGTCTCAATCTGTTGCCAAGGCTTCAGTGCAGTGGCACCATCTCTGTTCACTGCAACCTCCACCTCCCAGGTTCAAGCGATTCTTCCGCCTCAGCCTCCTGCGTAGCTGGGATTACAGGCGCATGCGACTACGCCTGGCCAATTTTTATATTTTTGTAGAGATGGAGTTTCACCATGTTGGCCAGGCTGGTCTTGAACTCCTGACCTCGTGATCCACTTACCTCAGCCTCCCAAAGTGCTGGGATTACAGACATGAGTCACCGCCCCCAGCTGCTTCCAGGCTTTCCATATGACAGTGGAAGGCCACTCAACCCAGAAACTGGGAAGTATGCAGGTTTGGTGGGTCCAGCTAAGGGAGTGCCATGTTGGTGGGTAAATGTGGATAAATGTTCCAGCCTCCCTGCCCTATTCCATGAGCAATTCTGAGGCGTGTTCTCCCTGGTTCCTCAGAGGGATTGGGTCCCAGTTGTCCACAACAGTAATCAACTATTAACACACCTTTTTTTTTTTTTTTTTTTTTTTTGGCTTTCCTCCCTTCCTTGTCGCATTTTCCTCATTCTTTCTTCTTGGATTATCTCCCAGAAAGACTTCCTCCACCCAAGTTTTTATCTAAGGGTGTGCTTTGGAGAGAGACCAAACTATGACATTATTATATATAATAAAGTAGTTGCACCAGCAATGTTTAGACTCTCTCTTCTTCCTGGATCTTTGGGAGCAATTAAGCCCATGAGAAATCAGACACCCACCCCAATTCTGATGTAACAGCCTTGGGAAAGAGGTTGCAGTGAAAAGCTGGTCCTGCTGTGGTGTAGAGAATGGAGAAAAGATAATAAAAGGCCAAACCTTTGCTCAAACTTTCTCCTCAGCTTCTCTTTGGATCTGGAAAGCTGAGGACCCACAGGGCAGAGCCATGGTACTGGAGGAGCCATTAACAAGTAAGTTCCAAATAAATCAACTCCCGCCCGAGGCAACACGTGTTGAGATCTGCATGTGTCTTCTATCCTTCTATTCTGAGGCTGGCCTGTGCACTTGATATATGGTTTCTTTTTCCTTTCTTTTCTTTTTCTTTTTTAAGTTTCAGTGTTAAAAAGGTGATTATTCAATTGAACCATGAAGGTGGATGGAGAGAACTGTTAAGAGTCTGCAAATTGTTGAAGTGCACCCAAAGGAGCCATTGTGAAACAGAGGAGAAAAGAGCGTTCCTCACAGAGGAGCAGCCTGTGCAGGATCCTTGGGGTGGGGGAGACAGCTGGGCACACTGAAGCACAGAGAGAAGCCCACACAGGTGGGGCTGAGAAGAGAAGCAGAGAAGAGTGGAGATGAGGCTACAAAGATGGACTGCAGGCAGCTCACCGGGGGTGTATAGACCTGCTGAGTTTATAAGTTATGCACTCAAGAAGTTTACCTTGGCCGGGCGCGGCGGCTCACGCCTATAATCCCAGCACTTTGGGAGGCTGAGGTGGACAGATCACGAGGTCAAGAGTTCGAGACCAGCCCGGCCAACATGGTGAAACCCCTGTCTCTACTAAGAATACAAAAATTAGCCAAGCGTGGTGGCGCATGCCTGTAATCCCAGGTACTTGGGAGGCTGAGGCAGGAGAATTGCTTGAACCCAGGAAGTAGAGGTTGCAGTGAGCCAAGATAGCATCACTGTACTCCAGACTAGGTGACAGAGCAAGACTCTATCTCAAAAAAAAAAAAATTTTACCTTTGACGGCAAGGGGAAATAGAGGATGGGAGGCAAAGGGAAAACATGGGGTAGAGGGATAGTTTTATTGCCAATGATTTCGTTTTAAGCGTGGAGATGAGGCTACAAAGATGGACTGCAGGCAGCTCACCGGGGGTGTATAGACCTGCTGAGTTTATAAGTTATGCACTCAAGAAGTTTACCTTTGGCTGGGCGCGGTGGCTCATGCCTATAATCCCAGCACTTCGGAAGGCCGAGGCAGGCCGTGGAGATTTGAACATATTTAAATGCTGACGAGCAGAACCAGTAGGGGCAGGGGTTGAAGATTTGGGGAAAAGGTGATGATAATGGAGCAAGGCCTCTCCCTGACCCCACACCACCCCACACACACCCAGAAGACAGGAGGGAGCTGAGATTCAAAGCCAAGGGAAAAGAACTGACCTTGAATTACAAGATGGGCCTCGGCTATAATGAGAAGAAAATGGGCAGAGATGCAGATAGGTTTGTATGTGACAAGCAGTTAAGGGAAGGCCTGAACAGTGGTTTTGATTTTCTCTGAAGTGGAGTCAAAGTTATCTGCTAAAACTGAAGGTTTACGTGAAAAGCAGGCATTTCAAGAGAATGGACACAGTTTGAAGCAGGTGAGGTAACTGTGTGTTAAGGTTTCTTTTTTTTTTTTTTTTTTTTTTTTTGAGACGGAGTCTCGCTCTGTCGCCCAGGCTGGAGTGCAGTGGCCAGATCTCGGCTCACTGCAAGCTCCGCCTCCCGGGTTTACGCCATTCTCCTGCCTCAGCCTCCCGAGTAGCTGGGACTACAGGCGCCCGCCACCTCGCCCGGCTAGTTTTTTTTTTTTTTTGTTCCTTTTTTAGTAGAGGGGGTTCACCGTGTTAGCCAGGATGGTCTCGATCTCCTGACCTCATGATCCTCCCGTCTCGGCCTCCCAAAGTGCTGGGATTACAGGCTTGAGCCAACGCGCCCGGCCGTTAAGGTTTCTTAAGAAGGTCCTCATGTAAGCCTGTTATCTTGCCCTAATTATTAATAGTGTCCCCTTTCACTCTCAGAAAGTGCTCTAGTTTGGAGGATAAGTTATGGTTACCCTAGAGCAGAAGCCAAATCTTACTAAAGGAATCATACCGAAACAGCTAAACTTTAAGAGTTCAAGGTTGCCCTTACCTTTTTCAGTCAACAAATTGCCCTAAAGATTTAGAAGGAGATGGTGGGTGGGCAGTGTGGAAGAGCATGCCTCTGGAACCAAACTACTTGGGTTCCTTTGTCTGCAGGATGGGACACTCACAATACCCGCTTTATAGGGTGGTTGTGAAAATCAGATGAACTAATGGCAGAAAGCATTCGGTATGGAGTTGGCTCATGGTAAGGGCTCAATGAATGTGAGTCATGGTTATTACTGAAGGTTGGTTAAGCATAAAGACAGTGGGCTTTGGCATTAGGAAGACCTGGGGCCCCTTGGTAATTGGCCAGGGTCTGTGATTATTGAAGAGAATACACAGGAAGTCTCTAACATAAGACACGTGAATAGGTTTTATTCAAGAATGTTAGCTGGCAGCACCAATCAGCCCATAGTCTAAAGAGACTGCAAGCATTGCTGTTGGGAGGTATAACCCAGCTCGGTGTTTTCCATGCCAGCCGCCCTTTCCCCAGATCAGCCTGTTACATATGCAGAGATGGAACACGCCAGGCTGATCCCCTTAACCACACTGCAAGGGCAACCCATTCCTTGTCTCTCAGGCTTCACATATCTCAGATTGGTTCATGCACACACATACCCTTCCCTCAACTTACCTCTTAAGTACAATATGTCTGCCCTTCTTTCCTAAAATGGACTAGGCTCATGTTCTTCTCAATTGCATGTCCTGTGACTCCCTGATGCTTATTGCTCTCAAAATGTAGGTTTCATACCACCTGTATCACAATCAAGCTGAGAGCTAGTTAAAACGCTTACTCAGGCCAGGCGTGGTGGCTCACGCCAGTAATCCTAACACTTTGGGAGGCCAAGGAGGGCAGATCACGAGGTCAGGAGTTCAAGACCAACCTGGCCAACATAGTGAAACCCCGTCTCTACTAAATATACAAAAAATTAGCCGGGCATGGTGGCAAGTGCCCGTAATCCCAGCTACTTGTGAGGCTGAGGCAGGAGAATCACTCGAACCCAGGAGGCAGAGGTTGCAGTGAGCAGAGATCGCACCACTGCACTCCAGCCTGGGTGACAGTGCAAGATTCTGTCTCAAAAAACAAACAAAAACGCTGATTCAGACTCACTGAGTCACGATGGGGGAAAGCAGAGTGTGGCCTGTGAATCCACCTGCTTATCAAGGTCCCCAGGTGATGCTACTCTAAGCTAAAGTTTGGGAATCCCTACACTTCACCTACTCTTCTGTTCTGTTGGAGCAGAGAGGAAGTTCCCCAGCCAGTGATATCTTTTGTTTCCAATCACAAAGGGTTTCTTTCCCCCTGAGTAAAGCCATGAAACAACACTCTGCTTCATTCTTGGTCTGGCCTTTGGAGAACATGAGAGGGGCTCCGGGAGCTTTTAATCTGTTCTCCTGGGCTTTCTGAGGAGCTGTCTCAAGGATTGCCGCAGGGAAGCAGGTGCAGGCCAGGGAGCTTCAACCACAGACAGGTGCTTTTATCTTTTCACATAGGGAGTTCTGATGAAGAACTTGTTTGAAAATAGGGTGCTGTTGCTAAAAGAAAAAAGTTTAGAATCTATGGATCTTGTCCAGCCCTTTATTTCACAAATTAAAAACTAAAAAGCAAACAAACAACGAACAAAAACCAGAGGTTCGGAGTGGTGGAGAGACTTCCTCAAGGTCACAGTTTAACAGCAAACCTGGGGCCAAAACTCCTGGTGTCTTGTTGGTCTCCTGGTGCCTTGTTGGCAGGATTTTACTTGATTAAACTAATTTGAGAAGTAACAAAACTATGCCTGGCATATAGAAAGCCCTCAGTGTTATTATTATTGCTGATGTCATCAGTGATTGGTATTTGTATTCCTTTGCTGTTATAATTTGTATTTGAGACTGGAGGCACACGAAGAAAGCACAAAGGAAACAGAGGGGAGTGGCTTGAGGGAAGCCGTGGGCCACCCAGACAAGTCTGCCCATGATGCCATTTTTCTTAGTCAGTTCAGCACTTTTCACAATACAGGCTCAAACTCTAACTCATCGATGTCCCAGAGTTGATCAGAATCTGGAATGCTGCCTCATTTTGTCAGAGACATTATCAAACTGACATATAAAATTAGCCATTCATCCTACAATTATTTATCAAGCTTCAATTAAATGCCAGGCAGTGTTCTAGGTGTGGGACACAGCAGTGAACAGGAAAACTTGAAGCTTACATTATCGTTAAAGTCAAGGTTGGGGGAGGGTAAGCAATACGCAACAAACAGATCTGTAACATCAGGCGATAAAGTACCGTGAGGAAAAACAAGGCAGGATAAAGGAACACCAAGGGATGGGGACAAGCAGCCTTCTTTGGTCAGAGTGTTCTGATCAAATAGGCCAGTTGCAGCTCCATCACCCTGACATTCCCTCCCTGTACTCAGTCAGTATGGGGAGTTGTCAACAGAAGGCTGCCTAGGGAACATGGTGCTAGAGGAAAGGAGATGAGCTAAGATTCAACACTCTGATGACAATCTATGGTGTCCATCTCCATGAGGCTCCTTCTGTGAGGTTGCCTGGATACTGCGTCTGGCTGACAGAGTCCCTAGACAGAACTTGAATAGGCACTGTCAGGGTGTATACTTCTATGACTCTCCTTTTGCAATGTGTCCACACCACTCATCTCATTTTTCTAATAAGGTACACACCTTCATTTGATTATTTGTTTCGTTCAGGATAATTTGCATACCTCGTCTTTGATCCACTAAGTATTGTCTTAATATTTTGGAACTCAGAAGGCAATCTCATTTCCTCCTTTTCCAGAGCTATTCACTTTCCTTGCCCCCACATTACAATGTTTCTTTTTAAAAAGATATAAATTATGCTTAATTAACAAATCATAATTATATTACATTTACATAGTACAATGTGATGTTTTGATATATGTCTACAATTCAGTGATTAAATCAAGCTACTTAACATATCCATCACCGCTTCCTTGATATTTTTGTGGTGATACATTTGAAATTACTCTCTTAGTTATTTTGAAATATACAACATATTGTTATTGATTACAGTCATCCTGCTGTGCAGTAGATCTCAAAATTTATTCCTCTTGTTTAGCTGAAACTTTGTACCCTCGGACCAGTAATTCCCCATTCCTTCACACCTCCTCTGCCCACTGCCTCTGGGAACTATTATTCTTCTAGGAATTCAACTTTTTTTATATTCCACATCTAAATGAGATCATGCAGTATTTATCTTTCTGTGCCTGGCTTATTTCACTTAGCATAGTATCCTCTAGAGTCATTTGTGTTGTCCAAAATGACAGAATTTCATTCTTTTTAAAGGCTGATTAGTATTCCATTGTGTGTATACACCTCATTTTCTTTATCTGTTTATCCACTGATGGACATTTAGATTGAGTCCACATCTTAGCTATTGTACATAATGCTACAATAAACATGGGAGTTCATGTTAAAGGGATACCCTTCAACACAGTCATTTTAATTCCTTTGGATATATTCTCAGAAGTGGGATAGTTGGATCATATGGAAGTTACATTTTTAGTTTTTTGAGGAACCTCCATACTGTTTTCCACAACAGCCGTACTAATTTACATTCTTACTAACAGTGTAAAAGTGTTCCCTTTTTTCTGTGTCTTCATCAACACATGTTATCTTTTATCATTGTGGTAAAAGCCAGTCTAACAGGTGTGAGGTGATACCTCATTGTGGTTTTAATTTGCATTTCTTAGTGATTAGTGATGCTGAGCATTTTTTAATGAACCTGTTAGCCATTTGTATGTCTTCCTTTGAGAAGTGTCTGTTCAAGTCATTTGCCCATTTTTAAATCAAGTTACTTGTTTTCTTGCTAATGAGTTGTTTGGATTCCTTATATATTTTGGATTTTAACTCCTTATCAGATGTATAGTTTGAAAATATTTGTTCACATTCTGTGGGTCTCTGCACTTTGTTGTTTTTGTTTTGCTATGCATAAACTTTTTAGTTTTATGCAATCCCATTTGTTTATTTTTGCTTTTGTTACCTGAGCTGTCAGAGTCAAATCCAAAAAATTCTTGTCCAGACCAATGTAACGAGGGTTTCCCCTTATGCTTTCTTCTAGTAGTTTTACAGTGCCAAGTCTTACATTAAAGTCTTTCCCATTTTGAGGTTTTTTTACTATTATTATTAGGTTTGCTGCACCCATCAACTTGTCATTTACATTAGTTATTTCTCCTAATGCTATCCCTCCCTTGAGTTGATTTTTATGCATACTGTAAGATAAAGATCTAATTTCATTCTTCTGCATGTGGATAAGCAGTTTTCCCACACCATTTATTGAATAGATTGTCCTTTCCTCATTGTAGGCTTTTGGAACCTTTGTCAAAAATCAATCAGCTATAAATGCATTGGTTTATTTCTGTTCCATTGGTTGGTGGATCTGTTTTTATGCCACTACTATGTTGTTTTGATTACAACTGCCTTATAATATACTTTACAGTCAGGTCGTGTGATTTCTCCAGCTTTATTATTTTTGCTCAAAATTGTTTTGGCCATTTGTGGTTTTTGTTGTTCCCTACGAATTTAAGGATTTTTTTTTTTCTATCTCTGTTTAGAGTGACATTGGAATTTTAATAGAGATTGCATTGAATCTGTAGATTGTTTGGGGTTAATATGGACATTATAACAGTGTTAACTTTTCCAATCCATGAACATGGAATATCTTGCCGTTTATGTGTGTTTTCATCCATTTCTTTCACTAGTGTTTTATAGCTTTCAGTATATAAGTCTTTCACCTCCTTAGTTAAATTTACATCTCACTATTTTATTTTATCTTTTGTTGCTGTTGTAAATGGGATCATTCTTAATTTTCTTTTTGGATAGCTTGTTATTAGCATACAGAAATGCTACTAATTTGTGCATGTATTTTGTATCCTGCAACTTTATGGAATTTTTTAAATCAGTTCTAAGGGTTTTTGATTTTTAGGGTTTTATATATATATATATATATAAGATCATTTCATCAGCAAATGAAGACAATTTCACTTCTTCCTTTCCTATTAAGATGGCTTTTATTTCTTTCTCTTGAATAATTGCTCTGGCTAGGACTTCGAGAACTACGTTGAAAAGGAGTAGTGAAAGTGGGCATCCTTGTTGCGTTTCTGATATTTGAAGAAAAGCTTTCAACTTTTCTCCATTGAGTATAATATTAGCTGTGGGCTTGTCATATATTGATTTTATTGTGTTGAGGTACATTCTCTCATACTTACTCTTTTGGGAGCTGTTCACACCACCCCATCTCATTTTTGTAATTCTTTAGGGATAATGTGCATGCCTCATCTCTGATGTACCAAGTGTTTACTTAGCACTTTGAGACTCAGAAGGCAATCTCATTTTCTCTTTTCTCATGGTTACTCACTCCTCTCCTTCCCATTAAATATTTTCCATTATCACATGCAAAATCTTCTCTCTTCCCTGTCAAGTTCCCCAAATACCTTGCCACTTACAACGGTTTTGTGGCACCCATGGTACTCTTCTCTCTTGGTCAAATCCTTCTTTGTAGGGTAAAGAGGGACTGCCTGGGATTCTGACCTTGGAACATTGAAGGTGGCTCAGAGTTTGAGTCATTGGATTATGAGGCAGGATTTCCTATGTCTGAGAGGTTTCTTCCTCTGAGAGGAAAGAAGCCTGGTAGCAGCACATCAACAATGGAGACATTTTCTTCTAGTCTATGGAAATGGTTAAGAAGTAGGGAAGAGCTGGGCACGGTGGCTCACGTCTGTAATCTCAATACTTTGGGAGGGCGAGGCAGGTGGATCACCTGAGGTCAGGAGTTTGAGACCAGCCTGGTCAACATGGTGAAACCTCGTTTCTACTAAAAAACCAAAAATCAGCCAGATGTGATGGCAGGCACCTGTACTCGGGAGGCTGAGGCAGGAGAATCGCTTGAACCCAGGAGGTAGAGGTTGCAGTGAGCTGAGATCGCACCACTGGACTCCAGCCTGAGTGACAAAGTGAGACTCCATCTCAAAAAAAAAAAAAAAAGAAAGAAGAAGAAGAGGTAGGGAAGGGCTTGGGGATTCCCCTTCAAACTACCAGAAGAGGAAATGGGAAACAGAAGGAGAAGTGGAGGGTTAAGAAGCAACCACTACAACTGCTCTCTGGATGGAGGAAGAAGAGGTGGAGAGACATTTTCTATGATGGACAATTTCTAGCACTAGGGATAGCCAATTTTGCTGACTGTGGATAGCTGCCTGGGGGGATGGAGAAGGGGGTAAGGGGTATAGTCCCTAACTCTTTACTTTCCCAAGCTCACCTGATGAGGTATTACCCACAGGCTATGCAGCTAAGTCCTTCCTCTAGAACACTGGCTGCTGAACTTAAAAATAAAAAAATCCATGCAACATTTCCTCAATGGAAATATTTTTTTTTTTTTTGAAACGGAGTCTCGCTCTGTCGCCCAGGCTGGAGTGCAGTGGCCGGATCTCAGCTCACTGCAAGCTCTGCCTCCCGGGTTTATGCCATTCTCCTGCCTCAGCCTCCGGAGTAGCTGGGACTACAGGCGCCCGCCACCTCGCCCGGCTAGTTTTTTGTATTTTTTAGTAGAGACGGGGTTTCACCATGTTAGCCAGGATGGTCTCGATCTCCTGACCTCGTGATCCGCCCGTCTCGGCCTCCCAAAGTGCTGGGATTACAGGCTTGAGCCACCGCGCCCGGCCTGGAAATATTACAAGAAACTCAATACGATAAAAAATAAACTATTCTTGTAGAAGCTGGAGGGAGTATCCCATCTCAGCACTTTGCTTAAATCCCAAGGCAATGCCTTGGAGCCTTAAGGGTTCTAGGGAGCACCTCTGCTCGGGGATTGCAGATGGGCAAAACAATGGGGCAGCATTGCCAGGTGTAATTCCTGGACTTTCATCTCCATTTCAACTAGAATAGCTGGATTTTCACCTAGTTACATATTGGGCTTATGAAAATATTTCCTGGACAGGGGAGAGGAATATTTTCCTTAAAAACACGTTCCCACACCCCACTCAAAATCCTTTAAAATAGTGTTTATTAACCGGCGTGGTGGCTCACGCCTGTAATCCCAGAACTTTGGGAGCCTGAGGCAGGCAGATCACTTGAGCCCAGGAGTTCAAGACTCGCCTGGGTAACATGGCAAAACACCGTCTCTACCAAAAACACAAAGTTAGCTGGGCATGGTGGTGCAGTGGTGCACTTCTATAGTCCCAGCTACTCAGGAGGCTGAGGTGGGAGGACTGCTTGAGCCCATGGGTGAAGGGGGAGTGGAGACTGCAGTAAGCCATGATAGCACCTCTGCACTCCAGTATGGGTGACAGAGAAAGACACTTCTCAATAAATAAATAAATAAATAGATAAATAAATAAATAAAATAGTGTTTATCACCTTTTTGTATAGCCTTAAAACCACAAAAGCATGCCATATGCTCCTATATGTAATCATGGCTCACTCTGGCAGAGGTCCTCAAAGTTGGGCTTTCTGCCTCCATTGAGAATCACTAACCCAGGTTTAGCTGAATTATTAGAAAGATAAAACCTGGCCAGGCACGGTGGCTCACGCCTGTAATCCCAGCACTTTGGGAGGCCGAGGCAGACGGATCACGAGGTCAGGAGATCGAGACCATCCTGGCTAACACAGCGAAACCCCGTGTCTACTAAAAATACAAAAAATTAGCCAGGCATAGTGGCGGGTGCCTGTAGTCCCAGCTACTCAGGAGGCTGAGGCAGGAGAATGGCGTGAACCCGGGAGGCGGAGCTTGCAGTGAACCAAGATGCACCACTGCACTCCAGCCTGGGCGACAGAGCGAGACTCCGTCTCAGAAAAAAAAAAGAAAAGAAAAAAAAAGTAAAAGAAAACCCAAGCCACCTCCTATGGGGACAGTGCAGACTTGCTCCCCTGAAATGCTTTGTTACAATCAATGACCATGGCCTGTGTCAAAGAGTGTTATAAAGCAGGAATATTCAGTGGGGCTATGGAAAAGGTAAGGCTAAAGATGCTGTTCATTATCATCGCACAGTGTTTTCTTGAGAAAAAATGCCTCCCAGTGGTAGGAACAGCAGGGCCATCTCTCTGAGCAGCCCTGTGATTTTACAGTAGACTTTACTGTCCTCTTGGAGTTGCTGCTGGAAAGCAGAAAGCTGCATTTGTAGCCCTCCCATAGTCATGGATAGAACACTCAAGCATAGTTTGGACACTGTGCTTGTTCCTTGCTGCAACTTATTTTCCTACCCTACTTTCTTCTAACCTCATCTTCCTAACTAGTATTTTATCTTGCGACAGTGTGTACATTTTCTAAGACGTGCATGAGGGTTTAGCCAAGTGTACAGTCAGAAAGAATACAATCTACACAGGACTGCCCTCACTTCTGATACCACCTGAAAGTTCAAGGAGTTCCAAAAACTACCCTCAGTTTTAGTAATTTGCTAGAAATATTCACAGAATACAATGAAAGCTGTTATATTCATGGTTATGTCTTATTGTAGGGAAAGGACACATATTAAAATCAGCCTAGGAAAGAAGCGCATAGAGTCCAGGGAAGTACTAAGTATGTCCTTTCCCATAGGGTTAGGACAGGGTACTCTTCTGGCATCAGTGTGTAACAATACACACACAATATTTCCAACCAGGAAATCTCGCCCAAGCCTCAGAGTTTTTACTAGGACTAAATCACACGCTGCCCACATGGCTGACTGTCAGTCACTGGCCCTTCCAAAGGTCAAGCTGACGCCTTTGGTCTCCAGTCCCTCTGGAGGTAGAAATGATAGTGCTTGGCATAAATCTGTCATCATAAATCACACTGTTGAACTGTCTGATGGCCAAGGCCCCTAGACAAACAAAGACACTTTTATCAGGCATGGCATTCCAGGGCCTAGAGATCGGCACCTCATAGTGGAGGGCAAATGCTAGACCTGTCTTTGGGAAAGGCTGATGCTTCACTAGGCAATGAAAATTCATCTTTAGAACAAGACAACGAGAAGGAAGGAAGGAACAAACCAACCAATCAAACCAAATCAGTCCAGGATGGCCAGACTCCTCAATCCTGCCCTGCACTGACAATGACTGCTGGAGAACAAGATCACTCGGGGAGAAGTCGAGGGTGAAGGATTCCAGCAGGGACCCTCTGTCCTCATAGCCATTGAGCCCCTTTATGAGTTGGTACCCTGGGTTGGAGAAGGGGGTTAAGGGTGCCACCCAACTCTGAGTGAGGTGAGGAGAGATATCACATAGTGTCCTCTGAGACCAAGGAAGGTGCAGAGATGCTGACGCACATTGAGGCTGACTTGGACTAATTCTGTCACCTCTATTTATTGGGTAAGATTCCCAGGCATAGAAGATTAGGATGTGCAGTAGAAAGTGGGAGTCCTGGCAGCTTTGCAGGACCATTTGGGAAGGACACAGGGTCAGCGTCACAGTTGACACCCAGGTCTTTAGAGTGACTTTCATGAATCTTCAGGCCGCACCTGGACAAAACAGCTACTGTTTCTCCCCTGGCACTCTGAGGAGTCCTGGGGAACTCAGAGGCCTGTGATTGCCCCCACTCCCACCACCACCAAAAAAAAAAAAAAAAGCTTGTCTGTAAGGCCACGGAGCTCCCTCTGCAGAAGAGCATACAGACCCATGTCAATGGCTCACCCCAGCAGACAACTCTGGGGGGAGGGTGCCTAGAGGGCTTGGAGAGTCATGAGGGCCAAGCTGAGGATTCTGGGCTCCTGCAGGTCTCCCAGGCCCACATGCACACGGGACTCCAGCTCCTTCCACTTCTCTGTTCATGCCCTGTATGTGCCTCTAGGTCTGGCCCCCGCCCCAGCCCTCATACACACCCTCCACCCTCACCGCAGGAAAGTTGCCTGTGTCTTAAGCCAAGAGCTAGAAGGCTCAGCGTTGTTGAGACCACAGGAAACCAGTTCTCTGGAAGGATCCACAACTTCTGTGGTTGTGAAAAGGAGACACATCTCACTGCTTGGGCCCTGTTGCCCTTGTTTTCCTAACGCTTGAGATTCCTCTCCCTCCACACATCTGCCTCCTCCAAGCTCCCCTCACTCCATGCCAGGCTGCTGAGGGTGCAGTGATGACTGAACCATTATCCTAGCCCCCAGGGCTCAGAGCCCAGTTAGAAGACAAGATGCATCAACAAGGGAGACCTTTTGGGCTCACTCTTCTCTCTGGAGATGCTGTTCTCAGCCTTGCAGGACGGGATCCCAGCATCCTGCTCTGACTTCACTGGAAACAAGGGGGAAACAGCTCCATGGGGAGCCAAGTGATTCCCAGGAGAGATCCCCAAGATCTCTCCATTGAGGTAGAACAAGTACAGGATTGGAGGGGAGCCCCTCTGGGCCTCACAGAGGAGCTGCACCACGTCTCCCACAGCAGGGTCAGCAGACCCGTGGTACAGAGTGAGCGCAGGACGGGACACAGGAGCTGGGACGCACATGGGGTGGGAAGCTCAGCCTGACCACCCAGGACCCTGGCTCCTTCCTCTCCTGGGGACCCTTCCCACAACTCCTCTCCTCCCAGGAGGTCCCACTGCCTGATGCCCAGACCCTTGGGGGCGTCGCCACTCCCTCACACATTTACCCTGCACTCTGACCTCCAGCTGGGGGCTCTGCTTCTGGACCTGGCCACCCTCGGGGGCCATCTCACACCAGTAAAGTCCAGAGTATCCCTCTTTGACTCCTGGGATGCAGAGTTCTAGGTGAGGGCCCCTGTTCTGCAAGGTATGGCCATCCTTGTGGAAAGAGAAGAGGAGCCTTGAGGCTGACCTCAGGGGATGCAGCTTTGTCTGACATCTCAGGGTCACCAGGCTACCCTCTCGGGGCTCAGGAGAGGGGGTGGCACTCAGCACAGGAGGTGGGAACAGCTCTGGGGAGATGCAGGTCCAGGGCTCAGGAGGGGAGTCCCGGATGATGAAGCCCCAGGAGGCTGAGGCCTGAGCTTCTACTCATCCCGGGCTGCAGCCTGGGGACGCCGACGGGAGGCAGTTTGATCTCCAGGACCTGTCCTCTTGTCCTTACCCACAAGCTCTGAAATGACTCCCACACAGCCAGACCCTTCTGGAATCTTGGAAGTCAGAGGCAGAGGGGCCCTTCGAGGTCCTCTAGTCCACAGAGGGGAAGGGTGAACCTGGACTGGTCCAGGCTCTTCCCAGTGCCCCCTCCCAGGAATCTCCCCCCTCCTTCCCCTGGCTCCATATGTGCCCCATGGTGGGGAGATGGGGGTATTGAGACAACATCTTGGGAAACCTCGGGGCCCCACACATAGGCCCAGCATGAGGGGCAGCCAGAGACAGGGGTCCTGTCCAGAGAGCTACTGACCTCTAGACATGGGACCCCTGAGAGGCACCTCCTGCCCCACAAACTCCCAAGCTGGTGACTCACCTTGGACTTGAACCATGGCAGTTTCTGAAGTTAGTGTGAATATCTGTGGAATATACATCACCTGCCCAGTGCAGCTGTACTGGCCACTGCTCTGCACTGTTGCTGCTCCCATGGACAGAGTCTGGTTTTCCTTAGAGAAATGAAGGAATTTTCCATCTCTGTAGAACTTCACCTGAGACAGTGGTGTATTCTTCCATCCCTGACATCACAGAGTCAGGGCATCTCCTTCAAACACAAGGTTTGGCCAGGCTTGGAGGTATAGCCAGGTTGCAAGACAAAGGGACAGGGCGGCCCCCAGTCTAAGGCCTCTGCTGGGGATGGAGGCCCTTGGATGGCACCAGTGCAGTGTCACTGTCTCCAGTCCTTCATGCTGAACAGAGAAGGGCAGGACCTGGGCTTCCTTTCCTCCCTCTCCTCCCTTTCCTTCTTCTTTCCTTCCTCTTCTCTTCCCATGTGCCTCTATCCTTTCCCTTTTCTTCTCCCTTTTTCTTTCTCCCTGATCCTACCATATATTGGGTCTTCCTCCCCATCGACATGTTTGGTTCCAGTTGGAATCATCCCAATTATATAGCTATCTTATTCCTCCTGAACAAATTCCAATTTCTTCACACTTCACATGCTGCCTCAGTCCATGTTGACTCAATAGTCCCCACCTCCAGTGACAGCTCCAGGTCCGGACCTGTGAGAATCCAGGGATTGAAGGAGCCTGATCTGGCTTGCTCCTACCTTCCTCCTTAAAGGCTCCTAGAGGTCTGGACTCCATTGATGCCCCACACCAATACCAATCCCCAGCAGGGGTTTCCGTTTCCACCCCAGCCATGCAGGGCCCTGTCCTGTCTGTTCTCATCCTGAACTTAAGTTCTCTGCCCTGACTGGGGAGGACAAGGGTCTCTCCCCAGGTGTGGAATCTCCCACAGGTCAGGTAGCCTCAAGAGCCAAAAGCCATGGCTGGGAGTCAGGCCTGAGGATCATGACAAAGGATGCAGAAATGGGATTCATGGAAGAGTTCCCTTCTCATTCCCATTATGAGCAAGAAGAACACAGGTGTAATCAGCCTCTTCCTGGACCATAGGCACCTTCTATCACTCCTGGAACTTATGAGGCTCACAGGGTCCCTGAGCACAGGCCTGGGTGCTCAAACCTGGTTTCTCTATTACCACCAACCATAGAGCACTTGGGTTTCCAAGTGTGGTCTGAACTCCGTCCCCAAGCAGTAACACAGATAACTCCTTGGGAGTCTAAATACTTAGATGTATGTCAGAGTTCTCATCTCTTTAACAAAGGTACTGATTCAATGCAAGGCAGAGAAGCAGAATTTATTTGTTATTCATTCATTGACTTATTCATTCATCAATCATTTATTGAGTACCTCTACATGCCAGGCCCTCAGGTATATGCTGGTTCACAGTGTAGAAGGCAAGAAAAGAGACAAAGTGTTACAAGTGTGACAGAGGGGGCAGAGAGAGAAACTGCTTAGTTCTACCCGGAGAGGACACCCAAGGAGGTGAGGTCACCTTGACCTCATCTTGAAAGATAAGTATTCAGTATAAGGGAGATGTAGGAAGAAGCTGTTTCAAGATGTAGCCACGTGAGCAAGGACACAGCCAGGAGTAGTCTGGGAACTGGTGGAGTGTGGCATGCCTGGAGAGATAGACTATGAAGAGGGTATGCTAAGAAGTAAGCCTGGGGAGGCAGTAATCAGATGAACTCAAACTATACCAGAGCAGTTGGAAAGGAAAGGAGGGATTTGAAATTGGGAGTAATTGAATCAAACTTGCATTCGAGATCTGATGGCTGCCAAGTAAAGAATGATCAGAATGGAATGAGAAAAAGACAGTGAGCCTATTGCAATTGCCTGGACAAGAGAGAGGTGCCACCTGAAACAATGGCAGTGAGGTGGAAAGGAGGGCATAGATCCGAGTGACACTAAGGAGGCAGGATCTATAAGACTTGATGATACAGACTTGAAGATTTGATGGGGGGCGAGGGGCAAAGGAGAGGGAGGAATTCAGGATAATAGGAAATTGAGGACAAGACACTGATCTGTAGGAAAATGTAAGTTAAAATGTGTCCATCTTCAAATGAGATGTTCTTGGCATGGCCAGGTGGAAATATCCCTCAGTTCAGAGCCTATATGTAACTTCAGGGTCCGTTCTGGGCTGGAGATAGAGACTTGGGAGTCATTTACATTTGGTGGTGCTTGAAGTCAGCTGTGTGGATGGAGCACTCCAGAACTCAAGGAAGGAGTATAGATTGTAATGTGTGTGTGTGTGTGTAAAAGTTGTTTTACCCTTTTGCTTTTTATATATAAAGAATATCTATATAATATATATGGCTTAAAATAGCACAAGGGTAAAAACAACTAAGATGTTTATTAATAAGGAATTTGTGAAATAAATTGCGGCCCAGCCATATAATGAAATATAATGTAGTCATGAGAAAGAACAAGGTAGATCCATACATACCTATATGGAATGAGCCCAAGATAAAGTGTTAGTGAAAACACTAAAAGCAACGTGTGAAACCATGTGTACGGTGCACCTCCATTTGTATATAAAAAGAAACATGCATACATATTCACATACATATGTATGCTTGCATATGCATATAAAATGTTTATAATGTAAGGGAAGACTGGGTAACCAACTCATAGGCTGGGGTGAGTTAGAAACAATTTTTACAATGCACTTTGTTCTTTTTTAAAAAATTTAATGTTTTTACCATATTCACATATATGTTTCAATTAAAATGCTAGATTAAATAAAATATTCCAATCTTCTTTATTTCCCCATATAGCTTTTAATAAACCTCTCTTTCTTGAAGTTACCTGAGAATGGATCCATTCCTTGAAACTGAAGATTCTAAGGAACTGGGTTTCTCAGTATACAGTGGGAATGGTGGGAGGAGGTAAAGAGTAGAAGACAGTATCAAGAATCCAGAGCCCAGCACAGTAGGGCACAGCTGTAGTCCTAACTACTTGGATTCCTTGAGCCCAGGAGTTTGAGTCCAGCCTGGGCAACATATTGAGACCCCCATCTCGAAAGAAAGAAAGAAAAGAAGGAAGGAAGGAAGGAAGGAAGGAAGGAAGGAAGGAAGGAAGGAAGGAAGGAAGGA
>NC_045434.1:97523327-97642569 GCF_002776525.5 Piliocolobus tephrosceles
AAAGAAAGAAAGAAAGAAAGAAAGAAAGAAAGAAAGAAAGAAAGAAAAGGAAGGGAGAAAAAGAAAGAAAGAAAGAGAAGGAGGGAGGGAAAAAAAAAGAAAAGAAAAGAGAAAAGAAAAGAAAGAGAAAGGAGATTGTAGCTAGGGGAAGAGTAGGTGAAAAGGTGAACAATGTGACCGGGAAGATTTCCTAATCTCACCAGAGCCTGGCTCTACCTTAAGGTAGGTAGATGGACAAGTGTAGCCACCTGGGTCACAGATGCTAACACGACATCCAGACAGGTCAGGAATTAAGAAGAAAGGCAGATGAGGAAGGATAAACTATATCTTATAAGACAGATTCCTGGCACTCTTTTCTACGTTTCCTTTTTGCTTTCCCTAGTCCTGCATTTTTGTTGAAGGCAGAAGATTAGAGAGAGAGAGACAAAGAATGGCTGAGCTGATGTCCTTGTTCCCAGTCTGAGTTCCCAGGTAGTACTGGAAGATGTGAGGTTAGCAGATGTAGTCTTTACTTCGGGAGAAAAAGAAGAGTTTTCTGCTAGAAGTTGATTCTTGTCTCTTTTCTACCCTCCTCCCACACCATCTCCCCAGTTATAGAAAAGATTAGTCATGTCCCTGCAGGATTAGCTCCCTATAGGGCCAGTGACAGCATCCTTCAGCTACTGCTGGTAGGGCTAGGACTCCACTTGGTAGAGAAGCCTGGTGTAAATGGAAGAAAGTGACCAAAGAAAAGTGGAAGGCATAGATGTTTGCCACCAGGAACTGGGGAGGGAAAGGACCCTGAGGCTTTCTTGCCTAGATCCAGAGCACAGCCCTGTGCAGACAGGCACAGAAACCAGAGCTCAGTAAGATGGAGCCAGCCATCTACACCTCAGCCAGACAGCTGTCCCCTCAGACAGACTTGTCCAAACAGCCCGAGTGGTCAGAATGGGACATGAACACAGGTGTACTCATGGAGACATGCAGGAACATGAGATCAAAGTCTCGCCAAACTTTCCATCACAGGGACCTGCCATGGGGAAAAGGGAGGGGGTGAGATTGGATAATAAGGACCTCCTGACAGAAAGAGTGGTTAGAAGTGGTACTGATGTGTACAGAAGTATCTGTGGCCTTTCGTCCTCCCTCTTCCTACATAGATTTGAAAACTGCCAGCCCCCACCACTGCCCCACCCCACCAGGTCATAGTTCCTATTAAGTTCCACAGGAACATTTCTGTGCTGCGTCCTGGCCATCCTGGCTTTAGGGTCTCCACAGAGTAAGCCCATGTCATACCCTCCCCACTTCAGGAAGAACAAGACAAAAGGGCCAGGTGAGACCTCAGTGACAACCACCTCTTCCTCCAAGAAGAAGCAGGCAAGACAAGACTTAGGGGTGGGAGAGGGGGGCAGGGGTGGGGAACTTCAGAAAGGAGACCTTGACTTTGGTGTTGTTAGGCAAAAGGTGGCTCTTTACACAGGACTCCAGATCTGATGAGGTGAATCTTAGGCACATAGGAAGATTTCCTAATCTCTCCAGGACCTCGCTCTACCTTAAGGTAGCCACCTGGGTCACAGATGCTAAGATGGCATTCAGACAGGCCAGCAACTAAGAAGGGAGACAGATGAGGATGCATAAATTGTATCTTATAAGACAGATTCCTGGCACTCTTTTCTTATTTAAATTTCCCTTTTGTTCTCCCTAGTCTTTAATAAAAACTTGACTGAAGTTACCAAGGTGTGTTGAAGTGGAAGCAAAGTTCTCCAAAGTCCAGCATGGTAGACATCAGTGGTGGTAACCAAGGACAGACCCCAAGGCAAGGTGAACCTCAAAAATTGAACCTCAAGTCTTTGCAGCCCAGCTGCCCTCCCCACCAGAAAGTCCTTGTTCCAGCCCAACATCAGTGCCTCTGAGTTTGGTTATTAGAAACGAAGGAAGAATTTCCTTTTAAAAATACAGACAGAGCAGTCCCTGGCTTTCTCCTCTTGCAGGAAGGAGGGATTCTCCCATTCCATACCATCTTTCCCCCACACTGGCCCCAGAAATACTTAATTCAACTATGTGAAAATAAAGACTGTTTTTGGCCTGAGGGCATAGGGATCCATTTATCCTTATTCTTTTTTTTTTTTTTTTTTTTGAGACGGAGTCTCGCTCTGCCTCCCAGGCTGGAGTGCAGTGGCCAGATCTCAGCTCACTGCAAGCTCCGCCTCCCGGGTTTACGCCATTCTCCTGCCTCAGCCTCCCGAGTAGCTGGGACTACAGGCGCCCGTCAAATCACCCGGCTAGTTTTTTGTATTTTTTAGTAGAGACGGGGTTTCACCGTGTTAGCCAGGATGGTCTCGATCTCCTGACCTCGTGATCCGCCCGTCTCGGCCTCCCAAAGTGCTGGGATTACAGGCTTGAGCCACCGCGCCCGGCCTATCCTTATTCTTTATGAGGCACTAAATTAGCTTCGTATGTTATTAAATGTGTCTCATCAACGCTGTGGGCATTGTTTCATTTTAACTTCTATTTGGTGATGTTCAGTTTTCTGAATGTGTGGATCACTTAGCATGAGCAGAAAACCTTGCAAAATTGGTGTAGGTAAGGAAAGGTTGTAATAATGGCTACAAAGCAGGAGGAGCATAGGGCTACCCAGGTGGTACGGTTTGAGTTGTTTTGGGAAAGCCCTTCTCAATCACCTCTCTCTAGGACATCACCCCAACACACATGAAATTCTGCTGATGTCTATTTGGTTGCCACTATATTCCCCAAGTTCTTTTAATATGCAAACACTGGTAGGAAAATGAGAAGAAATCACATCATATCTCTGTTTAGAAACTGGTCTAAGATGTTTATAAATGTTCAGAAAAAAAAACGTAAATCTCCTTAGGTAAGCAGGCTTAGATGAAACTATGAGCTCATGTTGGCAAATGTGCAAGCTTTAGCATCTAAGCCGAGTGCTTTAAATCAATCTGAGCTTCAAAAGGCAATAGTTAAAAGTCAAAGTATGGTAGACAAAAAAATATTTTCTTGACTGGAAGAGATCTTCATGGGACTCTTTACCATGAATGACCTAGAGAAAATAATGTAAGGCAATCTTTTTTTTTTTTTACTTTAATTCAACTCAACAAAGATGTATTTAATTCTACTATATGTAAGGCACTGTGGTAAGTAAAACTGAGGCCACAGAGTTGCATAAAACAGTTCTGTCCCCAGACAGTCTAGCCATGCAGGACAAAACATGTATGGAGGCACAAAGCAAAGTGTCAGGTTGTTGTGAGAGTTCAAAGAAGGGAGAATGGCCCATCCTGTTGGAGGTCTCACCAATAGCATTGAGAAGGGATTTGGAGGCAGCCATAAATTAATTAACTGTACATGAAGGAACTGGCTCAGAGACTGAAAATCACAGGATGTTTTAGGAAACTTTGGGTGGTCAGGTCTGGATGGAGCACAGAATCAGAGTGGGGTTTTGAGGAAAATTATGGCGGGGAGAAGATTGGGATGCTCTGAGCAAAACCAAAGCAAAGGAAGTTTAAGGCCAATCAGCAACGTGTGTCTTCCATCCTTTCCCTTTTCTTCTACTGTGGAAGGTTCATCCCTCTCCAGTCGACAGAACAATGATTCTGAACACACTCCCAGGAGGGGCTTCTGGACTGCAGGCACCGCCCCATGGTGGACTGTGCTCTTGGACCTGCTCCTGTCGGGGGGACTCGCCTTCTCATCTGGCTCGGTGCCCGTCCTCCTGAGAACCCTCTTCCCAGCCTCTTCCCCTCCACCACATCCCCTGATGCTCTCCACCAGCCGTGTACCTTTCGTTCCTTTTTACCTCATGGCTGAAAGTGACTGGTGGTAGAAAGGCACCCAACCTCCCTGCCCAAGTGCCCACCCACTTCCTCCACTGATGGGCAACAGAGATCCCTGAGGAGCAAGGGCTAAAGTGGGTTTAATTTCACCTCATGTCAGAGTTCAGCCCTACTTAATGCTTACTGTTCGCTCTACTTTTTGTTTGTTTGTTTTTTATTTTTTGAGATGGAGTTTCAACCTTGTTGCCCAGCCTGGAGTGCAATGGCGTGATCTCAGCTCACCGCAACCTCTGCCTCCCGGGTTCAAGTGATTCTCCTGCCTCAGCCTCCTGAGTAGCTGGGATTACAGGCATGTGCCACCACACCAGGCTAATTTAATATTTTTAGTAGAGACGGGGTTTCTCTACGTTGGTCAGGCTGGTCTCGAACTCTCAACCTCAGATGATCCACCCGCCTCAGCCTCCCAAAGTGCTGGGATCACAGGCGTGAGCCACTATGCCCAACCTTCCTACTGTTCACTCTCTAATGCTTTCCACACTCTCTTCCATCACACTCTGCATGTTGGTGTCTCTTGGACCCACCTGACTTTCTTTGTGTCACACAGTGGAAGCAGAACTCACAGGAAGGAGAAGCCTGCATACACTAAGGGACCAGTGCTCTCAATGTGTAAGAGAACAGTGGAGGCAGAACATCTCCTACCTTCTGTGATGGGCTGAATCGTGGCCCCCAAAATTCCTATGTTGCAGCCCTGACCCCCATATCTCGGAATGTGATTATATTTAGAGACAGGGTATTTTAAGGGGTAATCAATTTAAAATAAGGCCATTAGGGTGGGCCGGAATCCATTCTGATTGGTGTCCTTTTAAGAAAAGGAAACCGGGACACAGATGCACATAGAGGGAAGACTGTGTGGAGACACAAAGAGAAGACAGCCGTCTACAAGCCAAGGAGGGAGGCCTCAGAAGAAACCAATCCTGCTGACCTTTGAGTTTAGACTTCCAGCCTCCAGATATATGAGGAAATTAATTTCTGTTGTTTAAGCCACCTGGTCTGTGCCATGTGTTACAGTAGCCTGAGCTGACTCCTGCATCTGCCAAGCCTGTGATGTCCTCAAAAAGAGCGGAGGACAACTTCTGGCCCCAACCAAGAAAGGAGCAAGGGCAGCAACCTCACAAGCCAGAAGGGAAACAGCCTTCCCGGACCAGGGGGTGCTGGCAAACAAGGCTAGGTCCTCTTTCCCATCTGCTTTCCATTCTTCCATGACTGCCTTAGAGCAGACTGTGCTGCTGCAGGCATCTCTGTGCTGGCAGGGAGTGTGCTCAGGTCTCCCTTAAAGAGAACCTGGTGCAAGAAGCCTCCAGCCTCCTGCTGCTATATTTTGGATGTACTGGGTGTTCACACTGCCCCAGGCTGCTCCCGGCCAATGACTGAGCACAGAGAGTGCCAGAAACAGGGCTAGAAACAGGCCACTGTGCCTGATGTGAGGCCTTGCTAAGAGGTGAGCTGTATTCTGGGACACTAGGCCTGGCAGGGACGTCCTGGAGGTGCACCGCAGTTTGAGGATCATCCTCTTCCCAGTCTGCTCTCCTTTCCCAGGTGTCTGACCTGCACTGCAGTCTGAAGTCTCTCCTGACCACTCCTGCTGCCAGCTTGTCATCCTTCACAGGTGTGGTGTTTCCCATGACACCTCTGCAGGTCTAATCTTGTCTTGGCCTCTCCTTCTCTTAACAGATCTGGCTGCCCCTAGTTGTCCTTCCTTCAATTCATCCCCCACACTGTTAGAGTCCTCCTCCTTCTAAAGTCCAGATCTGATCTTGTCACACTCTGCTTCCATTCTTTCCAAGATGTCTGTTTACTTACAAGATAAATTAGAAGCTTACATCTGTCCAGACTCAGCCTGTGCTCAACTGTCCACTCTCTTATTCCCTACCCAAGACCCCGTCTTGACAGCCACATGGAACTATCTACACTCTTCTAAATGTCAGTGCCGCTTCACATCAAGGCCTGTGGCCATATGACTCCTCCTTTTTGGAACATCCTTCTCCATTCCCATCACCCCTTCCTGCCACACATTCACTCACTCACACACACACTTCTTCCAGTGGTCTTTGAATTCCTATTTTCCCTTCTCAGTAAAGGTTTCCTGGACACACCCAAGCAGAGGAAATCATGCCTCTCTTTGTGCTATTTTTAGCACTTACTAATATCTCTTAAGACATTTATCAAACTGTCCCACAATTCTTTGTCTTTTAGGGAAGCCTTTAGGATAAGCGTAAAGTCATTTTTGTATCTCCAACACCAGCATGTACATCGTGTAATGTTAAGTGTGTCTATATGTGTACATATGCATACACACACATGTGTATGAAACATAACATGGCCGGGCGCGGTGGCTCACACCTGTAATCCCAGCACTCTGGGAAGCCGAGGCGGGCGGATCACGAGGTCAAGAGATGGAGACCATCCTGAACAACATGGTAAAACCACGTCTCCACTGAAAATACAAAAATTAGCCGGGTGTGGTGGCAAGTGCCTGTAACCCCAACTACTTGGGAGGCTGAGGCAAGAGAATCGCTTGAACCCTGGAGGTGGAGGTTGCAGTGAGCTGAGATTGCACCACTGCACTCCAGCCTGGCGACAGATTGAGATTCCGTCTCAAAAAGAAAAAAAAAAAAGAAAAGAAAAAAGAAACATAATGACATTAGAGTTTCTAGCTTATATCCCAATATCTTGGCCATCCCTTAGCACCCTGGTTAGGCTCCTCTCTTATCAACTTACCTTCATGACCAGCTTCTGCCTCCTGTTCCCATCAGAGGAGGTTTAAGGCCAATTAGCAATATGTGTCTTCCATCCTTTTTCTTTTCTTCTACTGTGGAGGGTTCATCACAGCACTTCCATTAGTTCACCAGAGATGGAGGTGGCATCCATCTGTGCCTCTTCATCTGTTGGGTGGAATGCAACACATATGATGGGTGGGTATTGAGTGGCCCTGGACTGGAGTCACAATCACTGATTATGTGCTGGAAGGCAGAGGGGGACAGGGAAAATCCCCCTTTCCTAGGAAAAGGGTCCTCAAGTTGCCAAGAAAAGCAAGAGATCAAATTCCTCCACAAAGTGGATTTCTGACCATTCCTTGGATTTTATTTTTCTTCACTTGAGTTAATTTAAATTAGTTTCTATTACTTGCAACTAAAAGGCTTTAATGAATTCACTTGAAATACTGTTGTTAGGAAGGAAACAACTTGCTTGAGAGGTCAAGCTTAGGTTGAAAGTCAACATGGGCCAAGGCACTTAGAGAGCAATTAATCCTCATGACAGGATAGGGATGGGGTGGAGGGGATAGATGATCTCTAAGGTCCCTTCTAAGAGGATAAGGGTGCTTCCCCTGGTCAATGGTTCTGGCTAGCCTCCTCTCTCCCTTCAAAATGCGAAGCAAAAGGCAGGGAGAAGGTCTCCTTGCAGATCTTCAGCTCTCTCAGGGAAAGAGACCCACGTCACTCCCAGCCGAGTCCTGCATGGCAGCAAAGGGCCAAGAACAAAAAACTCCCAGAGAAGAAAGGCAGTGCCTCTCCCTGCAGCAGCCAGGGCTGCAGATATGATGGAGCAGGGGAGATGGTCTCTTCTAGAGCAGCAGGAGCCAAGTGACACAGATGATGTAAGGAGGAAGTAGAGAAACTGCAGTCTCAGCTCAGAGTTTTCCTTACATGCTTGTAAAAACAAAGTCACCCTCTGTGCAAGCTGAATAATGGCCCCCCAAGATGTCCACATTCTAATCCCTGGAACCTGTCCATATTTTATTATATGGCAAAAGAGACTTTGTAGATGTGATTAAATTAAAGATCTTGAGATTGGGAGATTATCCTGGATTATCGGAGTAGGCTTGATGTAATCACAAGAGTCCTACTAAGAGAAAAGCAGGATGCAGCCCCATGATGACAGAAGCAGAGAGTAAAGCAGAGTTGGAGACAGAAGACGCTATGCTTTGGCTTCCTAAGGAGAGAAGAAAGGGCCACAAACCAAGGAATACACTTGTATTCTTCAGTAAATAGCAGCTGCCTTGGAGTATTGCTTGTTATTAAATGATCCAATACATGTAATAGTAATTGTTCAAAAATGCTTGCTATTATACCCTTGGATCTCTTAGAGCTGCACTGTCCAATATGGTAGCCACAAGCCACATGTGACCATTCGACACAGGTGTGGCTTTTCCGAATTGAGGTATGCTGTACATATAAAATACACACCAAAATTTCAGATACTGAGTACAAAACAAAGAATGTGAAATAGCTCAGTAATCTTAATATTAATTATTTATTGAAATAACATTTTTAACACATCCAATTAAATAAAATATATTATTAAAATTAAATTTCACCTTTTTTTTTTAGTGTGGCTACTAGAAACTTTAAAATTCTGTATGTGGCTCACATTATATTTCTATCAGACAGTACTCTTTTCAGTCTCTGACCCGTTGCTGAATAGAACAGTCTAGAAGCAAGCCCTACACATTTAGGGAAAGTGGTGTCACACACTGACTTCTTTATAGTCACCCCGTCACTCATCTGCTCCCTGGGCTCTGAATTTCTACAATGCTGACTGAGGAACATCCCTGAACACATGGTTAATTCTGGACTGACAGGTACAACTAAACCAAGAGAGTGAATTCAGTTGGCCTCAGAGACAACACAGGCCCCTGCACCAGGACAGAAGGAAGTAATCGCTCCTTTCTCTTTTAAATGTCCAATGAGTTCAGGGCACCACGCCCCCACACAGTGCCTCAGTGGGCACCTGTACACTCCACGTGGTGGCTATTCCTTTAATCCCTACCATCTGCTCCGAAATGGTTACCCAACAGTTTGCCATGGTGCTTGAACTTCTACCATTTGGGTGCCTCTTTCGAACAGGAAATTTAACTCTGGTGACCGTGCACAGGATTTATAGCTGTTGAGCCTCAGGAGCCATCAGGAAGTGAGCTTGCTTTCTTTCCTTCCTTCTCTGGCCCTGCCCATTCACTCTCTAAGAATGGCTCTAAACCAGAAGAAACCTCCCAACTCCCTTCTTCTGATAGTCCCTAAAGACCACTCACATGGTCTGCTTCCTTATGAAAGGCTCCACTGTCAATCACTGCAGTGATACTGATGACAAAGGATGGCAACCGTAACAAAGCTAGGCAAGCTTCAAGGGCTCCAGAATCTTACTCAGGTATCTCAGCCACAGTCCCGGGTCTATGGAGACTGAAAGGGACTTTGGCCACTGCCATTATTCTTGAGAGTGGAGCTCACCACCCAGTGCCTGAAAGTAAAGGAGATGTGGGCTCAGCCCATTTTTCACTTTGTAGACCTGAAGATGCAGCAGAGGCAGAACAGGTGCTGCCCTCAGGGACAAGTGTGCAATTTCTACCTAAGAGGCCTCTAGGCTGGGTGATGTGCATTTCACAGGCTCTCAGCCTCTACCTCTTGATGTTCTTCACAATGTCCACTAAAAACTGTGTTTCTAATTAAAAATAGAATTACCATATGATCCAGCAATTTCATTATTGAGTATATACCCAGGAGAATTGAAATCAGAGACACAGACAGATATTTGTACACCCATGTTCATAGCAGTATTATTCAAAATAGCCAAAAGGTAGACACAACACAGTGTCCTTTGACAGATGGATAAACAGGATGTGGTATATACATACAATTGAATATTATTCAGCCTTAAAAGGGAAGGAAATTCTGATAAATGGTACAATACGGATGGACCTTCAGGACCTAATGCTAAGTGAAAAAGCCAGACACAAAAGGATAAATATTGTATAATTTCATTCATATGAGGTACCTTGACTAGTCAATTTCACAAAGACAGAAAGTAGGTTAAGGTTGCCAGGAGCTGGGCAAGGGGTCACTGGGAACCAATTTTTTGATGGGTACAGAGTTTAAAGGGCAAGCTTAAAAGAGTTCTGGAGATGGACAGTGGTGATGGTTACACAACTATGTGAATGTACTCAACGCCACTGAAATGTACACTTAAAAATGTACATTGTAAATGCTAAATTCTGTTACATGTATTTTATCACTTTTTAAAAAGTACCTCTAATTTTTAAAATATCTGTTCTTATAATATTTCTAACCAGAGCCAGATTGCAATCAAATATGTTTTCAAGTGTACCAATCTGAGAAAACTCATTCCCCACTCCTCACATTCTCTAATGGAAGAACCTCCATCAGGGAAACGCCCTACCCCCACCAACCTCTCTCAGTTCTAGGCACTCCTCCCAAGGAGCAGGCTTCATTCAGATGTGTCTTTGTCTCTCCTCAGAATCTGCTGGCCACCTGGGAGGTGCACACTTATCTGATCTCAGGGGCCTGGAGGCTTCCACCCAGAACCCACAGGGGAGGCCTGCACTTTGGCAATAAGTTTACATCAGGGGTTGTTAGCCAGGCAAGCACATTTGGCTGCATGCCTGACATCAGACTCTGTTAGTAATAAAGCTGATAGTTTTATTACCATCTTCTTGACTACTGAGAATAAGGAGATGAGATCAGGGTTATCAGGACCTATGAACTTGGAGAAAAGTCTTTAACCACCGAGTTAAGTTCCCCTCTAATTCTCTTTACCAAGAACTGTGATTCAGAACCAAGCAAGCAAGAAAAAAGGTCTTATTCATTGATCCCCTAAAATCCAAGCATGACCAGTGTTAGACCAGAAAGTGAAGTCCAGTGTTTTCCACTGGACCTAAGTTTCAGCAGTCTTGTCTTAGGAAGGTGGTTACTAAATGCTGGTTATTAAGCTATTGTCTCTAGGTTCTAAATCTACCCTTTTGCACTTGTTTTGTGATGCTGGATCCAGGACTCTGGTAAACATATTTCTCCGTTGCCAGCTTGCTCACTGTCGGATTCTGCTGAGAGTGATATTGGAGAGAGACTGGAAGGCAAGCGAAGAGAAGGAGAACTGCCCTTCCTATCAGCTGGCTACTCCTGGCAATAGACCCAAGAATGGCCCTTCATCCCAGCAGCAGGTTGTCCCAGTCACCAGCTTCTTTTAGTGCTCTCAGAACAAGCCTCATGATACCACATCAGAAGGACTGTGCAGCCAGGCAGCACCCACTCTACAGAGATCTGAGCTGTGTAGGGCCCCTCTATGATAAACAGAATCAGTCAGAGGGGGACTTAACTCAGTGGCTAAGGACTTTTCTCCAAGTTTGGAGGTCCTGATAACCCTGACTCATTAACCCTTTATTGCCCCAGCCAGTGGGGTAGGAGGGAGAGATTGTTTCCTGCCCTTTTTCCTTTGTTATATCACTATTGTCTTGTTTTGCTTTTTTTGTCCACCAATAACTATTTAATTTCCTATATTAAACATTTCCTGTTAAAATAGCTATTGTGGTTGCTGTTTTTCTGACTGGGCCCTGAGTACTATCGGGGGTTGAGGTTCGTGGCAGACAGCCCTTAGTGTCACCCTCGTGACTCATGTCTCTGGTGTCCATGGCCTATATAATCTCTTCCTTTTGAGTGGAGGTGAGACGTGTTGACGTGGGTCTAGCCCATAGAATGTGGCAAAGGTGAAAGGACTTTGCAGATGGAGTTAAGGTCCCAAAGCAGTTGACTTTGAGTTAATAAAAAGCGAGGTGATCTGGAACAAGCCTGACTTAATCAGGTGAAAGACCTTGAAAGAGGAACCTGGCCCTCCCTGAGATTAGAGAGATTCTCCTTGCTGAAGTAGCAGCCATTCTGAGGAAACCTCCATGGCAAAGAACTGAGAATGGCCCCTAAGACCCAAGGAAGCCTCCAGCTGACAGCAAGCAAAACCCCAGGCTCTTGGCCATACCACCACAATAAAATAAATTTGGCCAACAACCTGAATGAGATAGGAAGCAGATTTTCCCCCAGCAGAGCCTCCAGATGAAAACTTTGAAGTTTCAGCCCAGCTGAAGCCTCGACTGCAGTCTCGTGAGACCCTGAGAAGAGGACTCAGGTAGACCACACCTAGACTCCTGACCCACGGAAGCCACGTGAGAAATGTGTGCATTGTTGGGAGCTGCTCAATGTGTTGGTGATCTGCTATGCAGCAATAGAAACTAATACAACATCTAAAGACTTCATATGAAGCAAACTAAACACAGCGTTCAGAGTACCCATGAAAATCTGAGAAGCGCTGACACCCACAGCCCAACACAGCCAGGTTTTTTCTTCCAGACTGGGACTTACAGTACCAGTCAAAGAAGGTGGCTTTCATTCAGGGACCATGTGATTCAAAACTACAAGTGTTTTTACACATTAGAATCACACTCAGCATACCAAGATATCACACAAGATAACTGAGATTTAGGGAAAACAGATTTGCCTCTCTTTCTCATTCACAATGTGAATGTGTACTCACATTCTGTGGTATATATTCATTGAATGGAACAGCAGGTGGAGATTCTCTTACTATTTAAAGTGTTCTCTTGCTCACTGGGCACAGTGGAACATGCCTGTAATCCCAGCACTTTGGGAGGCCAAGGTGGGCCTCCAACTTGAGGTCAGGAGTTCAAGACCAGCCTGGCCCACATGGTGAAACCCCATCTCTACTAAAAACACAAAAATTAGCCAGATGTGGTAGCACATGCCTGTAATTCCATCTACTCGGGAGGTTGAGGCAGGAAAGTCACTTGAACCTGGGAGGCAGAGGTTTCCTCCTGTGAGCCAACATTGCGCCACTGTACTCCAGCCTGGACAACAGAAACTCCATCTCAAAAAAAAAAAAAAAAAAGATAAATAATAATAATAGCAAAGTGTTCCCTTGGTCAATATATAGTTGGGTTTACTTAAGTTAAACAGCATATAATGTAATTCCTTATTTGAGATTTTGTGTTCGTATTTTTAAATTAATAAGACATTTATGATAAATTTTGGAGAAGCTTCTTTTATACTTCAAGACATCTAGTTTAGCCAAGACTATATTGAGTCTGCCCATAGTCCATTGATAAAAGAAATGAAAATGCTCTTTTAGGAGGCAGCTGCAAAATAATATGAATATTTCTTTGGGCCCTCTGTGTAAAACATGGCAACAAAAGAACTCAAGCCAGGTCTTCTATCTCCATCCACCCCGGAAAGAATAATTCATAATGAGTGAAAAACAGCAAAATTGTGTCACTAAAATGACATGAGACTTGGAATTAGGCAAAAGAAAATTCTAAGTATTCTTTCAGTGCAGTATGGGGCTTGATTTCCACGGACTAGGTTATTTTACAATACTGTAGGAATATACCAGGCACAGTGGTTCATGCCTGTAATCCCAGAAATTTGAGCCTGAGGCAGGAGGATCCCTTGATCCCAGGAAGGACCAACCTGGGCAACACAGTGAGACTCTGAGAGACAAGCGCTGGACGCAGGGGCAGGCCACATGGGATGGTCTGGACAGGCTCTGTAGCACAGCAGCCTTCATGAGAAACAGGCAGAAGGGCCTGGGCACGAGAAGCTACTGCAAACAAAAGCAGCAGCAGCCATAAAGGGACTTGTTCCCAAGCAACATGAATCATCTCTGAATTGGTCTGGTCCAATCCCTATAGTCTAACTAGCAAATTTTTTTTTTTAACTATTAGCAAACACACACACTAAAAACAGATTTTCATCTTTGCCAACTGTGTGTTTTTTTCCTACACCAATCTATTATCCAATTCTCCTACACCAACTGAGTATCCTATAACTCAGTTCAACTCTGAGACTCAGTGGCAGGCAGACTCCACAGGCTTAAGGGCACAGTCCCATAGGATTGCGCTCACTTCAGATGCCAGTCACAAGCATCAGATCCCCAGGCTACCCACATTTGCATCTGACTTGGCTACAAAGTCAGGCTCCCCACACCCCACCCCTTGCCAGCATTTAATAATTTGCTAGAATGACTGATAGAACTCAGGGGCCACTTTACTTACATTTACTGATTTATTAAAAAGGATCAAATGAAGAGCCAAAGGAACAGGCCCATAGGGTGAGGTCCGAGAGGGTCCTGACCACAGGGCTTCTGTCCCCATGGAGTTGGGATGCACCATCCTCCCAGTACATTAATGTGTTCACCAACTCAGAACCTCATTGTTTAAGGGTTTTTATGGAGCTTTTATTACACAGGAATGATTGATGGAATCATTTGCCATTGGTGACTAAATTCAATTTCCAGACCCTCTCCCTTCACCAGAGGAGAAGGGGGTGGAGCTGAAACTTCTGAGCTTTATCAGAATTTGATTAGAACCAGCTCCCGTCTTAAAGTGATCTAGGGGACCCTGCGAAGAGTTACCTCATTAGTACAAACACAGATTGCTGAAAGGAGTGCATAATGAATAACAAAAGATGCTCCTACCGCTCAGGAAATTTCAAAGGTTTCAGGAGCTTTGCACCAAGAAAAAATAACAAATATTTTTTTCGTATTATATATTCCAATGAATCCAGACAAGTTCATCAGAAAGTCAAACATAATGGTTGTCACAGTGTATCTAAATATGTTATATTTTTCTATGAAATGACAAAGATCCTCATATTTGATCTAACCATATACTGTCCACAAGAGGCACATCTAAAACAAAGTGACTCAGTAGGTTTAAAAATAAAAAGATAGAAAAAGATATAGTATACAAAAAGAATTAAAGTCCTAAACTATTAAAATAAAGGATAAATAATAAAAATCAAGATATGCAATGAAGATAAGTTTGTCATAAACCTTTAGTTTCTGAATAAGAGGAAAATAACCAAAACACAATTGCTATGGTGATTTTGTCAGTTCTTAACAGATCAAGTAAACAAACAAAAGATGTAGAATGTCAGAAAAAGTCATTGCTGGGATCCACTTTGTAAATATTGAAAACAACAACAACAACAAAATCTTTTTCAGTATCTATGGAACAGTTTTTAAAAATTGATTACACATTAAATCACTAAAAACCTTAAATAAATTTCAAGCCCAGAAATTTCATGACTACATTGCATACCACAATACAGTAAAACTAGAAATTGAAAAAAATGTGTAAACAAAAATCATCAAACTACTTGGTTTGAAAACATTCTTCAAAATAATCCATGGATTATTTTGCAATTTACAGAACTCTTGTAAACTGCAATTTACAGAACTCCCGGACAATAATGATAAAGAAAATACCACATATCAACATCAAGAGAAGACATCCACATCTGTAATCAGAAGTGTAAAATCAAGTTCAGCCTAAAGCTGCAGACTTACTTGTTTTAAGTTTGGCCTAAAGGTTTCTCAGTACATTACGAACTGTAACCTAACTGGATGTGTAAACAGACTGTAGCCTACTTTTGTGCCAATCATCAAGTTTGGGCCAATCACAGGCTGCCAACCATTCAAACTGCGTTCAAATAAGCCAAATGCCTGAGCTGTAACCAATCCAGCTGTTTCTGTGCCTCACTTCTGTTTCCTGTAGGTCACTTTTCTTTTTCTGTTCATAAATATTCTTCCACCACACAGCAGCACCATAGTCACTCCGATCCTATTCTAGTTTGGGAGGCTGACTCACAAGTCATTATTTGCCCAGTTAAGCTCTGCTAATGTTAATTTGTCTAAAGTTTATCTTTTAACAGACGTGACTTCAAAGGGTTTGATCAAAACAGTAATGAACATTTGTTGAGCAATTACTGTGTGCCAGATACTGTGCTAAGCACTTTTACAAGTGGTTTCTCAATGATTCCCCATAACTAACCTGAATTGCTTTAATTATCAAATAAGAAAGAATGAAAATATATGAAGTAAGCATATAACTCAAGATGTCAAAAAAGAGGGATGTCAAATTAAGCTTTAGAAACAGAAGGAACAAAGTAATAAAGTTAAGAGATGAACCTCATGAGAAACCTGTGAAGGAGCAGAATTGATCAATCAGCCCCAACAGGTGTATGTAGCAGAAGCTGTCATGCTCCTCCCATATGCTCAGAACCACATCACTTCAGTGTCTTCCAAAATAATTCCAGTGTCAGTGTCTGCATTCCTTTCCCTACTAGCATTTTCTGAGGCTGTAAGAAGCCTTTCTGTGTGTCTGAGACAGGCTATGAGTGCGAGGGAACTAACACCCTGACACCACCCACCACCACACACAGTAACCTTCAACTGGTGATTGTCAGGAGTTGTATATAAATAACTCCCCTCTGCCACCTCAGGAGGGGAACCCCTCTGAGGCATGCTTTTTACTCCCCAGATATTCCCTCCATGTCCCAGTGCCTACAGAGGCAGCTGGCTGGATAATTCCTCCTCTACGGGTCACCTTTCTACCTCTGTGTCACCTCCCTGCTCCCCACCAGGATTTTCCTGCACCAACCAAAAACAACTTGAATCCTTTTCTCAGAGGAAAACTCAAACCATACTTTGAATAAACGTTAAAAAAAAAAAAAAAAAAATCAGCCGGGCGCAGCGGCTCATGCCTATAATACCAGCACTTTGGGAGGCCGAGGCAAGCGGATCACCTGAGGTCGAGAGTTCAAGACCAGCCTGACCAACATGAAGAAACCCTGTTTCTACTAAAAATACAAAATTAGCTGGGTGTGGTGGTGTATGCTTTTAATCCCAGCTAGTCGGGAGGCTGAGGCAGGAGAATCACTTTAAACCGGGAGGCGGAGGTTGCAGTGAGCCGAGATCATACCACTGCACTCCAGCCTGGGCAATAAGAGTGAAACGCCGTCAAGAAAGGAAGGAAAGAAGGAAGGAAGGAAGGAAGGAAGGAAGGAAGGAAGGAAGGAGGGAGGGAGGGAGGGAGGGAGGGAGGGAGGAGAAAGAAAGAAAATATCCTACACCTATAGAGAGGGAAGAAAGCAAACAAATGGGCCATATTAGGAATGACACATTACAGCCTCAGATTAAAACTAAAGATTATAACTATGCCTATAGATTAAAATTCTATTTAAAACTCTATACTAACTTATTTGAAAATCTTAATAAAATGATAAATTTATGGAAAATATATAAGTAATCAAAACTAACTCAAGAGAATGTAGGTCTGAAAAGACTAACAAACATGGAATAAATTGGAAAACATTGGCAAAGAATTGCATCCTCCAAAGATAGATCTAGGTAAATAGGTCTAGGTAGATAGCTCCTTAATATGACGAAAAATATATATTTCATATCAACAGCCAGTTGTTAATGCTATCCAAAAAAAGTAGACTCTACAATATTAATAGTAGATGAAATACATTTCAAGTCAGAAATATGACTAAAATAGCACCAAAAAGAGAAAATTACAAGCCAACCTGACTTATGAATATAGATGCAAAAATCCTGAATAAAATATTATCCAATTAAATGCAGCAGTGTGATAAAAGAATAATGCACTGTGATCAAGTAGGTTTATTTTTATAAGAATGCAAGTACCAAAATTAGAATATCTATTAATATAATATTACCCACAAGAAGAAAAAGATTAACTCAATAGACACTAAAAAGATACTTTTTTGATATTAAAAAAGAAAACTAAATAGAGATGAAAATATACTTATTTAATGGGAGAAGAAATATTCATGTCAAACCAATAGGCAATATTATATTTAAAAGAAAAACTGTAGAGACACTGTCAGTAAAGAGTATAGTAAAGATGATTGCCATTGTCACTATTATATATGTTGTTGTGGTTGCTTCAGCTCTCTGCAATGAAACAGAAATGTACATCTATCAAAAATAGAAATTTACAGCTATCATGATATAATATGCAGCTATCATAATATAATAGAAATATAAATGTACAGCTATTAGAATCAGAAATGTAATAAATGTACAGCTATCAGAAAAGAGGAAGGTCTTGGCCAGGTGCAGTGGCTCATGCCTGTAATACCAGCACTTTGAGAGGCTGAGATGGGAAAACTGCTTGAGACCCAGAGTTTGATAGCAGCCTCGGCAACAAAATGAGACCTTGTCTTTACAAAAAAAATTTTAAATTAGCTGGGCATGGTGGTGCATGCCTATAGTCCCAGTTACTTAGGAGTCTGAGGCAGGAGGATCACTTGAGCCCCGGAGACTGAGGTTGCAGTGAGCCATAATTGTGCCACTGCACTCCAGCCTGGGTGACAAAATGAGACCCCCATTTGAAATAAAAGAAAGAAAGGAGGAAAGTCTTAGTTGCAGTCGACATATTGCCTATCTTTAAAACCCAAGAATATTGTAGAAATAAACAAAGGCCACTCAGAGAAAAGAAGCAGAGGATATTTATTCTGAGCTTGCTATTTTTAGTGGGTGGTCAGCCACCATAACTTGCATTGAGCAGTCAGAGGCAGGCAAGGAGTAGGAAAACATTAGAGCAGGGGTAAAAGGAAGGGAATATTTCAGATATGCTCTGTGCAATGTACTGAATGTTTGGCCCCCTGCCACACACATACACACACACAAAATCATATATTGAAACCCACCCCTAATCCTAATGTGATGGCATTTGGAGGTGGAGCCTTTGAGAAGTGTATTAGGGTTCTCTAGGGGGGAGAGAACTAATAGGATATACATCCCTTTATATTCCTATATATATAGGAGTTTATATATATATATATGGAGTATATATATATGGAGTTTATATATATATATATATAGGTTTATATAGAGAGAGTTTATATATATATATATATGGAGTTTATTAAATAGTATTAACTCACACAATCACAGGGTCTCACAGTAGGCTGCCTGCAAGCTGAGGAACAAGAAAGCCAGTCCCAAAGCTGAAGAACTTGGAGTCCAATGTTCAAGGGCAAGAAGCATCCAGCACAGGAGAAAGATGTAGACCCAGAGGCTAAGCCAGTCTCTTTGCTAAAGCATAACAAGAGTCACCTTTGCTCCAGTTCCCGACAAGTTCATTATCTCCGTCTAAAACCACCTCAGCCTAGATTTCATTGTCTGTATCATTATCAGCATTTTGGCCAAAGCCATTCGGCAAGTCTCCAGGGAATTCCAAATTTTCCCACATTTTCCCATCTTCTGAGCCTCCAAACTGTTCCAACCTCTTCCTGTTACCCAGTTCCAAAGTTGCTTCCACATTTTCAGGTATCTTTTCAGTAGTGCTCCACTCCACTGGTACCAATTTACTGTATTAGTTCATTTTCATGCTGCTGAGAAAGACATACCTGAGACTGGCCAATTTACAAAAACAAAGGTTTATTGCCCTTACAATTCCACATGACTGGGGAGGCCTCAGAATCACGGCAGAAGGTAAAAGGCACATCTCACATGGCGGCAGCCAAGAGAAGAGAGCTTGTGAGAAGAAATTTCCCTTTTTAAAAACCATCAGATCTTGTGACACTTATTCACTATCACGAGAACAGCATGGGAAGGACTTGCCCCCATGATTCAATAACCTCCTACCTGGTCCCTCCCACAACATGTGGGAATTCAAGATGAGATTTGTGTGGTGACACAGCCAAACCATATCAAGAAGTAATTAGGTCATGATGATGGAACCCTCATGAATAGGATTGGTTCCCTTATAAGAGGCCAGAGACCTCTCTCACCTCTTTCTGCCAAGTGAGGATACAACAAGGTATCAGCAGTCTGCAATCCAAAAGAGGGTCCTCACCAGAACTCAATCATGCTGGCACCCTAATCTTGGATTTCCTGCCTCCAAAACTGTGAAAAATAAATTTCTGTTGTTTATAACCCATGCAGTACAGTACTTTGTTAAAGTAGCCAGAACTAAGACACTCTGATAGATTTTTGGCATGGGAAAGCAGGAGGTAAGCTAACTAGAAGAATCCTATGCAATCAGTTGGAGAGCATATTTGACTTTCCTTGGTTGGTCTTGAATTGGAAGCAGAGGCAAAAATTGGGGGAGAAGGCCATCATTGACTAAGTCCTGACATCTGGGTCGACGGCTGCAGAGGTCCTGCTCTGACTTCCTGGGCTGGTTGCTGCAAAAGTTGTGAGTCAGATCTCTGCTGTCATATGTGGTCTGAACATGATCTATTTGTATATTCATTCTCAATAGCAATCAAAAAATAAAACTAGTAACAACATAATGTAATGAAGTATAGTTGTAACTTAGATTTCTGCCTCCAGAGTATCTTCAAGTCATTCAGCCTTCTTGACTTGCCTTTCTTTTTAATTCAAACAGAATGGCTTGTTCCTCTATCCCACGTAGAAAACCTGGTATTTTTCCAATTGAGCAGTATTATCAGCAGATTTTATACTTTTCCTGGTTACCTCTTGCTGTAACTTCTAAATTTCACTGGATTCTTGGTCTTTGCTCTTCACTTGCCTCTCATTACAGTTTTATTCTTCCTGCATCTCTTAGCCCCATGCTGAACACTGCCCCATTCCTTCATTCACCAGTGCATCATTAATCCAAGCGCTTTACATACAGCAGGCTTTTCCCCAAAGCAACTGGGAAAATAAAGAGTATATTTATTGCACAGTAGCAGAGGCAACAACATTGAATATAAGTCATCTCTGTCAAGAAATGCATTTTCCATTGCTCAATACAGGTTCTTTTTCACTAGCCATGTCCCTCCTTAGGTGCCAGTCTACACTAGCATCTCCACCACTTTCTCTCTAGTTCTTCTTCTACTCACTCTCTACATGTTCCTCACACTCTTCTCACCTTCCTGTTCTTGGTCCGTCACCCACTCTCCCAGCCTGCCTGCAACCACTTAGAATACTTTATGATACAGTCATTTGGGTCTCTTTGCCCTTCCCAGACCAAATACCAGGCTGTGACTTTCTCAACCAAAAAGGCCCATTGAGGCATTTGCTTAAGACATAGGAGGACTATGGATTCCAGAGATAAGTTATGACACTGCCTTAGGAGGCAGAAGTAGCTGAATTTTTCTTAATCTGCTTTTCTCTGCCCTCTTAACAATATGAATTTGCAAAAATCAACTCTATCTTAGAGTAATCATTTATGTGAATAAATTCAATTTGTAATATAAACAATAAAAATACATCCAATATTAAGTATAAAAATCATATAAAACTGATATAAAAGAAAATATAAATCTCTTTGAGGAATATAAAAAAGGTTTGAGAGAGAAATATCATATTTCTGGATAGTAAAGGCTCAACATTATAAAGATTTCAATGCTTTTATATTAATTTCTGGATAGTAAAGGCTCAACATTATAAAGATTTCAATGCTTTTATATTAATTCATAAGTGTAATGCAATTTCAATCAAAATCCAAAAGGGATTTTTTGTTTACAAATTAACATAATTATCATAAGGTCTACAAGAAAAATAACAGATGAGAATAGCCAAGAAAATATTGAAGAAGAAGAAAGAGAAGTACCTGTATTGTATCATATTAAGATGTGTTACACAGGCAACCTACAGAATGGGAGAAAATTTTTACAATCTACCCATCTGACAAAGGGCTAATATCCAAACTCTACAAAGAACTTAAATAAATTTACAAGAAAAAAATCAAACAACCCCATCAAAAAATGGGCAAAGGATATGAACAGACACTTCTCAAAAGAAGACATTTATGCAGCCAACAGATACATGAAAAAATGCTCATCATCACTGGCCATCAGAGAAATGCAAATCAAAACCACAATGAGATACCATCTCACACCAGTTAGAATGGTGATCATTAAAAAGTCAGGAAACAACAGGTGCTGGAGAGCATGGGGAGAAATAGGAGCGCTTTTACATTGTTGGTGGGACTGTAAACTAGTTCCACCATTGTGGAAGACAGTGTGGCAATTCCTCAAGGATCTAGAACTAGAAATACCATTTGACCCAGCGATCCCATTACTGGGCATGTACCCAAAGGATTATAAATCATGCTGCTGTGAAGACACATGCACACATATGTTTATTGCAGCTCTATTCACAATAGCAAAGACTTGGAACCAACCCAAATGTCCAACAATGATAGACTAGATTAAGAAAATGTGGCACATATACACCATGGAATACTATGCAGCCATAAAAAAGGATGAGTTCATGTCCTTTGTAGGGACATGGATGAAGCTAGATACCATCATTCTGAGCAAACTATCACAAGGACAGAAAACCAAACACCACATGTTCTCACTCATTGGTGGGAGTTGAACAATGAGAACACTTGGACACAGGAAGGGGAACATCACACACTGGGGCCTGTTGTGGGGTTGGGGGGTGGGGAGGGATAGCATTAGGAGATAAACCTAATGTAAATGATGAGTTAATGGGTGCAGCACACCAATATGGTACATGTATACATATGTAACAAACCTGCACATTGTGCACATGTACCCTAGAACTTAAAGTATAATTTAAAAAAGTACAAAATAAGATGTGTTACAATGTTAAAGTCAAATTGCATCACCATGTTACATTAATATGCAGATAGACCAGTGAAACCTAATACGAAGTCCCATCACTTAGGATTAGGTTCACCTGCAATGATCACTAAAAAAATCAACATAAAAAGGACTCGTATCAGATAGAAGTTGTAGGGGAAGAAAAAATAATTTTCTCTCTACTCTTCACAGTTCTTAACTGGGACCCCCCTATAACAAAAGACAGATTAACAAGAGAAAAATAGAAGTTTATTAACATGTATGCCTCATATATACATGAAAGAAAACCCAGAGAAATGGGTAAATCTCTAGAGTAGGTAAAAAAAAAAAAAAAAAGCATGTAAACTTCAGGCATAAATGCCATTTTTCTCTGAAACAAAGAAAGAAGAGTGTAAGTAAAAGTCAGGTTAAGAGCAGATGGCCAGGAAAAGCGCCACAAAACAAGGATGAGGTTTGCTATGTGGATTTAAGTTTATGCCTTGCCCGTTGATAAGAGTCTCTAGTGATTCAGTCTTCCTTCTCTTCTTGGTTCAGAGAGGAAAACACCCTTACAAACTGAGGTTTCCTTTATTGATGTAAATTTCTCCTACAAAAGGGCAACTTTTCAGAGCTACTCCTATGTCTGCAGTTTCTCAAAAATAACCAACTTAAAATGACCAATATAGCAAAGAGGCATATTCTGGGATGGCATATTTTGGTCTTCTACAGTGATATTTTGGAGTGGTGTGTCCTGAACCCCATCAAAGTTTATTTTTCTCTCATTTATTATAAGTCTAAAGATAAGCAATCTACAGGTGACAGAAAATCATCGACAGCTCTTGGGAGACCAAGACTACTTCTATTTTGCAATAACATTCAACAAGCAACTTCTACGTCATGGTCCAAGATGGCTGCCAGAGTTCTTTTTATTTATATCACAGTTGTCAGAAAGGACGAAAAGGGCTGAAAAGGAGCATGACCCCTCTCATTCAGGACCATCCTGAAAGTTACATACAACATTCCTGCTTCCATCTCAATGGCCATAGCTAGCAGCAAAAGAAATTGGGAGACATAGTAATGATTTAGAAGAATCACATGTCCAGATGATTTTGAAAGTTTATTACTAAAGCTAAAAGAGAGAGGGAACATTGGAATGTCTCTTCCAGAGAAGCACAGACCAAAGTATACTTGAGCATTTCATATACTTTAACATAATGTCGAGGTGGCATTTAAAATCATTTAAAAGATGGTGAGATCATTGGCTAACCTTTAGGAGAAAAATTAAGCTGGTGTTCCACCTCATTCTTTATATCAAAATAAATTCTGAATGGATTAAAGAGTTGGATGTAAAAAAAATAATGAAATCATAGAAGAACATTTTCATGCTTCCTTTCAACCAAAGCAACACTAACCCCAGGGTGCTGTTAGTAGGGAACAATCAAATGAAGAGTTGAGTCAAGTTGTATTATCCCAGCACAGTGCAGAAAACCATCTAACATTTAACATCAGACATTCCTTGCCACAAGGAATTCCTCCTTGGCTGCAGTCTTCTGGAGGCTCTACCGATGTCCACATGGCCAAAGCTTCTCCCCAGCTCCCCTTCTGTCCTCATCCTCTCACCTTCTTTCGACTTCCTGGCCTGTCATCTTCCCCAGTATCTTGAGCTGCCAACAAATAACTCAGTTCCCTCCTGTTTTGCTGTTTTGTGGGGAGTGATTCACTGCTCTGTTAGTCCCACCTCCTCTTTCCATACCCTGGAAAAGAGGGAGAGGTGTCCACCATTCATGCTTTATCAGGACCATTAAGAATGTTTATAATTTTTAAAAATCTTTCTTGAGATGAATTCTACCATCCTCTTAAAGGCAGGAGCAGCTACAATCCTGTGAGTACATGTGTATAAATACAGGTCTCATTTTCTTCATACTTCATGTTTACATGTGCATACAATTAGAAAAAGGACTGAAAAAGCCTACTCTGAAAATATTAACAACACTTCACTCTGATGATTGGGACTACAAGAGCATTTTCTTTTCTTTTTGGGCTACTTTTTTTCAAAGCATCCACAATGAGTATACATCAATTTTATGTTATAAAAATTATGTTTTTAAGTAATCAGATATAATAACAAAAAATCATTCTTTCGTTTTGTACTTTTCAAATGCAAATACTTTTCACTTCATCTTAGATGCTTTCTTTGCCCTCAGTTCTCACCGATCAACTTAGAAGAAAAGGCAAATTTATAAATAGGTATAATTGAAGCCTAAAATGTATATTTTAAAGACGTCAACAGGCAAAGAGAAAATAAAAAACAACTATTAATTAATTCACAACACTAACATTTAGGTTCAAAACACGGATGAAGCCTGTCCTGGATTTATACCACGTATTTCCTGGATTTATACCATGGTTGGCCTTTCAGGAGTATTCAATCAAACTCATAGACATTTGACCAGATTCATGGCCCATGAATTTTAACCACAGACAAAATCTGATAAAATCTATCAACCTTGATGTTTAGTTTTCCAAAAATATTTATGTCAGTCATTCGTCTACATAAAATATGTAAGGGACAATAGACTTCTAGGTTGAGATCAAATATGTAAGTGATGTACATCACTGGTTAGAGAGTGTAGTAAGTTGAATAGCATGCCCCCCAAAATTCATGTCAACGTGGAACCTCAGAATGTGTCTTTCTTTGGAAATAGAGTCTTTGCAAATGTAATTAGCTAAGTCATCAATTTATTGTGAATTTAGAAGAGAATCAGTCTGAAATAAACTAGGAAGTCTGATTAACCAATGGAAGATACTGCACTAAGAATTCACAGATGCCACGAGGTTCTCACTGGGGTGCTCCTCCTCTTTGAACAGGGTGCAGGGGGAGGGAACATTTAGCATAATATTCCCTTAAGGAGGAGAGCCATAGAATATAACTACACATCCTTGGCAGCCCTGCCCAACTGGAGGAATCAGGATTGATGGATGACTGAGAAGAAGAAAGTCCAAGAACAGAAAAAATGTGGAGGACATGTCAGTGATAGGAGAACTGTGCAGATATTTGAACAGTCTAAGCACTGACTTCGTCAGTGTTAGGGTCCACCTAGAGCATCAGCACAGTGTGTGCCAACCTGGATACTAATCCAAGGGCTCATGAATCTAGCTCACCACTGACCTTGCCTGTCTCTAAAGAAAGAGTGCAAATAACTCAGAGCCAGAAGCTGCTTTATATGCGATACATTCTGCATGGAAAGTATTCAATTCATGAATGACAATCATGTGAAACCTTCCTACCTTCAAAGGAGGCAGAAACTAGTGGCCAGAGGACTAGGCAGATACAGTGTCTAACTTTGTTGATAAAGCTGTCAGCCCTGGAAGAGGTTTATGCCAGGTTTACTAATTCAGTGAAGTTACCTGACTCAAGATGATTCCAATCAATTCTCAATTAATCCAAATGATAATGCAGATTATTCCTTTTGTGGATTATTAATAGTTTTTTTTTCCATTCTAGGCAGACTTTTCTTTGTCATCTAGGCAGAACATTTGTGAAATGATGGCTGTGTTCAAGGAACCCAAATTAATTTCATTAATAGCTAAAGTAAAACACAATCCAAGAGATTACAGTCTGTTAGAAAAAAATATATATCTGCTAAACAGAAAAATATGAAAATAAAATGTAATAGTTAATGATAACAATATCACTTTGTTTTTATTATAGATATTGGTAGCATAACTGTGGTTTCTAAGTACGCTCATATCATGGTTTTTCTGTTCATCAGGCCTCTATGACAGAGATGAGGTGGGGCATATGCTCTATTCCTTCTTTCCTGGCCTTGAATGTGGAGTCATTTCATTTATGTGAAGAAACACTGACATTGCAGACAGTCCCATCTTCCCAATGTTCCCCTAGTCTTTCTGGGGAACTTCTATTTGCTAGGGAGAGGTGCATGCCTGCCTATCTGGGACGCTGGCCATGGATTTTCCTGGTTCTGGGACTCTCTGGGCCAAGGTCCAAATAAGGATAAGGTGAGGGATTAAAAGTTTACTCTCTCTTCTTGAGTTGGGACATCTATCGGCTGCTGCCTTTGGATGTTGGAGCTCCTGGTCCTCAGACCTTTAGGCTCTAGGACTTGACACCAGCAGTTCCCCACCCTACCCCCAACCCCAAACCCCAGTTCTCAGACATTTGGCCTTGGACGGTTACATCATCCTGGTTCTCATGCCTCTGGATTTGAACTGAATTACACCACTGGCTTACCTGGTTCTCTATCTTGCAAACAGCATATCATGGAATTTTTTGACCTCTATAGTCACATGAGCCAATTCCCATAATAAATCTCCTGAATAATACAACCAGCCACCCCATGGCAACTCTTGCCTATATACACCCGATTCTCATTGCCACCAGAGGGAACTTCAACATGCAATCACGCAAATTTGATCACATTATTCATTAACAACATTTCCATAGCTTCCCAATGCTCTTGCGATATGGACCAAACCTCTTAATGTGGCCTACAAGACCCTGCAGGATCTGCCCTCTTCCCAGCTATCCAGAATCATCTCACGCCAAGCTCCCTTATTCTTTCCCTTCTGGCTATACTGGCCTTCTTTCAGATCCCCCAGAACACCATGTTTCTTCCTGACACAGGACCTTTGCACAGGCTGTTTTCTCCACCTGACACAGCCTCCCTTCTTCCCCCTCACCCTGACTTCCTCCATGTGCCCTTGGCCCTTCTTCAGATCTCAGCATTATTGCTCCTCTCTCAAAGGAGGGTTTCCTGACCTCCTAGATTAAGCCCGAGTACTGCAATTGCTAATTTTATGTGTCAACTTGAAGGGTGTTTTATTTATTTATTTATTTATTTATGTATTTATTTATTTATTTATTTTTTAATATTTTTTTGAAACAGGGTCTCACTCTTTCCTGGCTGGTATGCAGTGGTGTGATCTTGACTCACTGCAGCCTTGACCTGCTGGGCTTAAATGATCCTCCCACCTCAGCCTCCCAAGTAGCTTGGACTACAGGCATATACCACTACTCTTGGCTTTTTTTTTTTTCTATTTTTTGTAGAGATGGGGTTTCACCATGTTGGCCAGGCTGGTCTTGAACCTCTGAGCTCAAGCAATCTACCCACCTCAGCCCCCCAAAATGCTGGGATTACAGGCATGAGCCACTGCACCCAAGCTTGAAGGGTGTTTTTGGATGATATTAGCATTTAAATCAATACACTTTGGATAAGGCAGGGTGACCTCCATAATGCGGGTGCATCTCATCCAATCAGTTGAAGGCCTCAATAGAATAAAAAGACCAGCTATCCTGAACAAGAGGGAATTCTCCAAAAGACTGTCTTCATACTGGAGCTGGAATCTTGGCTTTCCTGGGTCTCCAGGCTGCTGGCTTTTGGACTAGAACTACATTGTAGATTTGGACTTGTCAGCCTCCACAATCATGAAAGCCAATTCCTTATCATAAATTTATCTCCCTATATCCACATAATGTGTATACATACACATACACATGCTCTTTGTTCCGTTTCTCTGGAGAACCCTGCCTAATGTGGGTACCTACTAGGAGCTCTTATAACATTGTGTTCCTCCTCATTATAGCATGAGTCTTTGCTTATAGGCTCTAAATTTCATGGTTGCATGATTAGTGCCTGTTTTTCCCCCTCACTCTTATCTCCCAAATGCCTAGCTCTGTTCCTGGTTTACCAAGCAGGCTGTTGGTAAATATGCATTTAATACATAATACATCAGGATAAACCTTGCACTCATGGAGCTCAGCGTAGTGGGAAAAGATGGCAAGTCATTGGGTCATTTTAGTGCACGATGACAGAGGCCTTTACTGCAAGCACAGTAACCACATGCCACAACAATGGGGCTCCTGACCCAAGATATGGGGCAGGAATAGGTCACAAAAGTCTCTCTGAAGGAGGTAACACCTAAGCTGCACCTTAAAGAACAAGTGGGAGTTGACCACAAGACATAGAGAAGGGAAGTGTGCTGGGAAGGGAAGGAGGAGCAACCTGTGCAGAGGCGAAAGGCTGCACCCTGGTCAAATCGCCTCAACCAGAACCCAGCAGGGGCACCTTCCTAGAACAAGATGTGGCCGAGCTCTCTCATCTCCTTGGGGCTGGAGGAGAAAAAGGAGGAAGAGTTGGGAGGCCCCTCCCATCCTTGAGCCCCACCACCCACTCACCACCATGCACCTGGGAGCCGCAAGCCTGTAATCCGCACTGACTGCTGGTGATCTTAGGTTCTTATCATTTCCTACTCATAATTGCCTTCTAACAGGCCTCCTTGCTTCCAGTTCTCATCACCCCACTCTCCCAGCCTCGGTCTTTGTATAATTCAAGTCTGATCTTGTCTCTCCCCTGAGGAAATCTTGCAGTTCCTCCCCAATCCTCTAATGCGGGGAAGCCTGGCTCTTGTTCATAATCCGAAGCCCTGCCTCTCTCCATTCTTCTTTCTTTCCATTTCCCATCCTATCCCCTAAGCTCTCGCCTTTTCAAGGGCGGGCAGTCCTGAGTGCCTCTGGGTTTTGATGGCACCAGGGCTTTATGTGTTACTCCCTGACTTCCCACTTGGCTGACTCCTGTGTTCCCTTGGAGTCCCACCTTCCATGTCTCAAGGTCCACCCTGCTCCAGCACACACCTCTCCCAGTAGCTGTCCCCTTCCTGGGCAGGCCTTGGCCCAGCATTTGTCACTGTGTACCAGTAGTCTTTTTTCTTTTTTTTCTCTCCCAACAGACTTCGAGCTCCTTGAAGGCAGAGCCCATATATTACTTATCTTTGCGTCCCCCAGCCTGACTCCATAAGAGCTAAAAGATGAAGCCATAAATGAACATAGGAATGATATAATAACATCTTCCCTGCTGCCCCCCAGAGTCAGCCAGTAAAGGGACCCACCCACCAGCCAGAGAGCAAGATCAGCATGGTGTCCTCAGGGCACAAGGCACCCCAGGAGTTAAATAACCAAAGCCACCACCTAAGCCTAAGAGACTAACATGATGGATGCAGCCTGTTCTCCAGGAGGCAGGTAGGAGTGGTGTTGGCCCCAGAAAAGCCAGACCGTATCTTCATGCATGCATCCCCATTATTCCCTCCATTGAGAGGCACACCTGCCACCTCCATTCACCCTCCACAGCCAAGGTCTCCCCAGGCTCACTGTTGTCACCAGCTGTCAGGAGTGACTGTTAGACTTCTGCCCCTGCTCCTCTGCTGCCCCTCTCCCTGGGGCCAGATGGGTGCGTGGCACCAAAGCTCTTGAGGGCAGAGCCTCCCCAACCCCGCTCCCCCATCCCACCCCATGAGTCTCACAGGTGTTTCACTGGATGGCAGGGGATGCTGGTCAACTGCCCAATGCCACCGGATGGTCGTGTACTAGCCTGCTTCACTTGCCTCTCCCTTCCTGGAGGGCAGTCTTCAAAGACCCCAGGCCAAGGATCCAGGCACCACCCCCAAGCAACCAGGCAATAATGTCTGGGAGTGTCAGAACACACTGTCACTGGAAAGAGAAGCCACAGACTGGAAACCTAGCTTCCTTGTCTTGCCTGTCAGAAGAGTGTCCTCTGAGTTACCAGCAAGCCTGCTCTTTTCCCAGAGGGTGCTCTCTTTTATCCCCTCATGTTCAGGCAGAGATACCTGCTTGGAAGTCTCAGAGTTTCTCCAATGGTAACTTTCCAAGGAGGAAAAAGTTGACCCGCACTACTACTTAGCCTGAAACTTAGCTCTCCCTAGGCCTGGATGGGGAGGAATCATGCAGCCTGCCCACCCTGTGTTTTCCAATCCATACCTATGACATTTTATAGGCAGCAAGACATTTTACAGACTGCAAGCGAGGCGAGTAAAACGGCCTGCTTTTGAAGATTTGGGAAGCAGGTAAAAGTCTAGGAGCTTGGCAGCTATGAGGTCAGAAAGGTCTTTGTACAACCAGTGTTGTAACTTAAAATAATTCCTAAACTCCCAGGTCACCTCCCTTATAGTCAGTTAGAGCCCAGGTGAGCTAAACCTTCACCCTACTTCATCGTGTGTCCTGGGCCAGGGCCGAGTTTGCCTTCAGCAACTTCCTCTTCCTCCAGCTTTCTCCCTCTTCCCCCTCTCCCCTTACAGTAAACTTAGGACTCCACATTTTTTGGAAGTGTAGCTCAGGATCACATTATAATTTTCATGGGGCTTAGCTACTTTGGGCTTACAGAGCCTCACCTCCATAATTTTTTTTTCTTTTCTTTTTTTTTTTTTTTTTTTTTGAGACAGGATCTTGCTCTGTCACCCAGACTGGAGTGTATTGGTGCGATCATAGCTCACTGCAGCCTCGAACTCGTGGGCTCCAGCAATTCTCCAGCCTCAGCCTCCCATGTATCTGGGATTACAGGGGCCTGCCACCACACCTGGCTAATTTTTTTTTAATTTTTAATTTTTATTTTTGTAGAGATGGGGTCTGGCTGTTTCCCAGGCAAAATGTAATGTAAGCTGGACTCCTTATTATATTCATTATTCTTATATTTATTTTTTCTTTTTATTTCAAAAGAGCTTAAAATTAAAACATTTTCATGGGTCCCAGTAAGTATGGTGACCCCAGATGGTGTGCCTCCTGAATGGGTAGTTGGCTCAGATGTAACTCACAGCACGCCACCTGCTCAGGAGAGGCACAAACCTGCGTGCGCCCTCTGCTGGCAGCAGCGGCAGAGGCCCCCACGGAAGCCCAAGACTAGTGGCCTGTGGTTCTAGTGGCCTCTCTGCTTTGCCCTGACTACCATAGACAACCCTCAAAATAGCCGGAATACCCTGGTCTAATCAAACCAGTCCTTGAATTGTTGGTTCCTGGATCCAGAGGTTTCTCCAACCCTGGACATTACAGCATATGGAGTTGCAATGGGATTCTATTGTCATAAAATTGCATTTCCTTAAAAACAACTATCTGGAAACCTTAGGAATTTGGGGAAACAGAAATTAAATTGTAGGGTACAGGTGGATGTCAATAGAAAGGTAAAATTAAATTTACATTATAAATGAGGATAGACCCACAACACTTTGAATTATTCTTCAGCTAACAATTTATCAGAGCAACTGACATCATAAGGCCAAGTATTCATGAATTCCCATTCCATTAAAGCCTTCACTTGGCAGCCTATACATGTATTTGGTGAATATGAATGTTCCCAATGAAAATATTTGCCTAATAAATGAATCAACTAAATGAAAACATTAAAACTCTGTGGATGAAAGTTATGAAAACATCCATATTTAATTACTAAATTATATTTTAACTACATCAATCAAATCATTACTTAAACACATCATATGCTGAAATTTTACACACTTATTCTAGAATACTTTTGTAAACAGAAAAAATAAAGATAAAAGTTTCAAATAAACTGAATTATTTAGCCTGTTAAATTACAAAGTGAAGGGTTGTTTTGTATTTCATCAGTTTGATAAATTTGAATAGGGACATATCACATTTCCCCAAGTCAGGAGGGACACACCTGTAAAAGATTTAGAACAGGCATGTCTTGTTTTACATAAATACTTGTATTATGAAATTGTAAAACATAATCAGAGAACCAAATCACTTGGCCTCTTAAGTCCCATTTTTAAAATGAAAACTTTGGTCAGTACTTTCCAAACATTTTTAGTTATAAAAATGCCTTCGTACAGTGAAATGGTCATAGCTAATAATGATGGTTAATCTTTGTGTTTTCACATATTATCTCATTTCATCCTTACAACACCATATGATCAGTGTCATTAGGTTACAGCTGAGGAAAGCGGGGCTAGGAGAGGTTAAATAACATACTCAAGATCACACAGCTAATGAATGAACCAGGACTCAGACCCAGTTCTGTCAAATCTCATGCCCTTCAATCCCTCAGACTCCTCTCTGTGAAGTGGAAGGGGAGGTTTTGCCAGTTGAATAGAAGTTAGGGGCTCCCCTAACCCCACTAACTCCACTTCTCATCCAGGGAGCTCAACTTGAAAAACATCCCTTTTTTCCTATTAAAAAAGGTTTCAAGTAACAGTTTTGCCTTTATAGCAGGTCGAATAATTCTTGATTTGATAAAACTTTTATCAAGCTTAAAACGCAATTTTAAAAATTCTCATAGTTCTTTTGTGTCTCCCAAAGAGATCCAGTGATTCCCAGAAGTCTGCAGACCCCACCCCAATTAAGAAATTCAAGCAAAATTCAGGCAGGCGGCCACATGCACAAATAATATGGCATATAGTGACATCTATTGGTCAATTGTGATATTGCATCCAACTTCCTTTCACAGGAAATATAATTGGAGCTGGTTGATGTGGAATTATACTAGTCTCAGGTGTAAATCAAAATAAGAAAAATTCCTTTCATACAGAGAAAGCAGAAGGGAGATCTTGGAATCTCCAAATTCAGTTAAAGACCTGAGTCCTAGTCCTGATTTTACCATAAATAACTTGGTATAGACTTGGTTAAGTCACTTTGTCTCGGGAGCCTCATCTTCAATCAAACAGGGTCAGGCCCTCTCAGAGGCCCTCAAAGCGCTAAAGGACACCCTCAGGGCCCTCTAGGAAAGGCAGAGTCAAGTGAGTGTGGCTACTCTCTTCACTTCCACATCTAGGCACGTCTATTTTTATCTTTTCATACATGAATCTTCTTAAAGTTTCAAAAATACTGTTTCTACTATTCGGACCTGGTCAGCCCATGTCAACATTTACTGTATCCAGCACATTTTAGGGTCCTGTACTAAATCTATTCTTGTTTAGTTTAGTTTAGTTTTGTTTTAGAGACAAGGTCTTGCTCTGTCGCCCAGGCTGGAGTGCAATGGCGTGATCACAGCTCACTGCAGCCTCAAACTCCTGGGCTCAAGCAATCTTCCCACTTTGACCTCCCAAGGAGCTGGGATTACAGGAGTGAGCCACCACGCCAGTCCGATGTACTGAATCTTTGTCATCTACAAAAATAGGAATCTAGCTCCCTTCCCTTTCAGACCTTACAACTTAGTTGTGGAATAAAACAAACACATCATCTACTCATTCCTTAACTAAGCATTTTTGTCAAATCAACTGGGAGATTTTCTTCCATGAGATCATATCTTTGATTTTATAAAACAAGTCAATGAGAGAGAGAATTCTTTTTATAGTCAATCTTGCTAGAAGGCATCTTTGCTATAAAATAAATGTTTCAGGAGTCTCTTGGGAAGAATTCATGATGAAGTTGAGATCCACTGTCATCACTATGTAACAGTGTTCCTTCTCATGGGAGTTGGATGAGATTAAGAGACTTTGTGAATATTCTCTATTGTGCGTAAGCAAAGTGTATAAGGCTCTCGGTGTCCCACCAAGAAAAGAGGTTTTGTATAGGCAAGAAGGGGAGGCATAAGATATCTGTAAATTTCCCACTAAAAGCTCATCTTCACTTAGAAACCAAATTGTTTGATTATTAAGCATTTCTACTCAAGAATAGGGAGAAATTTACTCCTCAATGATCCAAATAAGGTAATAATAATGTCACAAATAATTATTGATTAAGCACTTACTCTAGCCCTGAAACTCTCCTAACAGCTTTACCTCATTTAATTTTCATATCTCTAAAAAGTACATTCTATTTTTATCATCATTTTAGAGAAGAGGAAACTGAGGCACAGAATTATAAAATAACTGAGGAAGTTATGATTAGCTAACTACATTGATCCAGATTGCCTGCCCTTGCGAAAGTTGTAAAAGGAGGTCAGAATCGTCCCCCTCCCCTCCAGGCTACCGGTTACCCCCAAGGACTGCTGTAGGCACAGCCTGCACCCAGCTCTGGGCTCAGGGACTTTCTGGACAATTGCACAGGGTCAGGAGTAGCATGGGCAATGCCTGAATATTGCCCAGCCTTTTATGTAAAAAGAAAAAGGAAATAAAAAGAAAGTGACGTTCTTTTGGCCTGTCTCTGTCTCGTAGCACTCTGTATAATCTGTCTTATTGTGATCAAAATGCAACATGTACACTACTTTAGAAGCTTATCAAATCAGAGATGTTCTCCTTCTCAGGTTGGACCCAACTGAATGATATCAGGGCTAAATGATATTCAAGACTCCGACAGACATAAAAGAATAAAAGAGTTATTTTATTGTCCCATTTTTCCTCTACCCTAGAAAGTCCAAGAAACACTTGATTGTAATGTGTACAGTTTCCAGATTTTGACTGAAGATAGAGTTATTTTCAAATATCTGAGAAATCTAAGACCACGTTCCCTACCCTATCTTCCCCCTGTCCTCAAGTTAAAGACCCATAGACCACAGCCAAGCCCCTGGCTTGGATAACTCTCCAAGGGGAAGTATTCTGATCTTTCGATTCTATTCCCAATAATGAGGAGGATAAGCTTGAGTCCTCCAATCATAACTCACTGCCATCTTAGACCTGCTGATTGGACAGGTCTGCTCTGACAGATACATTATGCGGCACGCAAAGAACAAAGAGCCTTTCTCTGAGGAATTTCATAATCACTGTGTCTTTTCTTCTCCTTGTAATATGTATAATTTATCTTCTCTTGGAAAGGTGCATATAAATTTTAATGCAATTTGCTTCAGAACAATTAACAAAGTCACAATTTGAGAATCCTATTTGTTTCCCAGGAGAAAGGGAAACATCTGAACTGCATGCTGAGTATTAAGGAGATTTCAGGCCCTTAAAGAAGAATTTAACTAGAAGGTATCCCTGATTTGTCAGGCCCTTAAGACAATAAAACATATCTGTGTGATCATAAGACAGCCCCATCCTTCAACACTGACTAAAAAGCCTTAGGTGACATTGAACAAGCAGGCACATATCTCAGGACTTCAAGATTAGAGAGATGGAGCCCTTCATCTCTAGTCAAAGAAAACACTAGTCACAGAATTTCTGTAAAGGAAGAATACTAAGGACATTGTCCAATCTCCAGTTCTATGTACTTTCCCCTTCCACGATGTGTTTGGCAAATGGTCAGATTCCCTTTCTATTGTCCAGAGGCTAGGAGGAAAAGATTATCTTATTCCACATTAGAAACAAACGCTTATCTCCCAGGTGTCTATAAATCCCAGGTGGCATTCAGGTAGTTTCCCTTGTAACCTGCTGATGCAGCTGAAATTTTCTCAAGTATGGATTGGAAAAAAGAAGTTGCCTATCCATCTCTACCCTCCTTACTAGGCTCTGGGAGACATCCTGAATGCACAAAAGGCCCACTTTTCAACTTGAGAGTCAATACAAGTGGAATAGCCAGTGTTTCCAATTCAGCATGACAATCTGAGCCAATGAATTTAACACTCTCCCTTCCTAATTTGCAGCTGAAATGACCTACGCAAAAGAAGAGGACAAACAATCCACTCCTTGGTGTGACGGGACCAGAGATGAGTGATGATGATAAGACTGTCATTTCGTTGAGGACAGTGCCAAATTCAAACTCCACCACCACCTTGAGAAGGAAACAGGTACTGGAGCTCTCAAGGAGGGCCGGGTGGTCCCAGGCATGCTCAAGGCTTGTTCACAGCACAGAAGGCATGGAGAATGGAGCAGAGGTACTGATGAGGTTTGTTCTTGGGGAGGGCTGCCATGCTGGCTGGAGGGGTACTGCTGCCTGCCCCGGTGGGCTTCAGCTGCTGTGATAATCCCAGGAGAAGCCCTTCAGGCAGAGATGAGGCTGCCTACCTATGGTTACGTCTCTTCTGATTTTTATTGTTGTTGTTGTTTTGTTTTTTCCGAGACCAAGTCTCGCTCTGTCACCCAGGCTGGAGTGCAGTGGCGCGATCTCGGCTCACTGCAAGCTCCGCCTGCCGGGTGCACACCATTCTCCTGCCTCAGCCTACCGAGTACCTGGTCCTACAGGTGCCCGCCACCACGTCTGGCTAAGTTTTTGTATTAGTAAAGATGGGGTTTCACCGTGTTAGCCAGGATGGTCTCGATCTCCTGACCTCATGATCCACCCGCCTTGGCCTCCCAAAGTGCTGACATTAGAGACCTGAGCCACTGCGTCCGGCCGGCCACGTCTCTTCTCACTCCTCATACACCATGACATTTTTAAGGTAGTTAAGGTCAAGAAAATATAAACTTATTTCCTGTGCCAAGACTAAAAGGCTTTCACAGGGACATCTCTGAGAGAACACTTACTCATTCCCATGCTGGAGAGGCATAAGCCTTCCATTGTAAGGATGAGAAAATGGAGAAAAATGACCACATATAGAAATAATGGGGCCAATATGAGGAGTGCCAGACAAACTTAATAAAATGTATCTGGATTTATTCTAGCAAACATTGACTATCAAAGATAAAGAAAAAAGGCCTATAACCATCCAGGCTGAAAACAAAACAGAACAGGCCATTTACACTGAGAAATAGCAGATTTCTCCTTAGCAACCTTAAATGCAAAAATGTCACTCAAAGGCAGAAGAGATAATAAATGTGTGTAATGGAATATATACAGCAGTGTAAATAAGTGTGCCTCAGCTGCATACGTCAGCATGGATGGCTCACATACACATAATATTGGGCAAAAAGGGTATCATAAAAATATATATGCCATATGATTTTATATAGATGGTCCCTGACTCACAATTTTTTGATTTTACCATGGTGTAAAAGCAATATGCATTCAGTACACTCCTGATAAACCCATCTGATTTTTAACTTACATTAGGTTTGGGTTTATCAGGATGTAATCCCATCATAAATCAAGGAGTAGCTGCATATGTGAAGACCAAAAACAGCCAAACTAAACAACATATTGTTAAAAGATACATTAAGAGGCGAAACTATCAGTAAAAAGCAAGGATATTTTAACTCGAAACTCAGGATAATGGTTTTGTGTGAGGAAGAAGAAAAATGCAATTGGAAAACAATTTCTAGGCATTGATGATGTTCTATGTCTTAAGTCAAGTGATGACTATATGGGTGTTTATTTTATTGTCATCCTTTAAACTGTACAAATGCATGTTTTACTCTATTTTGTATGTATAATATGCTTCACATCAAAATTGTAAAAAAAAAAAAAGAAAAGAAAAAAGTAGAAAAGAAAATAATATGTATTAATCAGGGATCTCCAGAGACATAGAACCAAAAAGGTATATATAGAGAGAGATATACAGAAAGAGATTTATTATGAGGGATTGGCTCATGGGATTACGAAGGCTGCAGAGCCCCACAATCTGACCCCTGCAAGCTGGAGGCTCAGAAGAGCCAGCGGTATAGTTCCAGTCCAGGTCCAATTTCCAGAGAATCAGGAGAGCTGATGTCTGAGGGCAGAAGTTGGATGTCCCAGCTCAAGAAGAGAGAACATCAGTGTGCAGCTGGGTGGGAAAAAAATTTTAAGATAAAAAATAAATTAAGAAAAAAGAAGAGAGAACAAATTCACCCTTCTTCCACCTTCTTGTTCTATTCAGACCCTCAACAGATTGGATGACACCTGCTCACACTGGTGGAGTGGTCTTCTTGACTCAGTCTACTGATTCAAATGCTACTCTCTTCTGAAAATAACCTCAGAGACACATTCAGAAATGTTTTACCAGCTATCTGGGCATCCCTTAGCCAAGTCAGGTTGATGCATTTATGCATTAATTTTAATTAACCACCACAATATGTAAATGAAAAATTAACTTTTTAGAGAATTTTTAAAAGTACCAGTAAATGCAATTAAAGAATTAAGTATGGTCAGCAGTAGAGATATTAAATGAAGTATATTTTAAGAAAAAAACTTGAGCTGCTGCTTTAGTTGTGTTGAAAAGACATTTTCTAATAAGAAGAAAATGACAAAGCACCAAAAAGAGAAAGAACAAGTACAATAGACAAATCTCATTTATGAAAACAGAAAAAAATTTCCTAATTGCCTTTTAAAGGCAAATTAGATTAAGAAGTATATTATTAGGGCTTATTAGGTAGTGTTAGATATTGGTAGGATTCATAATAAAAATACATACATGGCTTAAACTATGTGAAGCATATGAATCCTTAGAAAAATCTCTTATTATAATGTATTAAATTTAGAGAAGTCACAGGATAATATCAATAGATATTGAAAAGTCATTTGGTCTGACCAAATTCCACATATATTACTGATATTAATACAAAATCTAAACATGAGAGAACTATAAAAAATATACTTCCTTGACACAATAAAAAAAATGCTTACTTCATACCTAAAAGTCAAGCACAGGGGGCATTCCCATTAAAATTAGGTACCGTATAAAGATGTCTGCTATTACGACCATTGTGTTAGTCAAGGTTCTTCAGAGAGACAGAGCCAGTAGGATAGACGAGAGGGGATTTATGAGGGAATTGGCTGCTCACATGACCACAGAGGCAAGGTCTCATGACCAGCACCTGTAAGCTAAAGAGAACCAGGGAACTCAGAACCAGAGAAGCTGATCGTGCAGCCCCCAGTCTGAGGCCAAAGGCCTGAGAGCCCTAGGAGGTTCCTGGTGCAAGTCCCAGAGTCCAAAAGCCAAAGAACCTAGAGCTTGATGTCCAAGGGCAAGAGGAGGAAAAGCCTCCCACTCCAGAAGAAAGACAGCAGAGACAGAGAATCTCCTGTCTTTCTCCTGTTTGTTCCAACCAGGCCCCCAACCAGTTGGACAACGCCTGCCCCCAACAAGGGCAAGTTGTCTTCTCTCAGTCCACTGACTCACCCACCAATCTCTCCTGGAAACAGACACACCCAGAAACAAACCAACCATTTAGGCACCTCTCAATCTCGTCACGCTAAAAATTAAAGTTAAAATTAACAGTCATAACCATTATTCAAAATGTGAGAAATTTTTAGGCAACTGTAATAAGGCGAGAAGAAAGTATTAGAAAGTATATATTTTGAAAAGAGAAGACAAAATTATAATTTTTTGCATGATGATATAATTACTTGAAAACCCAAGAAAATTAGCCACAAAATGGTTAGTACTAATTAGAGAATTCGTATAATGTGTCCAATTGCAAAATAAATATACAAAACTTAATAGCAGTGGTTGCATCCTCAAATGCCTCCAGGGATCAGGCAGACAACAAAAATGAATAAAGCACACTGGTGGGGACCTTTCCTGATGACAGAAAGCAACTGCTTCCCAGCTCCTGCACATTTTTGTCAAGGGAGACTGGGAGTCTAGAGTTGCCAGTATTCTGATTTTTAAGGAGAATTTGTAAAAGCAGATTCTTGTATAAAACTTTCTGATTTTTAGATGCAGATAACTAATTCAAAAATATTCTGAACTAAATATATTCATAGGCTAGATATGGCCATGGGCCTCCAGTGTGCAACTTTTGATCAGTGCTTTCCTTTATAATTAATCTGCAAATACAGAGAAGAAATGTGAAATGGTATAAAAAATTGATTAATCTTTGAATAGTGAATCATCTGAAATAAATTAAATTAAATTTCTACTTCTTGTATCACACCAAATAACGTCTACAGGGTAATGATTTAAAGTAAAAAATGGAACTAAACAAGCAGTAGAAAAATATATATAGGTAAGTATTTATATAATTTCAAGTTGGGAAATGCTTTCTTAAAAATAACAACAACCTGTTGAATGAGAGAAAATATTTGCAAACTATTCATGTGACAAGGACTAATATCTAAAATATACAAGGAACTCAACTCAATACCAAAAAGCAAATAATTATATTAAAAGTGGGCAAAGAATCTGAATAGACATTTCTCAAAAGGAGACATACAAATACACAATAAATATATTTTTAAAATGCTTAACACCACTAATCAGGGAAATGCAAGTCAAAACCACAATGAGATATCACCTTATCCCAGTTAGAATAGCTATTATCAGGGGAAAAAAACAAATGCTGACAAGATGTGGAGAAGGGGAACTGCTATACACTGCTGGTGGAAATGTAAATTAGCATAGCCACTACAGATAAGAGTATGAAGATTTCTCAAAAACTTAAAGTAGACCTACCATGCAATCCAGCAATTCCACTACTGAGTATTTATCCAAAGGAAAGGAAATCAGTATATCAAAGGGGTGTCTGCACTCCTATGTTTAATGCAGCACTATTCACAACAGCATAGATATGGAAGCAAACTGTGTCCATCAAGGGGAAATGGATAAAGAAAATGTATATATACACAATGGAATACTATTTGGCCAGAAAAAAGGGATGAAATCCTATTATTTGCAGCAACATGGATGGAACTAGAGGTCATTATGTTGAGTGAAATAAACCAAGCACAAAAAGACAAATCACTCATATGTAAGAGCTAAAAAATTTGATCGCATGGAGTTCGAGAGTAGAATGACAGATACCAGAGGCTGGGAAGGGTGTGTGTGTGGATGCGGGGGATGAAGAGAGGTTCATTAATGAGTACAAACACTTAGATGAAAGGAAAAAGCTGTAATGTTTGATAGCAGAGCGGGGTGACTATAGTTAACAACAACATATTGTATATTTCAAAATAGCTGGGAGAGAAGACGTGAAATGTTCCCAACGCAAAGAAATGACAAATGTTTGAGGTGGCGAATATCCTAAATGCCCTGACTTGATCACTACACATTCCATGCATGTATCAAAATAGCACTTGTACCCTATAAATACATACAAATATGTATCAAAAAATAATGTCTATAATAACAAATTTTAAAAATAGCAACAGAGAAATCATAAAAAGAAAAACTGGCCTAAATTACATATATTTTTTAACCATTTCAGATCAAAAAATAAAATGCCAATGGCAGACGAGAAAAAATATTTAAAACACATAGACTCAATATCCATTTATAGAGACACTGGTCCCTGCAAATCAATAACAAGCATCTTCAGAGAATATTGAGTACAGGATATAGAAAAGCAAGTCATTAAATTAGAAATGCCAATAGCTAACAAGTGTAAGACAAAAACATTCAACCTCACAAGTAATCAAATAAATACAAATTAAATCACTGATGAGACACCATTTTCCCTATTGATCTGAGAAACATTTTTGAAATTGTTTTTGAGACCCAGTGTTAACAAAGGCATTTATTTTTGGTAGAAGTATACATTAATTCAACCTGTAGAAAAATTTGGCAGTATGTGTCAGAACTCTTTGCCTCAGCAAGTCTACTTCTCAAAGTTTAGACTAAGGAAATAGGAATATACTGTAAACAACGATTTAATTGTAAGGATACCTTTTTTTTGTTTGTTTTTTTGTTTTTTTGGTTTTTTTTGTTTGTTTGTTTGTTTGTTTTTGAAACATTATCTCACTCTGTCACCCAGACTGGAGTTCAGTGGTACAATCATAACTCACTGCAGCCTTATCTCCCAGGCTCAACTGATTCTCCTGCCTCAGTCTCCCAAGTAGCTGCAACTACAGGTGCACACCACGATGCCTGGCTAATTTTTGTTTTTTAATAGAGATAAGATCTCCATATGTTTCCCAGGCTGGTCTCAAACTTCTGAGCTCAAGCAATCCTCTTGCCTCAGCCTCCCAGAGGACTGGGATTACCAGAGTGAGCCACCACACCCAGCCAGGATGACATTATTGATACACTAGCAGAACACAAAAACAAAAACATGGAAACAATGTGAACACTGATAGATAAATAGGTAAATTTGTACATTCATACTGTGAAATTCTTGGCAGTCATTTAAAGTCTGAAGCAAGTCTTGAAGAATGTTTATTATTATTAAAAAATAGAGGCCCAGTTGGGCACGGTGGCTCACGCCTATAATCCCAGCACTTTGTGATGCCAAGGCAGGTGGATCACTTGAAGCCAGGAGTTTGAGACCAGCCTGGCCAACATGGTGAAACCCCGTCTCCACTAAAAATACAAAAATTAGCCAGGTGTGGTGGCGGATACCTGTGATCTCAGCTACTCGGGAGGCTGAGGCAGGAGAATCGCTTGAACCTGGGAGGTGGAGGTTCCAGTGAGCAGAAATCAGGCCACTGCACTCCAGCCTAAGTTACAGAGTGAGACTCTGTTGAACGAAAGAAAAAAAGAGAGAAAGAGAAAGGAGGAAAGGAGGAAAGGAGGGGGGAAGGGGAAGAGGGGAGAGGGAAGAGGGGAGACGGAAGAGGGGAGAGGGAAGGACTGGGCGTGGTGACTCACTCCTGTAATCCCAGCACTTTGGGAAGCTGAGCCAGGCAGATTGCTTGAGCCCAGGAGTGTGAGACCCACCTGGGCAACATGGTGAAATGCCATCTCTCAAAAAAAAAAAAAAAAAAAGAAAAAAAAAAAACTTAGCTGGGCGTGGGGTGTGGTAGTGTACACCTGTAATCCCAGCTGCCTGACATGCTGAGCTGGGAGGAGCACCTGAGCCCAGGAGGTTGAGGCTGCAGTGAGCTATGATTGTGCCACTGCACTCTAGCCTGGGGGCAGAATGAGATCCTGCCTCCAAAAAAAAAAAAAAGAAAAGAAAAAAAGAAAGTCACAATACATTGCTAAGTGTTTTGCTGCTGTTGTTTATTTTAAATTAAAATGAATAGTATGACTACAAACTCCACAGTATATGTACAATGATCTGGAAGAATACAACCTTAGATATTAACAGTGGTTATCCCTGGATGCTGGAGTTATGACTATTGTGTTCCAAATTTCCTATTTAAAAAGTTTGCTTCTGTTTTACTACAAGGAACATATTGTTTTGATAACAAGTAAGATTTTTATTTTTACTTAAAAAATAAAGTTGGGTCCTCAGGTGGACTAACTGACTGTTACAGTTACTTAGCTATATTAGAAAGAGATGGACATAGTTCTTATGGCTGTCTGTGTGTGTGTGTGTAAATATATATGCCATATATAATTAGTAGACTTACCTTTCTATTTACGTTTTGCTTGGACTGCTTTAAACTAAACACATATGCCAAAAGCCAATGAAGAGATACACCCCAGACAAACGCAAAATACTGCAAGAGAGCTTAGGCAGGCTTTAATTTAACAATTAAAGGATTGCTAAAATTAAAATTGTTTTGCAAATAACTACAAAGCTGCATGTCGTTTATTAGAGTTGCCTATAAGTACCTGGTTTATCTATGACCACTTAATAGAGTTAATGGACCTTATACAAATGTTTACAGGCTCAAAAAGAGACTTATTGGCAGACTTGGGCTTCCTTCCATGCCCGGTTAACAGGGAATGCTTCCCAGCTCCTCAAACACACAGAAAGAGAAAACTAGAGAGATTTTGCCAATGATTTAAGCAAGGAAAAATCTAGAGCTGCAAAGTGTGTAACATTTACTAGACTAATATGAGAAGAGATTCATAAACAACCCAAGTGTCCAAAATAAACTATCATACAGAGAAATTACAAACATCTATAAGGAACTATAAATTAAGAGCCCAAACTTTGGCCAGGTGCAGTGGCTCACACCCGTAATCCTAACATTTTGGGAGGCTGAAGCAGGTAAATAGCTTGAGCCTAGGAGTTCAAAACCAGCCTGGGCAACAAAGTGAGACCTCCTCTTTACAAAAAATCAAAAAATAAAAATTAGACAGGCATGGCGGCATGCACCTGTGGTCTCAACCACTTGGGAGGCTGAGGCAGGAGGATTGCTTGAGCCCATGAGGTCAAGGTTGAAGTTAGCCAAAATGGTATCATTGCACTCCACTCCAGCCTGGGCAGCAGAGTGAGACTCTGTCAAAAACAAAAACAAACAAACAAAAAAACCCCACACTTTAAAAATAATACAGCATTTCTCTGACCTAACTGACTTCCCAGTTTCCTTTGCCCTTTGCTGCCTAGCTAGATTATCTAATATTATAGTGTCCAGAGCTCAGTCTTAGGCCCCCCAAGCAATCTCATCCAGGCCCCTATCTTTAAGCAACAATTATAATCTTGTAATTCCCAAATGTATATCTGACTGTACCTCTGACTTCCTCACTAAGACTGCTGACATCTCACACTTGACATGATCGATTCCAAACTGTCTTCCTCCCTAAAACTACTCCTTCCATCAGTCTTCATAGTTCAGTGAAGAACATTACCATCCATCTAGCTGTCCAAGCCAAAAGCCTAGCACCCACTTTGGATTTCCCTTTTCTTTTCCCTGACACCAAATCCATCAGCAAGTTCTACCAGTTCTCTCTCCAAGATACAAAAATGCATGCTGAATCAACCCACTTCTTACCATCTCTAGTACTGTCACTCTTATTCAAGCCTTCACAGAATCCATTCTCGATTGAGCAGTCAGAGTGTTTTTCAGAAAATGTAATTCATATCTGCTTAAATCTCTTCAGTGGCTTTCGAATGCACATAGGAAAATAAACAAACAAACAAACAAAAAAAAACCTCTGAACTTTTCACCATGATGCAATAAAGCCGCTGAACACCCTCCTGCTACTCCTTACTCCTTGCAGATAATTCTCTAGCCACAAGAGCCTTTTCTATTTCTGGGATGCCAAGTCCATCCTACCTGAAGGCCACTGCACTTTTTTGTTTCCTTTGCCTGACAGTCCCCTAGTCTATTCCTACCCAAAACCTATTAATTAGTTTTTAAAATATTAAGAAATGAAGAATATGTCTTGAGAGCATGCTGCGTGTAAGTGGCAATCAGAAGACTTGGGTACTAGTCTCACACGGTTTTCAAGATAGGACACCTGCTCTAAACCAATATGATAATGACTTTGGTCAACAACCAAGGTGATTCCTTGGCCCATGGTTTCCCCTTCTCTGGGACAAGTCCCAACAGTTAACTCCTCTCTTGTTAATTTAAAACCCAAATATAGAGATCTGGAAACTGGAGGTCACTGCAGCTGGTCACCTGCTGTGGAAGTCCCCAAACTGTCCAATCTCTTGCCTCCCCAGACTTCCTTGTTCAGTTCCTTCCTTAGGATTTATGGATTGACCAGTATCCTTTAAGTCCTTTAGCTAAAGTTGGTTTCTGTAACTTACAATAGAAAATAACTTTAGAAGAATCCCTTCTTAATTGTCTGGTTAGCTTCCTAGAACTCAGCTTTACAGAACCATTCCCTTAGTGCATCTGTGGAATCTAAACTCAGCATGGATATTGACATATGTAGAACAACTTAATATTCATCTTTCCCACCTCATATTCATGCGTGCATGTGCACACACACACACACACACACACACACACATTCTCTCTCTCTCTCCCCACACTATATTCTTTCCAAGTCCTCTCATCACCCTTTGTACTTTTATCCAGCATCCACCAGGTTGGATTTGTTCTGCCTTGATGTTTTCTCACAGTTCATCTTTCCACTGCATGCTGGGTTCCCAATATTTGTGATAAAATTAGGAACCCTATTTATGTATGTAAAGAGGCCTTCTGCATGCACAATCAATAAATGTGAGCTCTAAAATGAATCATTTCTTTCCTACGAGGCACTCACTTCCCTTGCCTTTCCTGGGTTATCTTCTATTTCATTGTCCCTAGTAGCTATGTTCCAATCACCAGGGCAGGGATTTTACTTTTTGGAGGTCAGAGACCCCTTTGAATGCTACAGACACTTTTTAAAGAAAAAGTACACACAAATACACACACATTTTGCACACAACCAAGGTTTATGGGCTTCTGATTAAAATCACTTTACCAAGGATAAGACTTCTGTGACCATCCGCCACCCCTATATACACACACCACTAATTCCCATCCTTCACTAGCCGTGACTCATCCATGGCTTTGCTGCCAGACACCAGTAAAATAAACCTGGCTCTTCTCTCCTAATACTTGTTATGCTGAGAGATAGAAAAACAAAAACACAAAGCATCCCCAACAATTACAGGCAGTTACACTTAAGAGTCATTAAAAGCGTCCCCCATTAGAACACTTCCCCAGGACAAACACTTTATAATTTGCTAGATTACTAGTTTAATGTACAAGTTACCTTTTAAATGCTTTACTTTACAGGGAGGCATTCTTGGACCCTGGCTGAGATTAGGAAACAGCCAAGTCTTAGCAGCACACTTAGCAAGAATTTCTTAGGTGGGTTATTTTCTGGGAAGATTATCACAGTGAATAATCTCATCTATTTTACTGTCAATTTCAGAGTGTGACATTTTTGGCCTTGTTCTCAGTTCTAGAGATATTGTCAAGTTGAAACCTGCAGCTTCTTATATACTAACTCTATCTTCTAATTAGAAAAGAGGTTTGAAAATGTTGGAGCTTTCTGGGTTGCCTTCCCCAAACTAAATTAGAGTCTACTGAAGAAAAGGAAAGGTGGAGAAGAGGCAGAAGGACTGGGTGGATGCAGTAGACAAAGAACCATACAATCAAAGGCAGGTCAGGGACTAGACAGAATAGTCTTTCTATCTTACCAATGCCAGTGGCTCATGAATGGCCCCAAGCCCCTAGGACTTCTCTTCAGCCCAATCTGACTCCCCATGGAGTCACGGATGCATTTATTTTGTCTGATGAATTGCTTTTCATTAGAGTCAACATGGAATCGAGCAGGATTTCACAATGTAATAGACTGAATGTCTGTGTCCTCCAAAATTTCAAATGTGGAAAACTAGAATCCTTTTCTTGCCTCCACTTCCTTGTTAGCAGGGACCCTAAGCTCTACTCCCATTGCCCTCAGCCACCCACCCTCGACCTTGATCGGGACCTCCAGGCTGCACCTGGCTGGCAGCAGGGCAGTGCGGCTCAGGTGGGTCTGGGGCGGGGCCCTGTTCAGCCTGAGATTCAGATCTCGAAGACACACGGGCCCCTCAACTTTGCCAAATGCTCCAGATGGCAGGTCCTTGGCCCACAGCCCTACAGGCCCATCTCAGGCTGGCAAGCATTGCCCCTGCTGCTTCTTCCTTAGGGCTTACCACCAAGCTTCTTTTTCCACACAGCCATCCAGACTGAGGAAATGTAGTCACCACAGGACCCAGAAATTTTGGGGCCAAGTGAGCCACGGCCACTGCCGCATCGGCAAGCACTGAAAGCACCCAGGAGGCCGTGGCAATGCCGGCGGCATGCATCACCATAGGATCGACTTCAGCAAATGTCACCCAGGTTACTTTAGGAAAGTTGGTATGAGGCATTACCACCTAAAGAGGATCCTGAGCTTCTGCCCAGCTATCAATCTTGACAAATTGTGGGCTTTGGTCAGGAAGCAGACACAGGTGAATGCTGCTAAAAGCAAGCCTGGAACAGCTCCCATCACTGATGTGGTGCCATCGGGCTACTACAGAGTTCTGGGAAGGGAAAAGTTCCCAAACCAGCCTGTCATTGTGAAGGCCAAATTCTTCAGCAGAAGAGCTCTGGAGAAGATTCCGTAGGGGGAGCTCTGTCCTGGTGGCTTGAAGCCACATAGAAGGAGGTTCATTAAATGTTAACAACTGCTTTAAAGAGAAAAGGAAAGGGAAAGGGAAGGAAAGGAAAGAAAACTAACCCCCAAGGTAGTGGTATTAGAAGGTGGAGACTTTGGGAAGTGACTAGGTCATAAGGGTGGAGTCTTCCTGAAGGGGATTAGCGCCCTTACAAAAGAGACTGGCGAGTTTTCTTGCTCGTTCCATCATGTGAAGACAAAACCAGAAGATGGCTATCTATGAACCAGCAAGTGTCCCTCACCAGACATCAAACCTGCTGGCACCTTGATCTTGGACTTCCTGGCCTCCAGAACTGTGAGAAATGCATTTCTGTTATTTATAAACTACACAGTCTATGCTATTTTAGTACAGCAGCTCAAATAGAGGAAGACACTCAACCTTGGCACTACTGGCATTCAGGGCCAGAAAATTCTTTGCTGAGGGACCTTTCTGTGGGAAAATGGAGATGCCTAGCAGCGTACCTGACCTGTACTCACTAGACTCCAGTAACACCCCCATTATAATCACCAAGAACATCTCCAGACATTGCCAAATGTCCCCGGGGGGGGGGGGGGGACAAAATTGTCCCTTTCTGAGAATCACACAAGAGAGGAAAGGTTTGGAGTCAGACAGACCTAGGTTCCAACTTTAGTTCCATTCCTCACAAACCCATAACCTTGGTGGGTGGGGAGCGAGGGAAGTATTTATGTCCTCTGCGACTGTTTCTTATTAGCAAACACTACTTATATCAAACAAATTGTTTTGAGGTTTGAATGAGATGATGTGTTAAAAGCATATAGGCTTACAATAGGTGCTCAATAAACAGTTGTTCCCTCCCCATACCTACTTCACTTATTTAACAAATATTTATTGAGCACTTATGCTGTATGCTAAGGATACAAACACAAACTAGTAAGTCTGAGAGAAAGAGACAAATGCACAAATAACCATAACATATCAAATCCATTAACAGAGATTATTTACCAAATGTTACAACTCTGGACCTATCTTTCTTTTCTCCCCCCTTAACGGCTAACCTTCTGTCTCCAAAATCTCATCTGGCATTCCTCTTGAAAGAGGAAGTGTCCTATGAGTTGGGTCCTGAAAAATGAGTGGCAGGTCATCCGAAGGCCAGGAGAGAAGTTTGCACACTAGGCAGAAAAAACAGCATAGGCAGGCCAGGTGCAGTGGCTCATGCCTATAATCCCAACATTTTGGAAGACCAAGGCAGGCGGATCACTTGAGGTCAGGAGTTCAAGAACAGCCTGGCCAACAGTGCGAAACCCCCATCTCTACTAAAAATACAAAAAAATTAGCTGGGCATAGTGGTGCATGCCTGTAATCTCAGCTACTTAGGAGGCTGAGGCATGAGAATCAACTTGAGCCTGGGAGACAGAGGTTGCAGTGAGCCGAGTTTATGCCACTGCACTCCAGCCTGGGTGACAGAGTAAGACTACTCTGTCTCAAAACACACACACACACACACACACACACCCCAGCACGAGCAAAGGCTTAATAGTGTGGTAACTTCAGGAAACTGCATTATCCAGTAGGCTAGAGTGAGGCTGAGTAGGGGAAATTGGTGCAAGATGGAGGATGCTAAGGAATTTGGATTTCTTTCTGCAAGTCACGTAGTTCCCCAGGATGCTTTTTTTCAGAATGGTGGCACAATCAGATCTGCTTTGGAAAGCATACTCTGGCAGCACCGGGGAGGATAAATGAGAGGTGGAATGAAGGGCAAGAGAGACGAAAAGCAAGAAGACCAGTCAGGAGCTATCGATTCCAGATGAGAGATAATGAGGGCCTGAACTGTAGTACTGGCAATGACAATGGCAAGATGCCAGCAGGCTCCAGGGACATTAAAGGGTAGAACTGACAGAATTTAGTGACTGATTAGATGTGGAGCGGGTAACAAGTGAAGGAGAAGGAATAGGAGGTGATTATAAGATTCTAGCTTAGAAAATTAGGTGGATACTGATGGCATTTAGAAATGATAGGCACTGAGAAACTGTTCTCTTCTTTTTCACAGCCCCCGCCATTCACACTGTGCAAAGGAGCTCACTATCCCCAGCTCCCACTTGACAGATTCCTATAAAACTCAATTTAACAAACCTAGGAGAGTAGTAGCAAACCCAGCAGCTCGATGATACTGGTTATTCCTGTCCGTCTTTGCTTGGATCTGGAAAAGTCCCAGGAAAATATTATTAATGAATAAGAAATAATCCCTATCCTGGGGCTGGGCACAGTGACTCACGCCTGTAATCCCAGCACTTTGGGAGGTCGAGGTGGGCAGATCACAAGGTCAAGAGATCGAGACCATCCTGCCTAACACAGTGAAACCCCATCTCTACTAAAAATACAAAAACTTAGCCTGGCGTGGTGGCGGGCGCCTGTAGTCCCAGCTACTCAGGAGGCTGAGGCAGGAGAATGGCATAAACCCAGGAGACAGAGCTTGCAGTGATCGAGATCGCACCACTGCACTTCAGCCTGGGAGACAGAGCAAGACTCCGTCTTAAAAAAGAAAGAATCCCTATCCCTAGGGAGCCTACAGTCTAGACAGCACAGTCATACACATGGGAAATTACAGTACAATGTGATCTGCACTATACAATAGCGGTACTGTATCACAGAATGCTTCACAAAGGTCATCCTTAACTGAACTTAGCTGGTAAGGAAAGACAAGAGGAGAAGGATATATTAGCCAAAGGAACAGCAGGCGCAAAGGCATGAAGAGGGGATATAATTTGGTATGATTGGAGGGTGGGGCGAGGTACAAGATGAAGCTGGAGATGTAGGCAAGAGTTAGATCATAAAAGGTCTTATGAGCTAAGATAAGGATTATCAAAGGTATGATTAATCACTGACTGATTTTAAGCAGGGAAGTTTCAAAGAAAGCTCCCAGTAGTTACCAATGTTAAAGAAAAACAGGTAGGCTAGGCGCGGTGGCTCAGGCCTGTAATCCCAGCACTTTGAGAGGCTGAGGCGGGCGGATCATGAGGTCAGGAGATTGACATCATCCTGGCTAACATGGTGAAACCCCATCTCTACCAAAAATACAAAAAATTAGCTGGGCGTGGTGGCGGGCGCCTGTAGTCCCAGCTACTCAGGAGGCTGAGGCAGGAGAATGGCCTGAATCCGGCAGGCGGAGCTTGCAGTGAGCCGAGATCGCACCACTACACTCCAGCCTGGGCGACAGAGCGAGACTCTGTCTCAAAAAAGAAAGAAAGAAAGAAAAAAAAAAACAGGTAAGATAACAAACATCTCAGTACCTAGTATATATCAGGTTCTGCACTAGTTTTGTCCAATTAATGTATTAGTAAACTACTTTAGGTGTATTTTACTCTAGCCTATAACTGAGTTATAATCCTCTTTCCACAAGTCTCCTCCATCAGGCACTGAGTTCCTTAAAGGCAGGACTCTAGTCTTAACCATCCTTATACCGCCAGGCTAGCTGAGTGCCTGGCACAAAGTAGGCTCCTAAGTATTTACTAGATGAATGAATCATCGATTGGACAACGTTTTTCCTGAACTCCCTGCTTTCTAGAATCCAGTGAGTCATCTTCTGTTCACCATAGCTAAATGATAAGGGTAGTACAGAGAACTGAGTAGTATATTTAGCTCCAGAAGATCTAGGGTCTAGTCCTGCCTCACTTACTAACTCTGACCTTGGGCAAAGGGCATATACTCTGAGCTTTAGGGGTCTCATCTGTGAAAATGGAATTTAAAAAAATTCCCATGTCACAAAATGTGTGAAAGTATTTTGTATCATTACTAAAATATAAGTTGTTTACATATATGTTTCATCTTCCTTACATATTAACATGTGCTCAGAAGTCAGGGGAAAAAAATAGGTTGGGCTTAAAGTTATTGCATTATAAGCCAGTAAAAATGCTAATGTTAATTGTATTTTTCAACTAGCATTCATGTCGTTCTGCTGGATAATGTGAATTAGATTCTGGTTGCTCCTTGCTCACTCCAGTCAGTAATACTTGCCTTACTGTTCTTTAAACCTGCCAAGCTCATTGCTACCTCAGGACCTCCGCACTGCTTTCACTCAGCAAGGAGGGATGCTGAGTGAAATGCTCTTCCCTTACCTCCCCGCACCATGGTTGCATGAAGGTCATGCCTTCACTTTCCAGGTCTCTCTTCAAGTGCCCTCTCACCACAATACCTTCCTAACCAGTTCATCTAAAGTAGCACCTACTCCACTCTCCGCACCGCCATCACTCTCTACTTCCTTAATTTGCCTTATTTTTATGATATATCATCATCACAATCCTGTACTTGCTTATTCTTTGCCTCCCCATGAAAATGTAAGGTCCATAAAGATAGGGTCTTTGCCTCCCTCTCTCACTCACTGCATCTATGATGCCCAGAACAATGCCTGGCACAGAGAAGATACTCAGGGCATTTTGCTAAGTAGTTTGCTAAGTGAATGACATTTGCTAAATAAGTAAAGTTTTCCACTGTAATCACCTGTCATCAGATAGCATTAAAAAAGAATTGCAAAAAAAAAAAGGTAAGAATTGGAACACCTGGGGTCCAGCCCCGATCCTGCCATTAACTAGCTATTTGGCCCTAGAAAGTTACTTGTTTCTGAGTTGTTTTCTTATCTGTAAAATACAAATAAAAATATCCTCTACCTTGCCCTATTGCCCCTCCATTTCACAAATCACATCACTGTGGAACTGAATGGGGTGTTATATAACACTTTATCAGCGGGGTATATTTCTGTTTTTACTGTTAACTCTTCAAGAGCATAGACTGTCTATTCATCTATTACAGAACTTGACACAGGGCCTGGATCTATAAATAATTGCCAAAAAAAATGAAGAGCAAAGGTTATACATTTCCTTTGTAAAATGAACTGAGCTTCAAATATTCATGCTCCAAATTATTTTTAAATAGTCACTATAAGTGTCATTTCATTTTATCTAGCAGACATAGCAATTAGCAGAGTGCCTGAGCAGCTAGAAATGTTCTCATTTAGTCTGGTTTTTGTTCAGGATAATGAATATAAATGCTTGTTTTGACTAAATGAATGGTTCTCCTAGGCCAGTGCTGAATAAATGCTTGTGCTATTGTGATGCTTCTGACCCAGGCAGGAGACATGTGCTTCCATCTCCAGAACAGCAACCCCTGAATGACCCCTCAATACAATGGAGAAAAGAAGTGCTGCGTCATTTAGGGGCATAAACCAAACCTCCACTGCTTAGAGTCAGCTTAATGTCTGACAGAAATACACAAAACTGTTAAGCCTCAACCAGACATCTGAATAATCTGTCCATACATTTTTCACATATCAGTATTTATTATCTTTTCAAAGGATCAGATCAAGATGAGAATAAAGTTTATGATAAAAGGTAGTCAAACATTTATTTTATATAAATACAAGTTCCTTGTCTATATCCATTAGATTTGGGGAAAAAAAGGTTCAAGTTTACAATGCCAGAACAGCTCCTTCTTTATAAAGACTTGTAATCAGTGGCTTGTTCTATGCCAGCATGCACAGTTTGAGCATATCAACTCACTTAATCCTTACCAACAATTCTATGCAGATTATACTATCATTCCCATTTCACAGATAAAAACTAATGTATCTAGATATGATAATCTTGCTCAGGATCATGCACTGGGATTTGAACCTAAGTGATCTGAGTCTATTCTCTGATGCCATACTATCAGTGCAGGACAATTTTTAACTGCATGAATGCACACTGCAGAACAAGAGAAATTTAACAGTGATCATGTGCCTTTTGGAAATTATGGCCACATACTTTGTGTAGCTTGATTTACAAATAGCTTGGCTAAAAAGTGGGTCAGCAAATCAACTTCTTAAAATAGGCTATGAAGGAAAAGTGCATGATGAAGCCAGCAGTAAACAAAGAAATTACACAATTTGGTGAGAGAGGGTTTGCATGTGGAAGGGAGTTGTTAAAGGTCTGGAATCATTGAAGTTTGGGGATGACAGTGACTTGGTACAGCTGAGAGAACTGCCCCTCAAACACCTAAAATATTAGAAGGACAAACTGATTGGCAAGACACTTGTCAGAGCTAGTGTTGAGTTCCATTTATTTTGCAGCAGTATGCATCTGCTGGGTTTGGGTACCCTGGAAAAATCCAAAACATAATATAATGGAAAAAGCATGGGTAAAAATCCCTTATTAGCACGTTATTTAATCTTTGAGCCTCTTTGTTCATCTATAAATTTAGAATATTTATAACTACTTTGAAGTATTGTTGTGAAAATTAAATAAAAACATATATGGTGGAATAGGTGCCCAAAATTGGTTAATCATGAAAAACTTACCATTATCAAGATGTAAAATAATTAGCTGTTGTTGTTGGGGCAGGGCTTGGAGTTGGGGGTTGGATATTAATATTCCAAACATGTATAAGCTTTTATCTGAAAAACCTACCAGATAAAACAAAGAGATTACCACCCCCATGTTTTTAGGGAGACAGGCAGAAAGTATGACACATAAAAGAATTAATTTGTTCAACTTTGATAGAAGGTAAACCCCTTTAGTTCTCACTTTGTTTTTAAGACTAGGAAAAGATCCAAACTTCTTAATTATGGATTATCCATCATGTTCTTTCCTTCCTCGGAAACTTTGAGATCCAAGAATGTCTGTTCTTTAAGATGTAACAAAAAATACCTGAAGAAATTTGAAAACGACAGAATGTTAAATTATAATAATAATAGATAACAGAATTATGGTTTTGTAAGAAAATACCTTATTTTTAGGAGATGCATGCTGATATATTTAGTGGTGAAGTTCAATGATGTTTGCAATTTCACATGGTTCAAAAAATTACATATATATAATTATACCTATACATAAAGCAAATATGGCAAATTGTTGTTGAATTTAGATGATGGCGATATAAGTAATGTTTAAAATAGTTAAGTCAGGCTGGGTGCAGTGGCTCACGCCTGTAATCCCAACTTTGGGAAGCCAATGAGGGAAGATCACTTAAGCGATCTCCCTCTTGCAACACAGCAAGACCTCATCTCTACAAAAAATAAAAGGATTAGCCAGGCATGGTGGCACATACCTGTGGTCCCAGCTACTTGGGAGGCTGAGGAGGAAGGATCACTTTAGCCTGGGAGTTCAAGGCTGCAGTGAGCCATGATTATACTACTGCACTCCAGCCTGGGAGACAAAGTGAAATTTTGTCTCAGAAAAGTAAAAAATAAAATAAAACAGCTGGAGTTTTTTGTTTTAGAGGCAGGGTGTTGCTCTGTCACCCAGGCTGGAGTGCAGTGGCACAATCATAGCTCACTACAACCTCCTTGAATCCTGGGCTCAAGTGATCCTCCCACCTCAGCTTCCTGAGTAGCACTTTTTTTTTTTTTTTTTTTGTACAGATGGGGGTCTCACTGTGTTGCCCAGGCTGGTCTCAAACTCCTGTCCTCAAGTGATCCTCCTGCCTCAACCTCCCAAAGCATTGGGATTATAGGCATGAACCACCACACCCGGTCCTTAAAATAGTTTATAATAAAACATGAAGGGTGGGGGGAACCAAGAGGTTACATTTAGGGACAATCCTAGGTATAATTTTCCATCTGTTTCCTTTTCTGTTCATAGTACAGATGGTTAGGGGAGAGGGTGGTAATGCAGAAAACAACTGATATTAGAGAAGTAACAATAAATTCAGTCACAAGTCAACTAACTGAAAGACAAGTTCTACACAACTTCTGAAACATCTTGTGAGAGTCCAGACGGTGAGAAGTCAGTAACTAAAATCAGTGGTTTTAAGAATTCTTTTGCCAGGGAGGAACAAAGCAGTCTGGTGGGAGTATTAGCTTTTCCAATGGGCCTATCAAGAGAATTTATCTAGGAATATTTAGGAACCACATTCTAAAGACGTTACAAAGGCAATTACAGAAGAAAATGTTATGTAGCTCCCTCTGTTCAGAACACACACAATCTTGAGAACCATCCCTCTTTATCTAATAATTAATGCTTATGTGTAAATGAACATATCAATCTTAAGGGGTAGTATAAGAAAAAAAGAATTACGTAGGAAATAAGTAAAAGTCTTATAAAATTTGAAGGTGTTATTAAAGGACTAAAAAGGAAACAAAAGGATTGTGATAAGAAGAAAAAAAAAAAAAAAAAGATTTTAGATAACCAGAAAACAAATTAAAAAATTAAAATCCCCCAAGAAACCAAATTAACCCAATTTTTTAGTTAAGTTTTGCAGCATACAAACTGCAAAATATCCTTCGCATTCCTTTAAGAAACACCTGCCTTTCTTTGGTATTTCTTGCAGGAAAGTATCTAAAGTTTGAAGTTCCCTCCAAAGATCCCAGCAGAAATGTTTCTAACTTCTAAGAATGTCCTAAGAGAATGAGTTAAAACCAGAAAATGTTGAAAGTCTTTTTTAGAATATTAAAAACTGGAAGCAATCTGCAGGTCTAACAGTGGAAGAATGATGTATTTATAATGTGAATATACATGTGATGTTCAACAATTTCAATTCTAAGTATGAAGAGTAAGCCACAATAAAGAATGTTAAAAAATAATAATTAGTAAGTAAATATAATTATAAAACACAGTCACAAATACAAAAAAGGGACAATTATATTAGAATGATGAAATTCGATTTGTTTCCTGCCTCCTCCTCCCCTGCTGGCTCTGTAATTTTTTTTTTAATTCTTACAGTAGAACAGGAGAAAAAGGTAAGAATGCTATGGCTGGAAGGCCACTAGTAAACAAGCACATATAAACGGTCCTCAAGACAAGACCCAATATGGGTATGAGACTAAATGTTATCAGGAAGGTCACTGTCCTCAGCAACTGACTCTGCTATTTTTACCCCAAACAGGAGCCCATACAAAACCACCCCATTCTTACCCTCTTTCTAATGAAAGGTCCCAAAAGGTATCCATCCAAGAAGTGCTGCCAATAATAACATTGCTAATTGTGACCAGCCTATAGACATCTTATTTGCAAAGGCTTTTAGGCCTGAACTGACATGAAACATAATACTGTGGAACTCTTTTTGTCTTATTTGTGAGTGTTTTTGACTGCAAAAAAACAGTTTATCAAATTACTTATCTTTTAAAAAACACAATCACAAAATCACATTCATATACTGCTACCGTAGTGTTAGGGACTCCCAAGCCTAGACAGGCTGTTTAATTTAAAAAAAAAAAAAAAAAAAAAAAAGTAAGGATGCTTGTTTAAACAACTCAGAAAGCATTTTCCCCCCAGAAATATTATAATGATAAGGGAAACGATCTGCCCACCTAAGCCTCATTCCACAATCTCCCTCTAAATTTCCTGGTCTAGAAAACCCATGGCTCTTTGGGATGCTTCATATGCTTTTCAGGAGTTTCCCTCACAGGTCTGCATTTCTATCATGGAATTTTTGATTTTTTTTTTTTAAGCTAGGAAATGTCTTACTAATAAGTTGTTTTATCACCTAAAATCTACCATTATCCATTTTTACAGCAAAGATAACACTTGATTGACTTAAATTCTAGAAGAAAGAATATCTTGCTTTAGCAATCAAAAACTTAAAAACAAAGGGGTAAGAGGATACTGAAATGTACTAATAGTTTGTGTGCTTAAGGACCTCAAACATTAAAGGCAAGATGATAGTTTTAAAAATGTAATACCTCCAGTCTAAACATGAATGGATTTAAATTTAATCCTTTTTGTATGAAACCAAATGCCAGTCTAATACCACTGGGACTAAGTGCTAAAAAACTAAGTAAGAAAACAAATACATGAAGCATGATCACAATTTAAATTATTTGGATTATCTTCCCCCCTCCCCCCGCCAGATGGAGTCTCGCTCTGTCGCCCAGGTTGGAGTGCAGTGGCACCATGTCGGCTCACTGCAAGCTCTGCCTCCGGGTTCACACCATTCTCCTGCCTCACCCTCCTGAGGAGCAGCTGGGACTACAGGTACCTGCCACCAGGCCTGGCTAATTTTCTGTATTTTTAGTAGAGACGGGGTTTCACCGTGTTAGCCAGGATGGTCTCAATCTCCTGACCTTGTGATCTGCCCACCTCAGCCTCCCAAAGTCTTTGGATTATCTTCTAAGCCTCCACATTTAATATAGAAGTTAAAAACTCTTTGAAACAATACTAAGCACCTTAGTATTATTTAATACTTTTATATCTAAAAAATTGTCCTTTCCTTTTTTTTTTTTTTTTTTTTTTTGAGACAGGGTCTTGCTCTGGGCTCAAGCAATTCTCCCACCTCAGCCTCCCATGCAGCTGTGACTACAGGGGTGCATCACCACGCCTGGCTAAGTTTTTTTATTTTTTGTGGAGACTAGGTCTCACCATCTTGCCCCGGGTGGGTCTAGAACTCCTGGACTCAAGTGACCCTCCCACCTCAGCTTTCCAAAGTGCTGGGATTACAGGCAAGGGCCACCATACCCAGCCTAAGAATATTTTTTGGATTTTCACAGCTGTCAGGAAAGTTTTAGAAAGAAAAGATAGGGGTTAAAAGTTGAGACACAGCTTAAGACAGAAGCATTGTAAAACAGGAACAAATACTGGCTTAAACCTGATGTCTCTAACTATATTCCTCTATTTTAAGAATCTTTTAGTATCTGATAGTTTCATAAGCCTTTCCACTTTCCAATATGTAACCTTTTAAGGGAGAAGACCACCCCTCATATTGTCTTATGCCCAATTTCTGCCTCCAAAGAAAGGAAAAGTAAAAACTAAAAGGCAGAAATGAAATCCACAAGCAGACAGCCCGGCACCACACCCTGGGCCTGGTAGTTAAAAATCGACCCCTGACCTAATTGGTTCTGTTATCTATAGATTACAGACATTGTATAGAAAAGCACTGTGAAAATCCCTATCCTGTTTTATTCCTATCTAATTACCGGTGCATGCAGCCCCCAGTCAGGTACCCCCCTGCTTGCTCAATCGATCACGACCCTCTCACGTGGACCTCCTTAGAGTTGTGAGCCCTTAAAAGGGACAGGAATTGCTCACTCTGGGAGCTCGGCTCTTGAGACAGGAGTCTTGCCCATGCCCCCGGCCGAATAAACCCCTTCCTTCTTTAACTTGGTGTCTGAGGAGTTTTGTCTGCAGCTTGTCCTCCTACACTTTATTCCCACCATGTCCCAAATAAACGAGTCCTAGGATTTCCTAGAAGGTGGACCTCAATTATTTTGTCCTTTTTATATACAAGACAAACATTCTGTTGGAACACGGAAACTTTCACTAGAATCCTTAGAATGTTCAGAAAAAATGTCCCAAAGCTCTCTTCTGGTCCATACAAGACAATCAGAATGTAACACAGTAGCAGAAGGTGTGGAACATACACTAGTCATATTTGATTCTCTCTGTCAGGGGTTCTTCTTTGTAATGGGAAATAATTTGAATCAGGATGGAGGAGTTGATGAGAAGGAAGAATAAACCAGCTAACCAGATAAACAGAAAGGTGTTCTTTCCTTGAAACTCAAGAACATAGGCAGGAGCCAGCCATAGGGCCTGCCCTATAAACCATAACATTAGGAGAACTACAGCTCTTCTCCAAGTCATTCTTACTAGTGGCATCACAAGAGGCAGTAAGCAGAGGTACCAAAGAAAGTACTGGGAGGTGCAGACTTTGTTAAAAGTCACAAAAATGGATGTATGAAGAAAACAACAAAAGACGAGGTCTCTGTAATAGGCGAAAGACACAACTGAAAGCAAGATGAACTGTGGCAGGAATGCAGCAATTCCCAGGGAAAAACTCCACTTGCTCTCTGCAGTCAAATACAGCATGTAGAAGTATGGAGAAAAGTTGTGACGGATATCCCGCCTAGTCAGGTGATAAAAATAGGTGTGCTCCAAAAATTCCCAGCCGTATTCATAGTAAAAACCAAAGCTCAGGGCAAAAAACGTGAGTCCAGCAACTGCTACGAACAGCAGCACAGCCCGATCACACAGCCTCTTCAGGAGCTCGTACAAACGAGCCTGGAAAGTATACCGGGATTGACGGAGGCTTTTGTCATTGTCGCGATCTGGAAGCAGGTGGAGAGTTATGGGAAGGATATAAGTCACCGGATATATCTTCATATGCACCGCGAAACCATAGAACACAGCTGCACACGCGACGACTCTTTTCCTTATCAAGTACAGGACCATCAGGACCAGGGAGGCGACAATCGAGTCCGCATTACCTCGACTGGATACTGCCATAGGCAGGGGGTTAAGAAGCCAAAAGACACAGTAGCCACAAGCCTGGCGGCGCCCCAGCCCCTTCAGCAGCAGCAGGCGGTATAAGAGGAAAGCGGTGAGGAGGTCGCAGCTGATGAAGAGAAACTTTCCAAAGAGCTCGCTGAGGTAGATGTTGGGAGTGAGGAGCCAACCCAGCAGCGGGGTGTAACGGTACGTGGCTCTCAGGTAAGGCGAGCGCCCCTCCGTGACAAAGCGCGCGGCATCGGTGAAGACCTGGTAGTCAATGTCCGTATACCTCACGTGCAGGGTCCGGTCCTGGAAGACCCCATAGAAAACCAGGGCGACTCTGGCTAGAAAGGCCACACCAAACATGCTGGCGGGGGCCAGCTTCAAGTTAAGGAGCCATTCACCCCAGTGCTTGGTCGAGCTCATGATCTGACTGTGCGACAGCTGCTCAGCCCCAGCTCCAAACTGCCTTCGTACCTCTAACCTTCCCTTCGGTTGCTCGCAGCAGGTGGCCGCCGCATCTCCCACCAGCTAGGCTGCCAACCGAAACAACTGCGGACTACCACTTCCGGCATGAAGCCCCGCCCCCGTACTGCTACCTGTCTCCAGCCCCGCGCGGGATTCTCAGCCGCCGGAGCCAAACACTTGCCTTCCTCTGGATAGGCGGTCTCGCTTCCGCTTCTTCTTCCGGCGGAGGCGGGATTTCCGGTCCCTGGGCGGAGAGGCGTCCGCTTGCCGGGAAATCCGGCACTGGATTCAGGATTTTATGGAGCGGAGTGAGATTTCGTCGTAAGTGACAACCCCTAGCCCCACCGCCCTTTTCCCGCGCCCCGTTTCCAGTCCTCAGAGGAAAAGCCTCCGACGCCTAGCGAGCTGCGGGCTGCGCGCTACATCCCTCAGTCCTGGGCTGGAGACCCGAGAGTGAAAAATGTAGGAGTGAAAGGAAGATAAGCCTTCTCATGCTTTACTCCACGAGCTCGCCGGTATTCACCGGGGATTTGTGGGGCCCCGGACAGGACAGGATGAGTTGAAGGGGGCTGAGTGTGTATGTCCCATGCAATATTGGAGGCATACTTATATTTAAAAATTGTTAGTTGGTAATCAGGGATTCAGATTTAAGTGGGCAGTTTGTATTTTATCCGGCAACCCTAAGTGAAGGTGATGGGAAAGAAGACAGGAAAGCGTCACAAAATTCCTAAACTTGTCAACCCCTTATGCTTCAGTACCTTTGTGTTTGGTATTTCTTCTGTCAAAGTTGCCATCCCCTCCCCAATCACTCTGGCAAACACCTACTCAACCCTTCAGGCCTCAGTGCAAGTGTTAGCTCCCAGCTCCCACTCACTTCCTCATCACTCAGAATGAATGACTTAGATGCCAGTCCCCTCCCCTGTCCGAGGATTGGTGGACTGGGGCGGACGGGATCTAAGCTCCAGAAAATCACTCACATGGAAGACCCTTACATGCTACTGAAAGTTCTCCCAGTGCTCCAGAACTCCCTGGTCATTCCTTTCTTACAGCATTTGTCACACAGCTTTGTAATAACTGTTTTTGTTTGTTTTGCTCTCCTAGTTTTCCATCAGGACACTTTGAATTCCTCGATATCAAAAATTATCTTGTTCTTTTCTCTACCTCAACATCTAACACAGTACTGGTAGCCATTTAGTAAAGTTGAATTGATTTTAGAGGTTCCTCCTACCAGAATATTTCTAGAGTGGCATCTTTGGATTGCTCCCAACTCCCAGTTATTTTCCCTTTTAAATATCCTTTATGTATGTCAAGGTCCCCTGCTCCCGCCACCCCACTCCAACCCAGCTTCCATGAATTTCTCACCAAGGACTGTAACCCATTAGCTCTTCCCTTTTTGTGGTCACTTAGTGTACTTACATAGTCCACATTGTAGAATTTGACACTTTATTTTAGATTGTATTCATAGCCCTCACAAGAGATTGTAGGGTTCTTGGGGGTCGAAATTATATCTTATCCTTAATTTTTTCAATTATTTGTAATTTATTGTAGTCTTAGGCACATGGTAAATGTTTGGTAAATACTGACTAGTTGGATTTTACAGAATGAGCCTGTTTCCTAGGGGAAGTCTTCTAGACTACAATAAGAAAAGGAGGTGACTTCATCCAGTCTGAACATGCAGCTACCAGGACTACCTGCTGCTCATCCATCCTACATTGCACATTTATCCTTTGGAGATGAACTGTGTTAATCTTATATATTCCATATTCATCTTGTGATATCTCTATGTCCTTTTCTATGCCTTGGCATAATTACATGCCTTAGATTGATAATTCTAACCATTTTTTTGCAGTGTATTAGCCATGTATATAGTGACAGCACGTCACCACTCATATAATGATGATGATGATTATTATTATTATTTATAAATAGCTGGATTTGTTGAGGACTCATTTGCAATGTACCAGGCATTATGCTAAATACTTTTTATGTAAGGTAGATAGTCCCACTTTTACAAATGAAGAAAACCAAGGCTTATGGAGATTAAGTAATTTTCCTAAGTCACATAGCTAACTAGTGGCAAAGCTAGAACTCAAAACCCAGTCTGTCTGACCTAGAATATCTTAATCATTATGTGGCTGTCTTGCTAATAAAATGTTGATCACAAATTCTAATTTTCCTGTGTTTTCTCTTATGGATCTCTTATCTGGATATTCTGGATATTCTCTCTCACTGTGACTCTTTCTACCTCTGATTTATTCTTTTCTTCTATAAATAATGGATAAGTGAGGCTTAGTTCCCTAAGATAGAAAATACAGGAGGTAGGTGTCTGAGGATTAACTAAGTAAGGGTTCTTGTGGCTGGATTGGTTTCAGTAGTATGGCAAAAAAGGTCTCAGTCAATCTGTCCCTACATGGCTGTCCTAGTAGAGAGATGGGAGGTGCCAAATTTAGGCAGATAAGAAAACAACTAATAAAAAATAAAAAATAAAAAAAACTAAGCATGTCACTGAAGCCAAAGGATTGAGATGTAGATAGTAGTTGTGGGAACAAAGAAGAGACTGGAGTCTGTAAAACAAATTGGACAGAGAGGTCCAACTTTAGTTACTATTTGTGGGTGGAAGAGATACATCACAGGGTCTGAGGACCCCATATTGAACTTTTTGCATTGGGTTTAGGGATTGTATCTTCTCACCTCTTTCTGAAAGAGTTACATTTTTTCAAATGCTCAACTGTTCATTACCTCTTGGACTGTTACTTACAGTCCTTCTTAATTCCCCCTTTCACTATCTGCTCCTAGATTTCTATCCTTTTAGAGCCAGTGACTAAGGAAAGCACAAACATGGATCGCTCAACTTTAGTTTCCCTAGCAGGAACCTTGTCCTTGTTCACTGTGCTGTATAGACTGTCATTACCCTTCCATATCCTCTATTCATCTTTTTTGCCCTGTTCTGTGTTCCAAGAGGTTAGGCTGTATGGGTAGCATTACTCAATCTCCCTTATTCTCTGGCTTCCCATTAGAATAGACCAGTGGAAGGCACTAGCAGATCTTTGACAGTGTCTGGAGTTCCTCACCTAAAGCCATGGCTCCCGTTGAAGCTATAGCTCTTTCCTTTGGGTAGAGTCTCATGGTTCCAGTAACTGTCCCTTTAGGTTTAAGGCTGGTAAAGGCTTCCTGCTTTGCGAGTGCCTGGGTACATCACCATGTCTTGTTGATTTATTAAACTTGCCCATACCTTTGCAAATAATTTCTTCATTAAAACATGTCCACTAGCCCTTTGAGTGTACCATCTGTTTCCTGCTAGAACCTTGACTACTTTCATCACCTTCTTTTTCACTAGATTTTGTTCATATGTCTTGCTTTGTCATTTCTTTGGAATATATTTCTAATTCTTTCCATGCCCAGCATCCTGCACCTTAGTTCAGACCTTCAACAACTCAAATAATACGTAGCGAACACCTATACTATACTATACTATACCAGGATCTGTGGCAATCGTCTTTCCCTCAAGCTTTAAAAATCTCTTAACTGATTTAATGTCTTATGTCTCAGTTCTGCTGCCAGATTGATATTAATTAATAGTACTGCACTTAGATTCTTTCCTCCGTCAACCATCTTCAGTGGTTCCTGACTGCCTAAAGAAAAAAATAATGAACCTTTAGCCTGACATTCAGTCCCCCCACTTTCTGACTTTACCTTACCTTTCCATCCTATTCGCCTGTAAAACCTCTGTTTTAGGTTTACTGTTCCCAAAATATGCCTCGTGCTTTCTTCTCATGATACTTAGTTCATGCTGTACTTCCTACAAAGAGACCTGTTTCTCTTTACTTACTGAAACGCTATTTGGTTTTTAAATGTTGAACCCAAGCCTCAACTCCTCTGTAAGCTCTTCCCAGACCTTAACAGGTGAAATTGTCTCTCCCTTCTCAAAACAGTGATGTTTATTTTCTGTTCTATTTTTAACAGTAATTATGTCATGCTCGTTATCTAAGTCTTTTATAGTAATTAACAAGATTTACAAGCTCCACTGCATACTTTAGACTAGTTCTTTCTCTCTTTCTTTCCCTCCTGCTCATTTATCAAACATCATACATGTCAGGCACTATATGAGGTGCTGGGCTGTACTCGTGACCAAACACTTGACATGAATCCCATTCACATGACACTTGAAGTTTAGTAAGCTACACAGACATTAGTCAAATAAATTGACAAGTAATATACAAATGCAGCTGTGGTAAGTGCTCTAGCTTTTAAGGGGATTTATTTGATCTCAGATGGGCATAGTGTAAGAGTTAAGAAAGCTGGCCAGGCGCAGTGGCTCATGCCTGCAATTCCAGCACTTTGGGAGGCCGAGGTGGGTGAATCACCTGAGGTCAGGAGCTGGAGACCAGCCTTACCAATATGGTGAAACCCTGTCTCTACTAAAATTACAAAAATTAGCCATGCGTGTTGGCATGTGCCTGGAGTCCCAGCTACTCAGGAGGCTGAGGCAGGAGAGTCACTTGAACCCGAGGGCGGAGGTTGCAGTAAGCTGAGATGGCGCCACTGCACTCACTCCAGCCTGGGGGACAGAGCAAGACTCCGTCTCAAAAAAAAAAAAAAAAAAAAAGAAAGAAAGAAAGTTGGAAGTCGGCAGGCAGTGGGGAGAGTTCCACAGAAGGAATAGCAGGTGGAAAGCACCATGATTGTATATCCCTTGATTCATGCATCATGTCTTGTATTTCTTTGTTAGCTGAATGATACCTTCCACATAATAGGGACTCAGCATTTGCTGATTTTTCTTGAATCTTAATGTATTCTAACCAAACCTGTTGGATTGATACCTTCCCTTGCCTAGTTCCTGTTCCTGTGAAATATTTCCCACAGAGATCTCACTCTTTTTGGAACATTCTGCTAATGTCATATCTGACATTAGTACATGGTACCTGCTATATTGCCTTTTGTTATATTTGTATGCTACTTGTTTTATTTCTGTTTCCTTACAAGTTTGTAGGTTTCTTCAACCTTTTAGGCCTTTTAGGAACTATACATGTCCTATATCTTAAATATCTCATATGTCTTAGGATTCATTCCTAGTATTTCCTAAATGTTGTACTTAAGTATTTATTGATCATGGTAAGAGACCCAATTTTCTCCTTCCTCCTCTCTCTCTCCTTCCACCTCTGGGGAACAAGAGTCAGTGACTGTAGGGCCTTTTGCCTCTCATCGGAGAAAATTTAGGGCTGGATGTTAACAACCAGATCTTTCTCAGGCTACTGACAGACAAGGATAGAAGAGAAATCCATTTCTTTGAGATTTGGGGGAAGAAATGCCTAGTGATTGAAGGAATAAGCTTACAAAGAACCTTGAGGATATATAAGGAAAACTGGCAACAAGACTACATGGTAGCATGGAAGGGAAATTGGGCTTGTGATCACTGGCCAAAAGGGACAATGCCCAGGATCCAAAGCAACTTGACTTTTATGGATTAAGCTGAGCCAATTTTCATACTCTTGGGTCTTAATGCTTTTTCAGTATTGTCCCATGAAAACCGAATGTGAAAGGAACTCACTAAAGCATGAGAGAAAAATTAAACAGAAGGGGCTTGGCCATGAAGTCAGAAGTTCTTCCAGCACAGCCTAATTCAACCCTCCATGCTCATGGGTAGGCCTATGAGTTCAGACCTTGACAGTATTGGTTTAGATTTCTAAAAGAAGCTAGAGTGACAACCAAAGAGTCATCCATTTTATTTAGTAGCTTATTCTTAACAGACAAAAACAAAACAAATCTTACACACCTTTTTTTCCTAGGTAAATTTGACCTGGTTTAGTCTTTAGTGCAATGAATAGAAGAACCATGCCTAAATACTTCTGCGTCAGTAGAGTTGGCCATTACTGAGCCTGGAGGCCCATGCTAACTTTCCAGCAAAGGTAGTGTGTTACTGTACAAGTGAACTAGGTTAGCTAGCAAGAGTAAAGGACCAGGAGAGCAGCCGTGGGGAGGGCACAGTGTCCCGGACTTGTAGCAATAGTATAACTGGCTTCCTTTATCTGCTCAGACCTTATAGGGAAACTCCTGGATGATTTTATTAGGCTGACAGGGGTTGGGGGAATAATGGGGTGAAGCACATTGCAGAGGTTTTGGAAGCTTCTCATGGGAACTTCACCATCCCTTAGAGCAGCTGGTAACCCTACTCATTTTCATTCAGAAGCATCAAAACCAAAGCATCACCCTCCATGCCCAAATTCCAGGATTGGAACTCTTCTGGAATCCATAGCTTTCTCTTTGGGCTGCTTGCAGCCACACAAAAGGCTGGGCCTCGACCTTGGGAGATCTTGGGCCCAACAGCTATTAGTCCTGACATTTGGATTCGAGGGTTGAGGATTCCCGTTAGTGCCTCCCATACACCAAGGTGTTCAGCTCCTGAGTTGAATTTCAGGGGCTAGAACAATAGCAGCTCCCACCCCTGTGGAAGACAGGGAAATACAGTGTACTTCATGAAAGGGAAACAAAAGGGTGCTTTATGTTATTTTATTTTATTTTATTTTATTTTATTTATTTTAAAAAGGCTCTACAGTGGCAGGACGCTGCTGCGGATGGGGGCACAACAGTGTTTAAGTGGTAGATTTTCCAAGATTTCCCCTCCCTATTGTCCTCCGAGTTCCTCTCTTCCTGGTCCTATCAGTAGCAGAGGATTCAACAAAAGCCTTCATGAATGCCTCTTTATTTCTGAAAAGGAACTTCTACCCCTCCCTTTCCCATTTCCAGACTTGAAACCCTTCATGAGCTATCTCACTTCCATGTTGAAACCTGGACCACTGATTGTAAGTCTAAAAATCTGGGTGTCCCACCCCATAACCAGGCCAAGATATCTGCCCCCAATGCTAAAGTCTCTGAATATTTCCCTTCTGTACATTCAATATATTTGGGCATATATACATCTATATACATCTTTCTATATATATATTATCTCTGTTTCTTTCTTCTTAGATAAACCTTTCATATGTGTCATATCCTAATTTCCCAAGCCTCCCCACTTCTTATTTGTGAGCCTAAGCAAGACTCAAGAGTTTCATTGATTTCACTAGGTCCCTCAGCATCATTTTTTTCTCATCTTCACACCCCAGGTATCTTCTCCCATCAGTTGTTTTGCCCGTCTTCTGAAATCTCCCCTTTTTACAGCTGTGCCTACTACTGTCCTGATATTCCAAGTCCACCGTTGGTATGGGGGCCCTTCTCACCAGACCTGGCTGCTTCCGAAACTCAGCCTATTGCCTAAAAGAGGATTTCAGGTCAGAGGAGACAGACTATAGTCTAAAGAATGATTTAGAGTTAAGGTTGGGGGTAGTTGTTCCCTGTGGGGGGTGTATGGGAGAAGATGCCAGATTGCATTAATAAGATGGTGTGATTTAAAGTGCAACTTAAAGCAAAGCCTGGGATAATAACGGAGGAGATTCCAAAAGGGTAAGTCAGAAAATGTTTTCTTCTCACTTTGTCATCCAAGAGTCTAGAGGCTTGAGTCTGGGGGCTTAGAATAGATAGCAGGGGAATGGGAAGAATGTAATACCTTCAGGAAGGAAGCATAGCATGGCAAAATAAACCAGATGGAGGTTAACTTGCCAATGGATAAGAAGGTACAGATACACACACACACACACACACACACACACACACACTCACACACAGCAGTACATCTTGTCCCTACACACAGAAAGAAATCAGGTAAGTCTAATGTTGAATAAAGTTGAGAATGCAGAAGCTGACTCTTGGCCTTCTGTTCTCTGTTTCAGATTTTTCAAGTTTTTGTGGTTCTTGTTTTTATGCCAACTAGAAGGTAATGGTGGGGTTTACAGTAGATGGACACTGAAGGGTCTTCATTTTCAAGATATAGTTAGTTGAGTTCAAGGAGAGATTAATATAACAAGACCTTGTGCAATTATAGTAGGTGGCGATCAAGAGTCTAGCCTCAAAATTTTGTGTTTCTCTGCAAGGCTCTGTACATAGAAGCATGTATATATTCTGTAGCTTGTAACAATTGGCTGAGACCACCTTAAATAAACTGCCACTTGATTCATAGTGGGACTATGCAGTACCACTATGTGGGGCTTCCTTGGTACCAAAGTGAGACCAGAAAGCACTCCAGGGATTTGGGGCTTTGGATAAAGCTCTGGTGCTTATATGCCCTTCCCTGACCCTTACCACAGACCCCACCAGGGAACAAGGAATAGGCTGTGTCTGATCTCTTAAAGTCTGCTTTTTAACTTGCCTGAAAATGGCCTCATGGTAGAGGAGAGTAGAGATGACACTGATTTTCTTCATTTTATACCAAGTCTCAGGAATGGCTGAGGGAAGCCATGGAAATTTGATCAGCGGGTATAATTTCCTCTCCTTCCAACATTGCCTAATGAAATAGCTGGCACTTTTCAGAAGGGCACTGGGAGGTGTAACTGAGAATAGTGGCTGCCAGCCACAGAATTCTGCTTCTGCCCAAACCTTAACAAAGCATCACCAATTCTCAGAGGCACTGTACAGCAGTTTGGAAATCTGAGAATTTACCCATCCCTCATGGTGAGATTTGGTAAACTTTCTGGGGAATCTGTGCCCTGTGGATCTAGTTTTACTTGAGCATCTGTGTTAAGAGAGGAAGGCCCTTGCATTTTCCCTCCCTTCTCCCAAACAGTAGGGGTTAAGGAAGAAGGATCTAGGCTGGGCAGGAAAGGAAGAAGAGAAGCCAGGTACAATGTAATCTGGAATATTATTTTCAGGCCTTTCCATGGGGCCTTGGTACTGGACTCTTTTCAAAGGAACATATTGGCTTGTGTCCTTCCATTCACAGGACACAGGGAAACAGATCTTCTCTAGGCTGCCTAGAAGATAGGTTTAAAGGTTTAGACAACAACTTGTGTTAGTCACTCCAAATTAAAGAGTTCAGAATCCAGGATAGATATGGGTGGTTATATGTTTATGTTTCTTGGGCCAACTCCAATTCTCTGAGAACAGGCTATGAAGGAACTGGGTATCCTGAGAGTGTTCACTTGACAAACTATAGAGTAAAAATAGTGGTGACCATGATTCTAGGTTATGGTCAGAAGTCACTAGCAGAAATCAGCTTCATGGTGGCAAACCCTGGCTTCTTTCAACAGATGTTGGTAGAAACCCTAGGATACATTGATATCAGATTCCTGTATTTCTGAAAGCACAGACCACAAAATGACCATCAGAGAGAGTCTTGCCTTTGGGAACTTGCTAGATGGAAAGGTAACAGAGGGAGCTCCAGCCTCAAGTCACCAAACTTCATGGTGGTGGCGGGAGGTGGGGGGAGTCTGTCCGTCCAACCACATGATCCTCCTAATGTGAGTATCCAAGCATGGCTGAGGCCTTCTAAGCCACTTCAGCCTAATCCCTCTCTTTCCCCCATCCTGGCTTAAGGGAGGTATATGTATTGGGGCAGAAGCAGGAGGAGTGGAAAGGGGACAGTGGGAGGGGAACCTGGACTCCAGTTGGCCTAAGCTACCAACAGGCCACTGGGTTAAAGAAGAGGGGGTGGAGGATGGGTGCTTCGGAGGATCTCCAGTAAACCCGGATAGTATTCCTTACCAGGGCATTGAAAGAGAGGAAAAGAGACCAGAGGAATGGGGGAGTGGGAACAGGTCATCAGACGTTGCTGATGCGCACACTAAGGGCACTGCCCTCCTTCTCAGCTTGCTCCCTTAATGACTCCTCCAGCTTGAGCTTTTCAGGATCTCCGTAGCGTACAGTGCTGTCACGGAGGCCACTAGGAGAGGCCACTTTCACAACTTGGTCAAAAAGACTGAAGTCAGCTATGTATTTACCACTGGCTGACAGTGAGATGGCAGGTGTGAACTCGTAGCCCCAAAGGATCTCCTCTGGCAGGTAGGAAGTGCGTACCTGACAGGTGGCACTGGTGGACTCCACTGTCCCACTTAGGATCAGCACCAGCTCGAAGTCACCCTCACCACTGCGAAGAGGGAGATCTTTCAAGGGACTGGTCTCATCTACCACATGATAGAAGGTAAGGGGTAGAATAAGGAAGGGGCTGTCAGAGGCTGTGTCTACTTGGAAAGTCACATTGACCTGGTTGAGCCGGATGTTCTCCCCTTCCTTGGTTTGGTGGGTCTGAAGCAGTTTTCCTGTCACCTGGCAACCAATGAGGAGGCTCTTGCGCATGTTGGCAACTCGGATCATGAGGCAGGGCTTCCCATTGTGGGAGGCCACAACTGCATGCTGGCTGAAACGAATGGTCTCAGCCCGCTTCTTGGGCCGGGCAATCTTGGCCAGGAAGGTACCTGTGATGAAGATTTCCAGGATGGTGGTGAGCACCAGCTGGGCAATAAGAAGCACAATGGCCAGTGGACATTCCTCACTGATGTAGCGGAAGCCATAGCCAATGGTGGTTTGGGATTCAAGGGAAAAGAGGAAGGCTCCAGTGAGTGTGTGCACCTGTACCACACAGGGGGTGTGGTTGGCCGGGGGGTCCAGCTCTAGCAGGTCCCCATGTGCCACAGCTACCAAATACCACACCACGCCAAAGAGGAACCATGTGCCTGCAAAGGTCGCAGAGAAGAGCAGAAGCTTGTAGCGCCACTGCATGTCAATGAAGGTTGTCCACAGGTCCTTGAGGTAGAGGAAGCGCTTGTCGGCAATGTGCTCCATTCTCACATTGCTGCGACCATCTTTTGTCAGGACTCTCCGCCGTCGTATCCCTGGGCCCATTAGGGGCCGGCTTTCTGTCTGAGTGGTCTGACTGTAATACACCTTGGCAACTGACGTCATCTGGAGGGAGCAAGAGAGCATAATGGAGGTTATCGTAGAAATCCAGCTGACTCCTAACCCCCACCCCATGGGAGGGAGGAATTAACATTCATTTGGGTGTCACTTATGTGTTCTTGTATTACCAAATATTTTTTGAGCACTTGCTATGTGCCAGGCACTGTGCAGGGGCCGAGGCGGGCGGATCACCGGAGGTCACGAGTTCAAGACCAGCCTGGCCAACATGGCAAAACCCTGTCTCTACTAAAACTACAAAAATTAGCTGGGCATGGTGGCATGAGCCTGTAGTCCCAGCTACTTGGGAGGCCGAGGCAGGAGAATCGCTTGAACCCGGGAGACAGAGGTTATAGTGAGCTGACATCGTGCCACTGCACTCCAGCCTGGGTGACAGAGCGAGACTCCGTCTCAAAAAAATAAAAAAATAAAATAAAATAAAATGACATCATTCTGCTCTCCAAGAACTCACAGCCTAGTGAGAAAGATGCCTATTTAGTAAGCAAATAAGTGCAATACAGTCTGATATTTGTAATTCTTAGGGGAAGAGAGGCAGAAAGGAAAGAGTAGTAGCTTCACAGTTCCTTGAAGGTGAGGCTGAGACTAACGAGAGCCTTCACCACAAAACCAGTCCTCCGAAGATCTCTAATTTTGAAATAGGATCCCTCCCCACCCTCATGAATGGCTATGAAGCAAGACAAGCTATCCTGTTGAAATCCTTCTGGACCAATCCCCCTTAACACACACACACACACACACCCTTAATTTCTTCATTCTCTGCTCTACCCCCAAGCCAATACCCACTGGTGATACTAAGATATTCATCTGGTTCAGAGAATAGCAGAAACTACCCATTCTTTTACCCTTCAAGATGCTCTCTAAGCACCTAGACCATTTCATTTTTTATCATCGTCATCATCTGTTTGCATTATCTGGGGAAATTTGGTCTGAGTTAGAGTCTAGGGCAGTGTTAGGAAGAGTACAGATGGGATTTGAACAAAAAGAAATAAGCAGTGGTGGAGGAGAAACAACATGTTGAAACTTCCTGGCAGCACTGGGACATTTTCTCAAGGACTGGCAGAAATGCCAGATTGTGGGTGGCAAAATTGTTTTGATGGAGTGAAGTAGAAGAGCTAGGGGTGTACATTAACTAGCAGCTATGTCTGCACAGGCTCAAATTCAGGATTGCTATTTGTTCTGATAGCAGAAAGTGGGGCAAGCCACTGAAATAAGAGACCATTCACTTAATACAAGGTGCCTGGCACCCTTGTTCAAACAGTAACTTGTACTTTTCCAGCACAGAAAGAATTTTAATCACTTGAGCCCTTGGGCCCTGGATCTGATAGCCAGATCTTCTGTGGAGCAGGGTGATCTCTGGGGAGTTTGGCCCTTCTTGGAGAGGCTCATTACATTCTCCATTTGAAAATGTCCGAACCATTGCATTTTATGATTCTTCACACTGCCCACCCCACCTCCCACCTCTGTTTTCCTCATGACCTTACCCATGGAAAACTTCAAATTATTTGGGCCTGACCATAGGCCCAACCAGGTAGGCACTGAATTGGAGATCACCAATGGATGAGAACCCCGAGAATGATCAGAGGCAACAAGGATGCCCAATTCACCAGCCCACAGGTCATTTGGAACTTCTGTTCACGTGAGACTATTCAACCGGATCTGGATGTCGTTCACTCCCCTATGTCCTTGGCTGCTTTGGAACAAAAAGGAAGCTCTGCAACTCTGAAGTTTGAAGAATTTGTATTTCAAGCCTAAACAAAGCCATATTTAGTACTCAGTAGTAGTAATAATAACATAACAACCATACTGCCTGTATCTATATACCATTTTAGAATTCACACATTAGAATACCTTCTCATTTGATCCTCAAACCCTTGAAAAAAAGATGTAAACTCCTATAAGAGATTTTGAGGAATATTAGAGAACAGGGAACATGCTGTAAAATTGGAGATGAATGAACATGGTTTAATTTTCAAAAAGAAAAATGAAGTACCTTTCACAAACTACAAACAAACAGGTAAGATATTGCTCCTAGGCAAGATTCTAGAATGGAATATTAAGATTATGAGTACTTGGGCAGGATGGGGGAAAGGAAGTTATCAATAGGACCCAGTGTGGATTTACTAAGAACAAGTCACATCAGAATAGCCTAATTTTGGCTGAGTGTGGTGGCTCCTGCCTGTAATCCCAGCACTTTGAGAGGCTGAGGCAGGAGGATCGCTTGAGGTCAGAAGTTCAAAACCATCCTGGGAAAGAGCAAGACCCCATATCAGCAAAAATCTTTAAAAATTAGCCGGGTATGGTAGCACACACCTATACTCTCAGCTACTTAGAGGCTGAGGCAGGAGGATCACTTGAGCCCTGGAGTTGGAGGCTGCAGTGAGTTATCATCATGCCACTACACCGTAGCCTGGGCAACAGAGTGAGACTCTGTCTCAAGAATAATAATAACCTAATTTTCTTTTATGATAAGGCTACTAAATTGACAAATCGAAGAAGTGCAACAGAGAACGTGTACCTAAACTTCAGGAGATTTTTGACAAGATTTCTCATTATGACCTGGGGATAAGATAAAGAAAAATGAAGAAAATGCTAATCTAATTCGGTGACTTTAAAAATCAGTGGTACTGGTGAGTGGACCATGATAGCCTGGAATTCATTTTCTATTGATACACCAGAGAGCTTCATCTTTGGCCTTGCCCTATTCAATTTTCTTAACATGAACTTCATTCAAAACTATAGAATGCTATGGCCATCAATTATATGCCTGACAGAAAGCTGGGACAGATAGCAAATGCAAGAGCTCGAGCAGAATTAGGATCCAAAAGGAGTCAAATAAGTAGGCCAAGTCTAACAAAAATGTTAAGTGCTGGATAATGTACTTGGGTCCAAAAACTACCTGAGCAAGTTCCGGATTGAGAAGATGTGATTTAGCAAAGCAGTACAATATAAAAAAGTTAAACATATTAGCAGAAAATAATCCAATATGAGTTATTCATGTGTTTTGATTGCCAAAAAAGCAAACTAATCTTAAGCTACTTTAGTTGAACTGAAGTCTCTAGAATAAAAAAGTAGTTGATTCTACTCTGCTCTGTTCATCCCACACCTGCAGTATCCAGCATCAAGGAACACTCAGGATATGAGAGGATTCAGAACCAGATCACATAAGAAATAGTTGAAGGGAATAGGGAAGTTCATTCAGAAGAAGAGACCATCAGAAGGATATAATGGATGTGTGCAAATATTTGGTTTGAAGGGCTGTCATGTGATCAAAGGCTTGGACTTGTCCTTTGAGCTCCAAGAGGAACAGTCAGTGAGTTCATACTGCAGGGAGAAAGATTGCAAACTGACATTATAAAGAGCATTGTAACAATCAGGAAGGCACTTTGGACAAGCACTTTGCAGAGATCCTATGGTGGAGATAAAAGCTTTGGAGGGGAGATTGAAAGACTGTCTTCAAGCTTCCGTCTGTACTCATGGTGGGTCAGGATGCCTGCCTTCTCTGCCCCACTTCTACCCCTGCACTTTCTGTGGTGACATTCAGGGATCCTTAACTGGAGTCCTGGCTTTGTTTATGTTGAGGAGAGATTGTACATATCTTGGAGAATGGAAGCTCTTAAGGCCCAAGAAAAGCCTTGCTTATCATTCCCAAAATATTAGTCTATAACTCCTTCTCACTTTAAAGTTTATAAAATATACAGTTTGATCCTCACACCATGAGGTAGGTAGGAAAGGCACCATAGAAACTAAGGCTCAGAGAGCTTTGCCCCGAGTAGGTTAGTGGTAAAGTTGGAACAAGAATCCAGGTCTCCCAGCTCCTGGTCCAGAACTTTTTAATTGTAGCAACTGCTTTTGTGTGCCCCAGGTTCATTCTCATGGACCTCATGCTCTCAGCAGATGCCACTACGGCACCCTGTATGTAAGACCACACAACCCAGGGTTAAGGCTCTAGACTCATGGGCACTGTAGATTTCGGCCACTGCTAGCCTCTTTGTTGCCTCTGGCTGTTGTGATTGCCACCTCCAGCTGTTGTGCCTGTGGTTGCCAGCCTTTATATCTGCCACCTCCAGCTGTTATCTGCTGCGCCCAGCTGTTGTGCCACCTCCCACAGCCAGGCAGCTTTGTTCTCTGCGGTGGCCAGAGTCAGAAGCGGATAAACAATCAGCTACACTCCACCCTCAAGCTGCCCGGGCCCCTGGGGAAGGAAGCAAGCCAAAGCTCTGGAAATCATTTGTGCACCCCACCACCCCCGGCAGCCCCGCAAAATAAAACATGCTGTTTCCTCTAGAGGGTGCTATTTCCCAAAACAGTCCCAGCCAGCCAAATACCAGAGACAGAATTCTGAAGACCAGCCTCTGAGTGGCGAAAAGAGACAGATACAGAGACATTCACCCTCTTTCTCCTCTAAGAACTGGTGATCCTTTCCCTAAAACAAAGGCCAGTCATAGCTACAGTGATGATCAGCAGGTTCCCTCAGCAAGTACCACTCCCACTTACTGCTACCCCTGGAAGTTCTTCCTGGAGCTGTCTTTTTTTGCCTGAGCACTCATTTATTTTACTTGAGAGTCATTTATTCTCCAGGATAATACATGGATTTATCAGGGCCTTTCTTGAGTAAGGACACTGTTGTTCTTGTGACTCTCAAGAACTCGATCTGTGGCTCCCCTTTGCTTTTTGCTACTTTGCTCCTGGGTTTCTCTTTCTCAAATACACCTCTGACTAGAAAGGATGCTTCAACCCCTCCTGGGGGCAGCAGGTGCAGGGGAAAGAGAAAAACTGTGCCCACAGGGAAAGTGTTTTATCTTTTTTCTCTGTAGCCTCTCAGCACAGCATTCATGATTTGGTCTCTGCCTGCTTCTGACTTTACCCCTGACAGTCTTTCACAGGCCCCCTGAACTTCAGTGAAGAGCCTCACTACCTAATCCTTTCTACCTTTGGACCTGCTTCTGCACTGCCCTGCTCCGTGCCTACCTGATGGTCGATGTCCTTTCCTTTCAGAACTCGACTCAAGTGTTAATTACCCCTTTGACGCCTTCCCTGACTCTCAAAAAAAAAAAAAATTCATCTTCTCTGTCCCTCCCATCCCTGCCCCAGAATGGGTTTACTTTACTATGCTTGCTCTTGTACATATTCTTTTTTTTTTTTTTTTCTTTTTTCCAGATGGAATCTCACACTGTCACCCAGCCTGAAGTGCAGGAGTGCAGTGGTGCAATCTCGGCTCGCTGCAGCCTCTGCCTCCTGGACTCAAGCAGTCCTCCCACCTCATCCTCCTGAGTAGCTGGGACTATAGGCATGTGCCACCATGCCCAGCTAATTTTTGTACTTTTAGTAGAGACGGGGTTTTGCCATGTTGCCCAGGCTGGTCTCAAACTCCTGGACTTAAGTGATCTGCCCACCTTGGCCTCCCAAAGTGCTGGGATTACAGGTGTGAGCCACTGCACCTGGCCCTCTTGCACATATTCCTATTTTGAAGCATTATAGTGCTTTGAGATGGTTTATTTATCATTGTTTACCATCTTTGTGCTCCTAATACCACTGACTCTGCCTTTCATCTCTTTCCCCAGTGCCTAGTATAGTTTGTTAAGAAATAGTAAGGGAATGACTGAAAGCCTGATCTGGACAGGCCAAGGCCCCCCTGAAGGCTGCAGTTTTATCTGCCTCACAGGAGACACCTAGTTCACACAGACCTTCAGGAGGAGCCACTTCAGAGTGCGAGGGGACCCAAGTTTACACAGGCTTTGCTAATGCTGCAGATGCTTACAACCCTGTTTTCAGAAGGTAAGAAAATAAAAGCCCAAGATATCAGTCCCTCCTCTCTTCTGGGTCAACTGCTCCATTTGCAGGGGGTTGGGGAGAGAATGAGCTTTGTAAATTGCTACAGAGCTTTGGAGTTGATTATGCTAAATTAGGTGACTAGAAAAGATGCTTCAACCCCCTCCCAGGGGCAGCAGGTGCAGGGGGAGGGGAAAAGCTGCACCCGCAGGGAAAGTGCTTTGTCTGTTTTCTCTGTTGCAAGAGCAAGTTGAGTGGAAGGAGCTTTGGGATATGAATACTAAATGCATTCACTTCCAAATGTAAACAAATCCTTTCTTCTCCTACTTGCTGCTCTATTTTGGTTCCTAAAATGGTTAAAGGGACCATCATCCTACCCATTACCCACACTCAAAGCCAGGATCATCTCAAACTGTCTTCTTGCCTCAACTCAACATTTATCTAATGCCATGTGCTGTGGATTTATTATTTGTGCCTCCTCCTCTTCATTCTATTGTCTTCAAGTCCTAATGCCTTGTGGCTGAATCACTGCATCAGCATCCTCCTCATCTTGTGTCTCCATTCTTTCTTTCCTCAAATCCATCCTACATTGCTCCTGGGTTTCTCTTCCTCAAATACACTTCTGATCAGGAATCAATGAACATTTATCCAGTACTTTCGAAAGCACTTTCACATTTTATTCTCATGGCATTCCTATAAGATATTAAGATTATAATTCTTGTTTTATGAATGAGGAAACTGAGGCTCAGAGAGATGGTGTGACTCAGTAAACTGTGGAATTAGATTCATGCTCAGGTCCCATCTCCCAAATCCATCCACTTTTCATTTTACTATAATTGTCTTAGTTCTTTCTCTAGCTCAAAACATTTTGATGTCTTCCTATTATCTATCAAAGACAGGCCAAACCCAGGCTGGCATGTAAGGCCTTCCACAGTCTGCTTCTGAACCTGCTTTCCAGCCTTATGTCTGACCACTTCTCTGCTATGGCACACTTCTTGCTGCAAGCAAACCAACCACTCCCTGCTCCCTGCTGTGCACACCCATGCTTTCCTGCCTTCCATGATCCTGCACTTTCTTCCTGAGCTCCCCTTCCTCCTTGTCTTTACCTATCCAAGTCTTATCTTTCAGAGTCCAGTTCAAATAACCCCTCTTCCATGAAGCCGTCTCTGATTCCCACAACCTTAAGTAATGCCTCCCTTTTCTGAGTTTCCATATATGTATAGCTATATCCATCTATACCTATAATGGCACCTCTCTTAGTACATGATGTATCATTTGCATTCTACTACAAATAAGGTCATTGAAAGAAGGATCCGGCATTTTATATATATATATATATATACACACACACACACATATACATATATACACACATATATATATCCTAAAGATTGTGTTATCCTAAAGATTAGTACAATGTATGACACATAGTAAGTGCTCAAGAAGTATTTTATGATTGAATTAAGAGTAGGGGGGAATCCTAACCCACTCCAGCCATAGCGACCAATCTAACTCCATCATCACAGGGCCAAGGAGATGTGGAAGTTCTTGTCTTAGGTCGAATGGATGGAACCTAACTCTGGTCCAGAACCTCTCACTCTGGGGCCTTCTCATTCCCCCTTCTTGTTTGTATCTTCTCTTGATTTTTTAATAATGTTTTTCTTTTTTCCTTGTACACATGGAAACCCCAGATAACTAATTATCGACACTAATAAGTACACAAAGAAACCAAATGTTTTTATCTGTATTAATGTTGCCCACCACATTCAGTTTGAGTTGTGTTTTTGTTCATTTATACAATAAGCACTTTGTTGTTGTTGTTGTTGTTGTTGAAACTTGGTCTCACTCTGTCACCCAGGCTGGAATGCAGTGGCATGATCATGGCTCACTGCAGCCTCCACCTCCTGGGCTCAAGTGATTCTACTACCTCATCCTCCTGAGTAGCTGGGACTATAGGTACACACCACCCTGCCCCAGCTAATTTTTTTTTTTTTTTTTTTTTTTTTTTTTTTTTTTTTTTGGTAGAGATGGGATCCCACTATGTTGCCCAGGCTTGTCTCAAACTCCTGGGCTCAAGCCATCCTCCCATCTTGGCCTCCCTAAATGCTGAGATTACAAGCATGAGTCATCATGCCCAACCTCAGTAAACATTTTTTTTCCAGCAACTACTGGGTGCCAAATTCTAAACAAGGCAATGGAATTATGGAGATGGATCAGATGTAGATTCTTTCTGTGAAGACCTTGCAATCTAATAAAGGAGACAACTGTAAAACAGGCAGGAAGTGATAAGTGCTATAAAAAAGGTGTCAGTGAAGTGCAAGAAGAGCTTGTGAAGGGAAAACTGACATCTAGTGCAAAGGAACAGGGTTGGGAAAAATGAGGAAATCCAGGGCCACCCAGGAAATAAGGAAATCAGGATCCATTCATTTTGGTTGAAGCATTGGGAGCACATGAAAGATCTTAATAGGACACACTGGGAAAACAGTGATGTGCTCTGACCCCTCAACACCCTCCTGCTTTGTGGCCAGCCCCTGTGGGTTCCTTCATGGCCAGCTGCAGGGCCAGGGTCAGGTGCAGAACCTTGGCTTCCTCCGTGGTGCTCGGTGCCGCTGGTCTGTACTTTCTTCTTTTCGTTATTTTTTTTTTTTTTTTTTTCTTTTTTTATGGAGTCTCACTCTGTCTCCAGGCTGGAGTGCAGTGACGCAGTCTCAGCTCACCGCAACCTCCACCTCCCGGGTTCAAGCGATTCTTCTGCCTCAGCCTCCCGAGTAGCTGGAATTACAGGCATGAGCCACCATGCCCAGCCGGCCAGCTGGCCACCATGTTGGCCAGGATGGTCTCGATTTCTTGACATCGTGATCCACCTGCCTCGGCCTCCCAAAGTGCTGGGATTACAGGCGTGAGCTACAGCGCCCGGCCTAGCCTGCTGGTCATTCTTCCTTAGAGTCACTAGATGATTTCTGTTTTTTGACTGTGGAGTATTTCCTCTTGCAAATGTTTGGTTCAGGGAAATGGAAGGAGAGATGGAAGGGAACTATCATGTATTGAATGCCTTCTCTAGAGCAGCACTTCATATTTCATCTTTGCAACTCTGTAAAACAAATCTTATTATCTTTGTAGTTACTGCTGAGGAAATTAAGGTTCAGAGAGCTCAGGTGACACAACTTATCGGTAGCAGAGCTGAACTTTGTGCCTCTTTCTGGCTGGATTCCAAAGTCCTTTCCAGCATAACTTCATATTAATACTATAGTTTATTTGCCTTCAGTGAGCAAACTCAACACTCAACAAGCAGACATGACACCTTAAGCATAGTAAAGGTTAGCAGGAGCCAGACAGGTATGAAAAATTCACCAGCAGTGATGCCCAGGATGTATCCAAGGGTTGGAGGTGACACCCTTCCTTCATGGCTGCTTGATCCCATTGATTCTCTCCTAGTTTTGCATGACTTGTCTTTATTCTCTCCACTTCCTTCGTGTGGACTCTCCTCCCAGCGATCTTCTGATCTCTATCAATTGTGCTTCTCTGCTTGTCCTGTCTTGTACTTCATCCTTCCTGTCACTAAAATGTCTCCCCAATCCCTGTCCTCCTTTTCACCTCCCTCTTTGCCTTTGTATTGCCTACACATCTCTCTGGCTTTCCCTTCTTTTCCTTATGGTTTCTCCGGCTTCCTGTATCTCATTCTGGGAATAGTATGCTATCCATCTAATCATAACTCTTGCCTTCAAATTCTTTACCACACTTTATCCTTCTATTCTCCTTCTGTATCCCACAGCCTATTTGTCCATATTAATAGAGACATTCTAAGCCCCAAAGCCTCCTATTCTTCTCCCTATTTCTTCCCTGTAGAAAAGAGTCTTTTGATTGAAGGATCTGGAAATGAGATCAGAAAGGGAGGCAGATTCCAGGAAGATAGGAACAGTGCCTACTATAGCTAACATTTATCTTAGGTTTGAAGGTCTTACCAATCACTGTTTGGTAAAGACAAATGAATAGGTGGACAGGGACTCAGCTTGCTCTCTGTCTTACTATCTGTCCATCATGCTTAAGAACCCCAGATCCAGCACTGTTCTTATTCCAACTTTGAGGGCTTACGTAATCCTTGCAGTACTTTTCTTCCTTCCCTTCCTCTCCTATCCTTCTCCTTCCTCTTCCACGTTGGGAGAGCCCTGTATGCAGTAGAGGGATTTTGAGCACTATGTCTCAGCATCTGAGATTAGGCTGGTCTCCACACACATACTTATCTTAGACACTTGAGCTAGGTATCTGTCCATGCCCAGCATTCTGAAGACAGAGTGAGAGATTTAGGCTTAAGGATGTGTAAAAGCTGCTCAGAACTAAGAGACAGCACTGCCTGGTGGAACATGCACTGGACTGGGAAGCAAGAAACTTGGGTGCCCATCTCAACTCTGCCACTGACTAGCTGTGACCTCAGTCAAGCCTCTCAGCCTCTCGGGTCTGTATTTCCTTCATTGTGGAATGGGGGTTAGTATTAGTTCCACACGTCTCAAACTAGGGCATGCACTAGTGTGCCAGGAGGCACTCAAAGCCACAGGACTAAATTTAGTATATTTCCTGAAGTTATCAATTTTGCTCAGATTTTGAGGGAAAATGCTATTTTAACATTATGCCAACAATATACAATGAAGTAGAATAAAAATTTTGAACGGCTTAAGACAAAAAGAGATTTCAAGGATGTCCAGTGTGTGGCCGCTTATGGCTCATCCCTGTAGATTCTAGGGCACAAATTCCCTCTCCTCTGCTTTTCAGGACACGTTGCGAGGTCTGGGAGGTGCTATGTTAGAGGATGATTAGGTCACTTTCTGCTGTAAATCTCTATGTCCAGCCCAAGTTGCTCCCACAGCAGTCTGGTCCCACTCCTCCCCCCGGCCTCGGTGGAGAGAGCAAACAGCTACTCAGCCTCCTCTCACCAACCATATTATCTCTTTTTTGGATACCAGTTCCAACTTGAAGAGCTACCTTAGAGTCCTCCAGAAGGAGATCAGTTACTCTGGGATGAAAAAGAAGCACTTCAGGCCTTCCAAGTGTTCTTAATGAGGGTGGGGGAAGAGAAAAGGAAGGAGAAGGGTAAGAGAGGAAGGGCAGGAAGAAAAGCACTACAGGGTTATGTAAGCCTTCAAGGTTGGAAGAAGAATGGAGCTGGATTTGGGGTTCTTTTCAAACTTGATGTCTTTATTCATTAATCCCCCTCCTGTCTTGCCCCAAGGAAAATAAACAAATAGAAATGGAGCCAGATGCACACAAATCTTGAGGTGGGGAAAAAGAGGGCAGTGTGTGTGTGTGTGTGTGTCCCAGGGCCTGACTCTCCAGCTGAATCACTGTTGCCTCTGTCTCCCACTCCCTGGTCTCCTTCCCCCTTTCCCTCCCATCCTCTAGCCCCAGCCTGACACTGAGGCCCTGGCCCATGGAAGAATAGGCCTTTCTTCTCTTGTGTCAACGTTTGGAAAGTTCTCATAGTCTGATCAAAAGAAAGGATAAAAGCCTTCAAAGCATTTCCTGGGAGTCTGTAACCTCTGCAGGGCCCTTCTGACCTGCCTGTGTGTTTTCCAGTCAAGAGAGGGAGGGACAAAAGATGGGGCCACATCAGATGTTCTCTGTTTAGACACCACCCCTGCCTGTCAGTGTGAGCTGACCAGGACCACTGCCCCTTCCTCCACCTCAGTCCCTAAGCGGTGCCTTCTGTCCCCTGCAAGAAAGGCACAGTGTTCTGTAGAGAACTGCCCACAGGGTGGCATCTTGGGGACCCCCTGTTTCCCCGGCTGGAGAAGGAGGACTTCCTGGTTCTTGTGGCAAGTGGGTGCTGCCTCTTTGATGTGCCTGCCCTCTCAACCTTTCACACTACCCCTATTGCCCGCCCTCCTGAGTCATCACCCCTTCCCAGTACCTGCTGCTAATCATTGTCTGGGCCAGCAAGGCTCAACAGGAGCTGGTCCTTTGTGAGGAGCTTGGCACTAGGCAGAGTTCAACTGAGGACAGAGGCTGTACCACTGTCTCCTCAGCCCCAGTTCCAGCAATCCCGGTAGCCTCCCAGCCTGGCCCCATCTGGGTCCTCACCTCAGAAGAACATCTACTAGGAGACATTAACCCATCCCTCCTCATCTTGACTGAACAGCCAGAAGAATTAGCATCAGTGCTAAGAGTCAACTGGAAGCAATGGCATCTATAGAAATAACTCTTGTTGCTATTGTTGTTCCTATTGTTACCACTAAGACATGAAATGCTGAAAAGTTTCCCAAGGACACTAGGGAAAATCTCAAGAGGGTCCAAGCTAGGTTAGGGAGAGTCAGGGTGATAAACAAGAAGTCTGTTCAGGACCCTCCTTGCTGTGTCAACTCTGCCTGGATCTCCAATCAGTCATCACTTGGCCTAGGCCCTGAGATTCCCTATAGGGAGAATCCATACCCAACTTATCTCCAAAGATACTGGTTGAGGGGATCAACCTAGTTTGGGTGTCAGAAGTATTTTTTCAGGCAGAGCCCCTCAAGAGAGTACACCCCCACCCCTAGTCTCTGCAAAGGGGGCTGGTCAGGTTGCAGGTGGGGAGTGTGGAAGTGGTGGAGGTGAAAGGGAACTCCTGCAAATTTCGAGCTTCACCAGCGATTTGCCACCCCATGCGGAAGACTGACCTCCCCACCATCAGGGGATGGGGCTCCCCAGTACCTTGGGGCCACCCTTGCCTTTGCAGTTGCCTGTCTCATAACCTCACAGCCCCTACCCCCACTCCAGCTCACTCCTTTTACTATTAGGTTGAATTCTATGAAATCGTCCATTTAATACATGGGTTCCCTATTGGCAAGATCAAAGGGTTCAATTTAATAATACCTAATAACAATAAAAATAACAGTAACAATCACCTCTGTAATACGGGGTTTTGAAGTCTACAAAACACTTGCACAAATTCAGAATTACTCCATTTGCCCCCACAGCCACTCTGGGGGGCAGTTAAAGCAACAGGAAGCAAGAAGCTCTCTCCAGTGTCACAGCTGAACTTCCCATCATTAAATCCAAGGAAGTCTTCTCAGCCCTTGACCCCAGCAGTCTCTGCTGCACTTGAGACTGATGACTGACTGGTCTGTTCTTAACACTCTCTTTTGGCTTTTATTGAGGTGTGGTGGGAATCCACTGATTTTATCCATCTTGATTAGCCGTTAAGTAGCTCTGTTATTTCTAGGCTTTGTGATTTGGGGCAAATCACTTAAACGTATGGGTTTCTATTTCCCTTATCTGCAAAAAGGCCTAATAATACAGAGGTGACGGGAGAGTTCCATGTGATCATATGTGTCAGAATGCTGCATGGGTTGTGAACACTACACGTGTGCACAGTCTCACCGTTACTCTCAGACACCATGTTCCCGGGGTTCTCTCTCTACTGCTCTGTTTATTTTGGATCATCTCTCTTGCTGTAATCTCTCCTCTGCACCTTAAGTGTTGGTGTTTCTCAGGAATCCATCCACCCTTGGCTCTCATCCCTGACCACTGTCCTCCATCTTCCTCAACTGTTTCCCTGCTCCGTGGATTCCACATCACCTCTGCCCTGTGTATCCAAGTACTTACAGGCTCCCCCTCTCTGGAGCATTCCAATTTTAACATGTTCAGACTCAGTGTCCTGTCTCCTCAAAAGAGTCTCTTTTGTGTTTTCCTTCTTGTTCACAGAATTACTCTCCACTAGGTGCATAAGCCTTAGAATTACCCCTGCTTTCTCTCTTCCCCCTCATCTGATTGGTAACTAGGTCCATCAATTCTGTCTTCACGACTTCTCTTCAGGTCCATTGAGGCTGCCCTAGTTCATTCACCTGAGGTGTTGCAATGGTCTCCTGGTCCTCCTGCAGCCAAACTCACTGTGCTCACCTCAGTCCTTGGCTGCCTCAGTACACACATTCTGACCCCATCGCTTGGCTTTAAATTCTTCAATGAGTTCCAACAGCTTTCGTGATGAAATTCAAACTTCTTGGCAAAATCCTTCAATGTCTGACTCCTTACTCTTCACAGCCTCCCTGGAATATTTTCCCTATGCAGCCCATATTCTAGCCACGTGGAACATAGCCTGTGCTCCACTTGTCTGTCTCCATGTCTTTGCTCAGGCAGCTCACTCTACCTAGAACACCCTCTCCCTGCTCCCAGACTCCTCTCAAGACTGCTCTCTTCCCTTTCAAATCCTCTTCCTCCTTCAAGGCCCTGCCCCAATGCCCTCTCCACTGTGCAGCCTTCCCCACCTCCCAGGTAGAAAGAGTTACTCTCCCTCTATGTTCCTGGGACATTTGCCACATCATCCTTTGTTCTTCTCTAGAGATTGTGAGCTCTTTAAAGGCACAGACTGTATCTTAGTCACCTTTGGAAGCTGTTACCTTTAAATTTAACCTAATTGGTTGGTATAGAGGAAGGAATTAGAATCTCTGGGTGATTCTGGGCTAGGAATGTCAACTATACAGCATGTAAGCCATCACTCATCACCCCACCACCCCTTAGCAGATAACACTAATTCGTCGCAGTGCTTTTCTTCTGACAACCTCAGAATCATCCACAATATGGTGATACAGAGAGCCATTTTCAATCAAATGGAGTTAGCCCAACAAATGAAACCTGTTTCTTATCCTGGCATGTCTGAGTCACAAAGTTCCCTATGTATTCTTCTTTCCTGCCACTTGCCATCCTGTCTGTGTCACTTACTAGCTATGGGAACTTCAGTCAATCTCTTAATCTCTCTAGGGCTCAGCTTCCTCATCTAAGGAGGCAATAAAACCTTCCATTATGTGGTCAGGATTACATGATTTAAAGTATATGAAATCTGTAAGGCCCTTATGCAAATAAAGATATTACTATTATCCTACTTTGCAGATGAATGAAAAATATTACTGAATTAGGGAAACTAAGGTTCAGAGACATAAAGTCACTTGCTGACATTTATCTAATGGCAAAACCAGACCCCGTGTCTCCATATCCTGTGGGCTTTTCCCTCACATTACCCCTCCACACCCCAGTGGCCTTGATGATGCTCAAGTTACACCATCCCTTCTATCTCCTTTCTCCAGGTGAGTTGTGGAGTAAGATTTACTCTAGCCCCAGAATTGAAGGGGACTTCCAACCCACTATTCTTTATCCCACCTCTCTATAATTCCTCCAAAACCCTCTCAGCCTGCCAAGAGGTGGGCAGGTGTGTGCTGAGGGTGCTGAGTAGAGCCAAGTTCCTTAATTACTATCCTTCAGCCTCTCACCCTCTTGTCTGCCCCCAGCCTCAGGGGTATCAGGCAGCTGGCAGCCTTCTCAAGGCCCAGGAAGATCAGGGCCCTGGAGATAAGGTTCTTGGGGTGAAGACTACTGAGTTGTCACCTGATCTACCAGAATAGTTTGAGAAACTAGGGAGGGAATGATAAGACCTATTCCTTGGAGTCCCAGGGCCACGACAGGGTTCTCCACCTGAGAGAAGACGGGGAGGCTGACCAGATCCCAGCTGAATTGCCCTTCTCTGTACACTTTCCTGTCTTTGAACTTGAAGTGGTGTTGGCTGGAAATGAGGGGTGGCTTGGACCTAGTTGGTGGAGGGCCCAAGAGGTAGTGGCGGGTAGGGGAGGCAGAAGAGCTACTCCCCATTGTGAGAGCACCCCCAGAGCCGGCTCCTGTAGAGGTTTTTTCATCAGCTCCACGCCTTCCAGGAAGGATCATCCCCATCTTCCCAAACAGAGAAGCTTTTCTGGACTGCTTCTTAATCTGTATTTTGTTCATCTTTTATCCTTCTCAGTGCCTGCTATTTCTTGACTTAAAAGAGCCTGTAGGATTGATGTTCTACATAACTTTTCCTCCTTCAGGCCCCCTTTTCCATGTGCCACCCACTTCATCCTTCGGAAGTCCTTCCTCTGAGCTTCCCATTGAAGTTTCAACGTTTGGACACTTGGGGGCACTGAGTCAGCCTCCTTGGCAGTCTTCTCTCTAGTTTCCCTAGCTCTTCTCTGCAGGCTGCACTCAGCCCCACCCTGTCAACACTCTCCCTACTCTCTACAATGAGAGGGGCAGATGGGGAAACTGAGGCCCACAGTGGGAGTGCTTAGTAGGAGTGCCTCAGTGATAGAAATCTAGAGTCTTTTGTGGAAGGTACATCTCTCTCTAGTGGTGGGAAAGGACAGAGGCAGAAAACTTCAGGCCTAAGCCAAAACTTGTCCAGAGGCAGACAACTCTGAACTTAAAGCTTCTCCCTGCACTGGCCAGGTCGTCCTAGGGAAGCCCAATGCTTCCTTGTGCTTGTGTGACCAAGGTCAAGAGAAATTAGTCTTGGGAGAAAGGATGAACGAAAAGTAGTAAAAAGAGGAGAGGAAGTGGAGGGACCCTATCTCTGAAGCCCTTAGAATTACAGGTGGAACAGAGTCCTATATGACCTCCCTAGCATCAGTGTTATCTATCTGTACGTCCCCACTTCACGCATGCACCATGTCCCCAGCCATACGAAACCTCTCAGTTCTTGAACAGACCAAGCTTTATTTTTAGCAAATAATGGGGCCTCTTTCCTGGAACACTGTTCCTCTCCCACTTTGCTTAATTTCTCCTCCCCTTTAGGCCTCAGCTTAGATGTCACTTTCTCTGGAAAGCCTTTCTGGATGCCCCCACCCACAACGTGGGCTGCCATCCCCTGTGTTCCCACAGTACCATGAACTTCCTACCTCAGGCTTTACAGTGCACCGGGCATCGTGCTGGGTGCTCCATGCCGTGCTTCATCCTAGCCTCCCTAGGAGGGCAATAGCATTGCCCTCAGATGAACGGGTGGAAACTAGACTTACACGGGTTAACTAACTTGCCCAGGTGGACTGCTCATAAGGAGTGCACTGCAAGTCGAACCCAGGCCTGCTTAAACCTGCTTAAAGTCTGGGCTTCTCAACTTGCCACTGGACTGTGTCACAGAGTGTTCATGCTGGGAAGCCCTCTGTGGCCATCATATATAATCCCCACATTTTACTAAAGAGGAAGGCAAGGCCTAGAAAAGCTGGGTAACTTTCCCAAGATCACGCTGCTAGCTGGTAGCTCATGTTATTTTACATCAGAATCACAGCAACAACCCTGGCCTTCTTCTTCATCTCAACTTCTGTTTTCCTGCAAGATCCTTTTCCTCACCCTGGGGTCCCAAAGTGCCAGCTTCTGTGGAGCCAGCCTTGGATCACTATCCACAGAAGCTCTTCCCCAGCCAACCCAGCCACAGCCTATTATCTTCAATCTGGCCCTCCCACCTAGTAGGTCTCAGGGTCTCCCTCATCCCTGCAGTAGCTGGCCCAACAAGAAGAGTTGGAATAAGCCGCAAATAGTGAGGTCCAGGCATTCAGTGATGCTCTCACTGGGCTCTGTGGAAATGATCAAGGGATTCCTTTGAGGCCACTGGAAACCCCATGGGGGCTCTGAGAGTCATTGGAACTATCTTCCAGGCCACGCAAGCTTTGTTCAGTAGGTGACTAAAGGGGGACTTTTCCTTCTCATCAGGGTAATGAGTTATCCACCTCTTTCTATCCCTCCCCTTATGCCCAGGGAATTCTTCCAATTAAGTCAAAATTTACCTGTTGGTATCCGAGCAATTTCTTCTTATTTGTACCCTTGATGGAGACCCAGAGGTACTCTGTATCTGTCATTCATATTCAGAGAATTGAGCCTCTTTCCCTGACAGGTGTCCTCTCAGCTCCCTTTCCTTCTTGGGGCTCCTGTTTCCTGCATGAAGAGCAGCCTCTGACCCTCAGTCAGAGAAGTCTGGGGAGCTCACCACCATTCTGGGAGGCAATCTTTCAACTTTTTACTTATTCCTTATTCACATGCCTCCGTTAAGAAGGAGGATGGGGTAGGGATGGCATGAGGACGCTGACTAGATACAGAACTAGATTCAGAGAGGACTGTCTCACTGTCCTCTGTCTCATGTAGTAACTAACTGCCCGAGCACAGCAGGGAAAGCTGAAGTTATACATTGGGAAGTTCTCTTTCTCCAGTAGGAAATATTTGGAGGCAAAAGAATCATGCCAGAGTATAAGGGCTGGGGGAGGCGTGTTCCTGCACAAAGGAAGACAGATGGATGAGGCAGCTTAAGGAGAATCCAGTAGCCAGAGGGAAAGCATTCTAGATGAGGGGAAGGGAGAAGGATAGAAGGGCCCTGAGGTTCTCCCATACAATTGTGATGTGAGGAAACATCATGGAGATTAGCACTTAATAATATTTGCTGATGACCAAACCAATATCAGCTTACTTCTCTATCTAACAGAGTTTCTGCAACCATGACCCCATCCACCCTCCCAGGCCCCAGCACACCACTGTGCAGTCAGCCCTCAAGTCTCTGGGATCCCAATGGGCCTTCCTGTCTTCCCTTTTTAGGGCATCTGCCCCCGACTGCTAGAAGATGCTCTGGACCAGAATAGCAGGCGAGCCATAGATACAGCCTACAGATTCTCGTGCAGACATAGGATAACAACTGGGAAGGCCAGTGCTAGGCAGCATGAAGGACTTATAATTGATAGAAATCCCCAACTCCAAACCCTAGCTAAGAAGGCTGTGGGGTTACTTTCCAGTGATCCAGAGTTCGTAGCAGAAGTGGGGCCGGTAGGAGGGTGGGAAGTGAAAGGAGGTAGGCTCACTCTGTCTAGGGGTAGTGCAAGGGTCAAGGTGACTTTCGGAGGTTCTTTCTAGACCCAGAAGCCCACTTAAGGCTCCTAGACCCGTTCTCACCACCCCTTCCCCTCACCATGCCCCCACTCCTTCCCAAAAAAAGGTGGCTAAAAGAAAGCTCTGTTGGAATTGTAGATAGGGTTGGGGGTGGGGTCATCTGAGCAAAACCAAGAGACAAATACTTGGGGGAAAAAAACACAAAAAAGCTAGACGTGAGAGACCTCCATTCTAGTCCCAGCCTTGCCACCAGCTGCCTGGACACCATCATCTCACCTCTCAGAGCCTTTCTGGGAAAATGATAACTGTTCCATCTACCTCCCAGGGCCAGGAAGGGCTAGGAAATACCTATGTGCCCTGGGCAAAGGCAAAGACAGACACACCGGACCTGTGCCAGCGAGGCCAGGTGGGGCTTTCGTTATTCACACAGAGCTCAGTCCGGGATACTTGACTCTGCTCTGGGGTAGGGGGCCTGCCCACCTGACTGTCTCCATGGTTGGAGCAGGAATGGAAGCCATGTTTAGAGTGCAGCAGAGGCCGTGTCCATGGTTAACGTATAAGCAGGTGCGGTCTGGGGCAGCAGGACATTTTCAGCCCCAGGGCCACATTCTTAAGGTCACAACAAGTGCAAACTTGTTATAACCTGTGTCAGAGCAGCAGAGGGCAGCAAGGGCATGGGGGGAAGGGACAGGGTGCTGAGATGCCTGCAGCCGTGGAGGGGTGCAAAAGGGAAGAGGGTGGGGTGGGGGGGGAGTGGGTGTGCAGGTGCATATGCCAGGGGGTGGTGGTGTGGACGTGCAGTCTGTGTGCTGGGCTCAGTGTGTTTTGTCTGGGCACATCCGTTTGAGTGTGTGTTGGGAGCCGTGTGTGGGGCCGCAGAGATGAGTGTATGCCTATGTGTCTCTGCATATATGAGCCTCGGGGAGTCCTGTGGTGGGAGGAGGAGAAGTGGCAGCCACAGGCCCAGGCTGGGCATATGGAACCGAGGAGTGGGCAGGCTCTGAGCGCCCCTTCCCCTTCTCAGGCCTCACAGAACCTGCATTCCAACTCCCCCACAGACTGCCCCTGCCCCTGTGAGCCTAGGGCCTCTCCCCTCTGTGTGCCTTCTGCAGCCTGCCCTGTCAAATGCCCATCTCCCCAGCCTGCCCAGAGAGTGGGGGAGTTGCCTCCTGCCCATCCCCTCTGGCCCAGGGCCCACTCCCCCGTGCTCTCTGGGCCCTCCGGACACTGAGGCAAAGGGGGGGGGGGGGGGGGGGAGGCTCTGAAAGCAGGTGACTGTTTGGGGGAACTAGGGGACAGAGCCCCCATTGTGCCCGCCCCGGAGCCGCCTCAATGGAGCTCCCTGGCACAAAGGGGCTTTGACAATGGGCAGGACATTAGTATGCAGAGCCAGCCCCTCAGCCCTCTCCCTGTCCCACAGCCCAGGGGCGGGAGCTGGGGGACTGCTGGTAGAGGGTGAGGGGGGCCCAGGACTGAGACTGAGGAGATCTTGGCCCACAGGGGCTCCCCTGGGGGCACTGCCCAGGAGACAGGGGAGGAGACTAGACTAGGGCCTCCAAACCTGCCACTCGCCAGAAAGGACTTTCCAAATGGAAAAAGCCACAGGGACTGGTAGGAGTGGAGGGGGAGGGGCTGCGGGACGCCAGGCCCCTTGGTCCCAGGCTGGGCTCTAGAAAGAAGTGGGTGGGCAGTCTGAGTCCTCCCACGTTTTACCTCAGTTTTACCATCTATGCAAAGGAATTGTGTGGGCAGGAGAAGAAAAACGGAGTAATACATAGCAAGTTCTCCAACCCCAGCAGAAAGGGCATGTGCTCTGGGTTTGGGATCTTTGGGGTTCTACTTACTTGGGGTGCCACCTTCTTTGAGATCTCCATCTGCTGTGGTTCTGGAGGCTGAAGAAGCTACTACAGGGGAAGCAGGGGTTAGGGACAAGAGTCGCCTCCCACCTGTGCTCTTCCAGGGAATTCAGCCTGAACTAATGAAGGTGGAGCTGGAAGTCCAGCTCAGGGGAATTTGGCTGAAGGACCAATGAGCCAAGACTAGCTCTTCCCAGTATGTGTCTATCTCCCCATCTGCCTCCTCCTGTTCCATAGTCTGTGGGGAGAGGCTTCCCTTCTCCTGCCCAGGGAACCCCAGCAGGCACCCCTATCCTCATTAATGCCCTTAGCACCACCAACTGCCTTTTTCAAGGCACCATGTTGTGTCTTGTGGGGCCTCAGCACAAAGGGCAGGGCCAGAAGGCGCGATCTGGGGAGAGACTCCTGGGCCTTGTGTGGTGGGACAGCTGAGAGGAGGGCAGTGAGCGGAACGGAGCACCTCATGAAAAGCAGGGTCGCCCAATCACAGACTTCCTACGAACCCCAGGAAGAGAAGGCCGGGGGCACTTTGCAGAACTGCTCCCCACAAGGAAAGACAAAACAATCTCTGGGCTTGAGAATGTCTTCCTGGCTTTCTTTTTCCTCTTTTCAGTTGCTGTCAGTGTCGGAAGTTCTCCCTGCTATCTGCCCTCAAGGCTTCCCACTGTACTGCCCTGGTCCTGGGCTCACCTGAGATTGCTGGGAAAAGAAAGGTAAGGTCTGCTTCCTTCCCCGTCTCAGGACCCTACTCCTCCACTCTCCACAAAAAAATTCTGGTGGGGAGAGCAGAGATAGAGCTAGGCCTTAGAACTCCTGGGTTCAGGGCCCAGCAACCCTGTCGGCCCCCTCTGGGAACTTGCACAAGTCACTCTCTGGGCTGAGCTCGTATGTGTAGCATTGGATGGATCTCCTCTGCAGCTCCCTGTCTTCAGGACAATGCGCAGTGGATTCAGGGGCAAGACTCCAGAATGTAATGATATCTCACATCATTGAGCACTACACTGAGCCCTTTCCTATTAGGTCATTTAATTCTCAGCAACTCTAAAAGTGGGTGCTTTTTAAAGCCCCATTTTACAGATGAGAAAACTGAAGCATAGAGATATTAATAATTTGCCCAAGGCCACGTAGCTGGTGAGTAGTAGAACAGAGGTAGAACTTACATGATGAACCACTACCCCATACTACCTCCCTAGTGAGAACATTCAAAAGACCATGGCAGCTGAAGGAAATCAGCCAGGACATTCAAATTGGCCCAGGTTTTTTGAAACTGTCTTCTGAGGTTCCTCTAGACTAGCAGTTCTCAAAGTATGCTCCCTGGACCCTTTCGGAGGGTTCCTGGGGGTTCCTGAGACCCTCCTGGAGGCTCTACAAAGTCAAACCTGTCTTCATGATAATGCTAACAATACAATATTTGCCCTTTTCACTTTCATTATTTCATAGTGTTCAGCAGAGTTTTCTAGAAGCTACATGACATATGATATTGCAACATACTAAATGCAGAAGCAGATGAGAAACCAACTGTCTTTGATTAAGCCAAACATTTAAAAAGATTCATGAAAGTATAAGACAATGTCACTCTTCTTATTAATTTTTTGTGTGTTTACTTTGGAAAATACAGCTGTTTTTCATTAAAAATACATCATTTTGTTAACATGCAATAGTTAATAATTATTTCATGTGTCCCAGTGTTCATTTCTAACAGTACATATTCATAAATAGAACCCACACAAACCAAAGCTCTTTGGAGTCTCCAGTAATTTTTTAGAATATAAAGTGGTCCTGAAGTCAAAAAGTTTAAGAACCAGTGCTTTAGACTCTAACACACTCACCCTCCCCTCTTACCAGTTGCCCATATCTTTTTTATCACAGGGTCAACCGGGAGGTTTAGACATGTGGAGAAGGAGTGTGCCTGGCTCTACCAGTTGGAACTGGGATCAGAGGTGGAGCTGAGGAGGCTGGTCCAGGGAGAATGCCACACTAAGAGGTCAGACCTATACCCCACTTGGGAGGTGACCCCACATGTCTCCCACCTTGCAAGCCCCTGCTCAGAGGCATGCTCAGGACAATGGGGCTGCCTCAGACTAGACTCTGAACCTTTATTCCCCTTTTTCACTCCAGACGCTGCTGCTGACAAGCCCAGCATCGGGCTGGAGTCAGAGCGCCCTGGCAAGGGGAGAAAGGCTCTCTGGGGCCTACATACCTGCATTTGTGTGGGGGGGTGGGTGGAACCACAATGCTTAGAAGACTATAAATTGGGTGTTCTAAGGCTTGTAATCTTAGGGTGAAGCCTTGTCTACAGGATGGGGTTGTTGGTAGGAGAGGGCTTTCTCTTGAGGTCTCCTATAGAATTAGACAGTAGGATCCTATACACAACCTGCTGCAGGATGCTCACATAAACCTCCAAAGTCAGGCTCCTCCCCCAAGAATAAGCAATCAGAAATGTGTCCTACCTAGAGTCAAACTGGACAGTAGCTACTTTGTATCTTAGGAGCCAGGCCCTTTGGTGGGTGCCAGAGGGTCCAGAGAGAGAAGAGATGCTTTTGCCAATCTGACAGAGACACAGACCCTACCCTAGGGGAAACCCCGGCTAATGAGGGAGACAAGATGTCTCCTCCAACATCGCCATGCATGGGGAACCCTGGGCCGAGTCGCAGATGCAAGTGACAAGCAAGATGGCAGAGCAGAGAGGGAAACAGGAGAATAGAGGTCTGTGGGAGGGCTGAGACTTGGAATGGCCTTTGTGAGGGCCCAGAGTGCAGGGAGGAGCATGGCTCAGAGACTGCCTGGGATATGCTCCCCAGGAACAGGGTCTGAAGAGTGCAGTTCACAAGATGTGGGGCTGGAGGAGATGGGAGAAAGGCATAAAGTCTCTTGAAGACTGTGATTGGGATATTTTTATCCAATGCCAATGGATGTGTCTGGGTAGGGAAAAGACAAGCTAAAACTGATGCTTCATGATGACAATTCCAGTGATAATTTCATTATAGGGTACAGGGAAGGAATCGAGGAGAGAGGGGACTGGAGTCAGAGAGGTCATTAAGGAGGCTGCTGTGGGCATCCAGGCTGATGAGATGAACAGGCCAATCAGGAGATACAAGAAGAGGAGGGCATATAAATCTGAGAGAAGTTGTGGGGGCAAACCTGGGCTGGGAGAGGGAGAGGCAGGATGAAGAAGAAAAGAGTGATAGGCAGGGCCATGGGAGTAGGAATGGGATGTGGGGGTTGTCTTTGACCGACGGAAGTCTTTGACTGAAAGAGAAGTTGCTGAGAATGGGAAAAGAGACTATTTGGTGAAAGCTCAACAGCTCAGTTCTCATTTGTTGAATCTGAAGACAGGACATCTGCTTGGCAAAAACTTGTGGAAAACAGGGGCTGTCGGTGTGGAGACCCCACCTCAAGCAAGGCCCAGCCTATTGGAATCAAGGGAGGAACTTCATCTTAAACTACTTGATACTTCTACCTTCCCAAACTCCAGAAGGGTGGGAAGAAAAAACCTAGTACAGAATCTCAAAACAAAACCAAACCCACAATGAAAGGCTGGGACAAAGCCTAGGAACCAGGAAAGATGACAGAGTAGAAAACGTTAGAGTGGTGGGAGAAACGTAATGGCCCACAACTCCACTTTTTACAGACTGAGGACCATTCCAAGCCCTTTATAATAGTCACTGTGCATCCTCACAGCAGTTGTGAGCCCTATTGTGAGGATGAGACTTCTTTAGCTACTAAGTGGTAAACTAGGACTGAATCCCACAAAGTCAGACTCCAAGGCCGTGCTCTTAACCATAGTGCCTGCTGTCTCTCAGAGCGGAAAGTAACCCTGGAACAGCAAGAGAGAGGTGCAACAGTCACCCAGGAGAGGCCCCTGACAGTTGTCACAATAATCCCTGTGCTCTGAGCTCCATCACTCCTCTCGGAAGCTTTAAGGATGGCTTCTTTGTTTGGGGATTTAGTTGGTGGTTTTTGTTTTGTTTTGGTTTAATTTTTTGGTCCAGAAAGTGGTCTCTCTTTCTTTCCCAGTCTCCATTTCAAATGTCTTTCCTTTTCTGGGATGTGCTTCCTGAGATCTAACCTAAGTCCTTCCAGCTACAGCCACAATCCTTTCCCCAAGTCTTCTGCCATCGGAAAAGTTGCACAATGGCCACGTATACTCTTTCTGTGCTGCACCTTGTTGGAGGCTGGAGGTCTGATTCAGTCCTCTCTAGCTCCTGCTTCTCCAACCTCCTTCTCCATGCCACAAAGTTCTGTTCTTACTTCTCTCTCACATTCCAGAGCCAGTCCCTCCCTTCCCCCACTACCTCAAATCCAGGCTTCAAGCTGGCAGACACCCACGGGAGGGCATTTCCCACAATCCCTTTCTCTTTGCCCTTTCAAGGTTCTGATGGGGGAGGGGAAGAAGAGGGGCCACCAGATGCACTCTCTCCATAAAGAATGGTGGCAAACATGTAGGCTAAACTCAGATGAGGGAAGAAAAGCATTGAACTCAGCCTGCCAGAGAGTCTGAAGTGACATGGCAAACTCTCATTCCCAGGAGCTGCCCAGCCAACCACCCATCATTGGGTGCTAGAACACTTAGATTTTAAATCTCCCTTTCCTCTCCAATCTTTCTGTAGTTTCTTCTCAATGATGTGCCTTGGCTGATTCCTTCTCTGGCCCCTTCCAGGGCCCCACTGCTATCCTGGACAGTTTGGCCTCAGCCTGGACAGTAGCACTGACCAGTCAGGCAAGAGAAGAATCTAGGCCGAGGAAGGGAGGGAGAGTGGAGGTTTTTTTCTTCCGCCCTAAATAACCTGTGGCAGGAAAGTTTAGGGACTCCATTGCCCAGTGTCTCTTTTCCTCCTGACCAATGGCAGGAGGCTCAGCCTATCTTTCCATCTTGTGTGCAGAAACCAAGCATTTTACTAGGAGGCTCAGGAGTATCCTTTGAGGAAACAGATCTTTCTGCATGACCCACCCGCTAGAGCTTTAAACGCCCATCCCACCAATCACAGAATGATTCCAGAGGACTTCATCTGAGCCCACTGTGATCCAAGTGTCCCAGCCTCTCTGGTCCCTAGGAAGGTCAAGGGAAGGAAGGTCCCTGGGTCCTCTGCCAGTCACTTCCTTGTAGCTCACGCCAACCAAGCTGGAGCTGTAAATGAGCTTACGCACAGTGATGCAGGTGGGAGGGAGCTAGAATGTGGTTCAATGGGGCACATGGAGGAGGTGGGGGATACCAACGTGCAGATCACTAATCCCCTAACACAAACATATGCACCCATAGACTGGATGTGGGTCAGATGTTTTTTTTCCTCAGGGTAAGCGATAGCAGAGGGGTTCTCATTAGAGCCACAGAGGGACTGGAACCATAACCCTGCTACCCCTGCCACTCCCACTCCCCACCCACCCTCCATCAGTGGAGTCATTGCCATTTGATATCCGCTGAGACAACTTGGCTGCTCAGGCTCTGGGTGGGGGGTGGGGGGATGGCTCAGAAAACAGCAGCTCCTTTCAGGACCCAGGTTGGCAAGGGCTTTGGGAGGCTGGACTGGCCCAGATCACCCCCCAACACACTCTCCCTCCCTTCCTCCCTTGCCACCACCACCAAAGGACTTGGGGAGGCAGTGGGGAAAGGAGTTGGCACTGCCTGGGCCGTGCCTATTGCCTCCGCAATCCAGCCCTGGACCCTCTCCCTGGCATGATGCCTTCCGTCCCCCTCCTCCCTCATTTCTTCCTCCCTGAAGAACCAGTTATGAGTCAGGATGCCTGGTTCCTTACAAACTTGGTCCCCCATACCCAGTCTATCCCCAGAGAAATGTACAAGCCCTACCACTTGGCACAGGATGGTACCCACCATCATGCCAGGAATATGTTCAAAAATCCTTGGAGATTAGGGAGAGAGTTTCAGGATGAAACTAAATTGAACTCAGTGGTGGCTGCTCACCCCTCCTGGGGCTGATTTCATGACAACCACTCCAGGCCCTCCTCAGCACCCTTAAACAAGGCCATCTCTCACACAGGGGCCCTAAATCTCCTGTCATTATCTCCCTCCCACCCAGACAGCCTAAAGCAATCGCAGTGGGGAGAAAAAAAATTCAAACACCACAGCAAGAGCAGACTGGCCAAACATCTTTAGTCAGAATTTGTATTGGTAAGCCACAGAAGCAGGCTTTAAGCACTGACCTATTTGGGGTCCAAATCTGCACCAGCTTCTTCACCATCTCCACTTCCCCATCTGCCTCACCCTGCCTGGGGCACTCACTGGAATTAAACCTCAAGACACCAGAACCCACCCCCACTTTTTCCCAGTGTTGTCCTTCTACCCATTCCTGGGTTCAGCTCTCCTCCCCCAAATCAGGAAGTTCCATCCTTCATGTCTTCCGTAACACAGGTGCCCTGGGTTAGTTCTGGTGAGAGGAGGAATGGAATGGGAAGGGGCATCTCCGTCTGGAGGGTGAGTTTATAGAACCCAATCTGCCCTTCTCACTCTAGCAGAAGTGGCCTTGCTCCTTTCCTTCTGGAAATCTCAGTCTGAAACAGCTGGGGTGAGGGTGAGGGGCAATGAGGAGGGATGTCTTAAAATGGGAGCCACTCAGAATGGAAGGAAGAGATTGGGTGGGCAGGGGTCTGGGGCACACCAGGCTTTGGTGTCTCCCCAGTCTAAGCTGCCAGTATCTGTTTCTCTCCCCATGTGGGAACTAGAGATCATGGGTGTCACTATGTGATTGTCACTGTATAGGGAGTGGGGGAGGGGCTGGGGATGGGAGCAACCTGTCCATATGGGGAGGAGGGCGCACTGTCTGCTGTGCCTGTGTATGGGGTGCCAGGTGATGTGTGGTTGTCACTGTATTAACTAGAGGAGCGGGGATGCAACTGGTGGTCTGCCCAGTGGGAAGGGGCATCGGGAAAGCCCCTTCCTTAGATGAAAGGGCTGAGGTGACCAGCCTGGCTAGTTTCCTCGTGGGGAGCCCTTCCCAGGAGGCTCAGTTTGGGACTGCCCAAGGCGGGAGGCAGGGGAACAAGACGGTACCGCTGAGGCCAGGCAGGGTAGGGACTGAGGAGCTGGGACCCCGATGTCTCTGGAGAGTTAGGGGGGACAGGACCCGGCCGGGGCGGCAGAACTCCTTCATCAGGGCCAGGGTCTTACCTTGGGTCCGAGGTGGAGTGGCCCCTTGGATGGGCCGCGGGGCAGCGGGACAGATGGACTGACGGGGCGGACAGGAGTAAGGAGCAGAGCTGTGCGACGGGCCGGGCCAGGACTCTTAAACCCGGAGCTGGGATCAGATAAGCGCTTGTCCGGGGGCCGGGGCCGGGGTCGGGCCGGCCGGGGGCAGAGCTGGGCCGGGCCGGGCCGCCCCCTCCCTCCGCAGCGCCGGAGCCAAACTTTGTGTGAATGGAGGGGCCGGGAGGGGGGCCGGGCAGGCGGGGGCGGGGGGCTCCGGACGGACCAATGGGAGAGTGGAGCGCCAGGCTCGAGCCGCCGGGATTGGAGGGGCTTGGGCAGAGGGCGGGGCGTGCGGGGCAAGGAAGCGGAGACCCAGACAGCTGCAGGCGCAGAGAGAAATACCCAAAGACAGAGACCCAGACAGACCCGGGGAGAAAGAGAGATGAAGAGACGATACGCGAAGCGATAGGAGCTGAGCTGGCAGGGTGACAGGGGAAGGGAGAAGGAAGAAAAGGGAGGCGGTCGTGTCAGAGATGGGTTACGAGAGCTGGAGCCGGGGGGCGGGACTGGGGCCGAGTTAATGAAGTGGAAATGAATTCAGTACCGGCCCAGTGGCCCTGCAGGCAGCGCCGAAGGCGGCGCCTGGAAGTGAGATTGGGGCGGAGTAGGCCTGGGCTCCCTGGGCCACAGGACTGTATCTTTGGGCACAATTCCCGTGTTGTTCACCGTTTCCTAAGTCCCAGGTGCGGTGCTGGGTGCGAGATGCACAGCACACCGTGCCCACCTGCAGCGGCTTTCTCTGCAAGGAAAGATAAGGCCGGAACCCGCAGCGAAGTGCGGGAGGTACTGAAGACTGCGAAAGGGAGAGGTCATTCTGCTGAGAGGGCTCCTAGCAGATGTGGGAGGAAAGAGGTAACATCTGATTAAGGTCCCAAAGGAAGCAGAAGATTCAGGTGCTGAGAGATGGTCCCCAGGACTCTGTTCCATTTAAGGCAGAGGGAACGTCCTGGAGAGACGTGAAAATACAAGTTCACTTGGGAAACAGCATCAAACTGTCCCATTTACTAGATTAGAGTGCAGAGTGATGGTTCTCAACCCTTTCATCACCAAAGATTTCTTTAATTTCCTGAATCTATGTTTTGAGAGGTTTTAATTCACCCCCACCCCCAGCATTTATTAAAGAAGAATATAATTATTTCCTCATTCCTGATCATCATAAACATTTAACTGCTAATCAATAACCAGTGTTACCATACTGAGTTGCTATAAATTCAGGTAAAAAAGGAAAGAAACTAGGAATGTAGCTTAGTTTAACCGCTAAAAGCCATAAGATAAGTAAAAATCCATTCAAGTGGCCTCATTGGAGAAGCTGGAAGGACTGGACTAAAGGTAAGGCACCACAGGCAGTGTTTGTGTTAGGGGAGCACCCGGAAAAAACACAGTTATGCTGATTTGTGGTCAGGCCAGAGTTTCTGTAGGCAATGGAGAGCCATTGAAGGTTCTTGGGAAGGACGGGGTAGGAGAAAGCTATGGAATTTTAGGAAAATTAATCTGGAGGTGACAAAATAGTTTGAACCAAGGGGTTATAGTAGGCAAGTAGACTAGATAGAAAACAATTGCAATAATACAAGCATGAAGAGATGAGAGCCCAAGTTGGCGTGGCAGTGGTGAAAAGTGGAACACAGAAAATGAATTGGAGTACAGAAAAACCAAAAGAAAATGAAAAAACTTTGAAGCCAACTTGACATGATGAGCAAAAGAGGGAAGCTGCGAGGTCATTCACGGGCATAGGGGAACCTGCGGGGTGGATCACACCTGGTGAGGAGACTGAGGTGGGGAAAGAGGAAGTGATGAGTTCAGAGCTGGAAGCTGTGGAGAGGGGTCAGAACCAGAGAGAGAAAGGAGGTCACTGCTGCCAGGGCAGGGTGAGTTGAAGCCATGAGAACAGGGTAGCTCCCAACAAATACTACACAGAGAAATGAGAGCCTGGCACAGAGAGTGAGGAATACCTATGTTTAGGGGATGGGAAGACGAAGGACCCCCAAAGAGTGAAAGAGAATCCACCAGACAGGCAGGAAGGAGACAAAGAAAGTGAGATGTCATGGATCCAAGGAAGGAGAAACTGTTAAGGAGGAGGTTCTAACAGTGCCAACAGGTACAGAGAGGAGAGGCATTGGGCTTGGCAGTGACAAAGTCTCTAGTGACATTTGAGAGCAATTTCAGAAGAGTGAGCAAGGTGGGAACCAGATTACAAGTTACCACTAGAAAGTGAGAAACTGTCAGCAAGTATAGGTTACACTTTTGAGAACTCTACTCACAGAGAGGAGAGAAATAGAAACCAGACAATGTACTAGAAACAGGTCAGGCACAGTGGCTCATGCCTGTAATCCCAGCACTTTGGGAGGCCGAGACGGGTGGATCACCTGAGGTCAGGAGTTTGAGACCCGCCTGGCCAACATGGCAAAACCCCATCTCTAGTAAAAATACAAAAATTAGCCAGGCATGGTGGTGCGCGCCTATAATCCCAGCTACTTGGGAGACTGAGGCATGTGAATCGCTTGAACCTGGGAGGCAGAGGTTGCAGCGAGCCGAGAACATACCACTGCACTCCAGCCTGGGGGACAGAGCAAGACTCTATCTCCAAAAACAAAACAAAACAAAACAAAAAAAGAAAAAAGAAACAGTCTTCCAGTTTTTCTTTTTCACACTCCCAATGCCCTCTCTTCCTAAGTCAATATGGATGAGGGGCTGTGGTGAGATGGTCTGAGGGCCAGCTTGCAAGGCTGATATAAGAACTTTAAGTTACCAAAAACAGGACATCCAAAAGATCCTTAAGGGGGCCACAGTCTTGACTTTCACAGACAGAGAGGACTTAGGCAGGGGTGTCCAATCTTTTGGCTTCCCTGGGCCACACTGGAAGAAGAATTGTCTTGGGCCACACATAAAATACACTAACACTAACAGTAGCTGATGAGCTTTAAAAAAAATCACCAAAAAAACCCTCATAATGTTTTAAGAAAGTTTACAAATTTGTGTTGGGCCTCATTCAAAGCCATCCTGGGCTGCATGCAGCCCACAGGCTGAAGGTTGGACAAGCTTGGCTTGGAGGCTCTGGTGGAACTCCAAAATAAACATGGAGAACACCAGAGAAGAGAAAGCAAAGGGACCGTAATGATTTATGGAATCATTAACAGAAATTTATTGTGCACTTATTATTTTTCCAAAAATGCTATCCATGCATTTAGCTTCAGCTACCACCCACGTGTCAATATGTCCAGCCCACCCGGATATCCATTTCAAACTCCACATATTTAAAGTAGAACATGTCACCTTGCTCACAAGAGTGATCCTCTTCATTTATTCTCTACTGTGGTAGATACACTATCACCACCCAACTAGAAACATGGCAGCCATCCTAGATTCTTCAGTCTTCCTCACCTCATCTCCCTTATTGAATCAATGCATCTGTGTTCTAAATAGCCTCAATATTGTCCCCTTCCTCTCTATTCCACTACCATTGCTGTAGTCTAAGACACCATTACCTCTCACCAGGTAATAAGTTTGCATCTTTGATCCTGCTCAAATTTCATGCTGGATTGTAATCCCCAATGCTGGACATGGGCCTGGTGGGAGCTGTTTTGATCTTGGGGGCAGGTCCCTCAACAGCTTGGTGCTATCTTTATGATAGTGAGTTCTCGTGAGATCTGGTCGTTTAAAAGTACGTGGCAGGCCGGGTGCGGTGGCTCAAGCCTGTAATGCCAGCACTTTGGGAGGCCGAGACGGGCGGATCACGAGGTCAGGAGATCGAGACCATCCTGGCTAACACGGTGAAACCCCGTCTCTACTAAAAAATACAAACAACTAGCCGGGCGAGGTGGCAGGCGCCTGTAGTCCCAGCTACTCGGGAGGCTGAGGCAGGAGAATGGCATAAACCCAGGAGGCGGAGCTTGCAGTGAGCTGAGATCCGGCCACTGCACTCCAGCCTGGGCGACAGAGCGAGACTCTGTCTCAAAAAAAAAAAATGTATGTGGCAACACCCCTTATCATCAACTCTCTCTTGCTCCTGCTCTTGCCATTGATGTGCCTGCTCCTGCTTTGCCTTCCACCATAAGTAAAAGCTTCCTGAGGTCTCCCGAGAAGCTGAGCAGATGTCAGCACCATGCTTCCCGTAAAGCCTGCAGAACTGTGAGCCAATTAAACCTCTTTTCTTTATAAATTACCCAGTGTCTGTTTTTGTTGTTGTTGTTGTTTTAATTTTTAATCTTTTTTTTTTTTTTTTTTTTGAGACAGGGTTTCACTCTGTCCCCCAGGCTGGAGTGCAGTGGTGTGATCACAGCTCACTGCAACCCTGAGCTCCTGTGGTCAAGCAGCCTTCCTGCCTCAACCTCAAACATAGCTGGAACTACAGGTGTTCACCATTACACACAGCTATTTTTTTTTTTTTTTAAATTTTTAGTAGAGACGAAAAATCGCTATGTTGACGAGGATGGTCTTGAACTTGTGAGCTCAAGCAATCCTCCCACCTCAGCCTCCCAAAATGCTGGGATTACAGGCTTGAGCCACCATGTGCTGTCTCGGGTATTTCTTTATAGCAACTCAAGAACGGCCTAATACACCAGGGCTACTGCAGCGGCCTTCTAACTAGTTTTCCTACCTCTAGTCTTCCTCCACCCTAATAATTCTTTGGATTATGAATTTCTTTATTTAAAAGTAATTAAGCACCAGTAAAGTACATCTCTCTGAAACACACATCTGACCATATCACTTCCAAGTTTTAAAACCTTCAGCAACTGCCAACTATCTATAAGTAAAGTCCAAGTTCCTTACCCTGGAAGAGAAGGCCTATTATAACCGGGACCTGGTGCCATTCCAGCCTCATCTTCTTCCACTGCCCCTACACACCCAAAGCTACAGCGACTTCTTTCAATACTCAAGGTTCAGCCTTATGTTCTCTTTCTGTGTCTTGCCCCTTGATCCTTTGTTATTTACATAGCTCCAACTATTGTCCCTGAGTGAAGCCCAAATCTCTATCTTCAATCCTACACTCTCTTTGGAGCTCCATATTTCTAGTTGCTTGCAGGGAATTTCCATCCTGACTTGACAGGCCCCAAACTGAACTCAGTGACTTCTTCCCCAAAGGTGGAAGTAAGTGCTCGGTGACTTCCTTAGTTCTGTGTTACTCCTGGTCGATTAGAATAAGTGACCTTTACTCTTCACCCTTGCCTTGGGCCCATTCCTGGACATGTCAATTAAGCCAGCAAATGCTGTCAAGTCTCCCTTTCTTTCATCTGTTTGCAATGTCCTTTTTCATTCATACGACCACTACCAGGATCAGAAAGATCAGTACAGCCCAAGACCTGACCCATCCTTCACCTTTCTCTCCAGTCTCAAAGGAAGAGGCAACATGTTTTCATCACGTCAGTCCCTGTGCCCTTGTTTTAAGCAAACAAGTGCCTCTTGCTTACAGGTCACAGTGAAGGAGGTCTTCACCACAGAAGACCTAGAAAAAAAAAAACAAGATAAAAAACATGGCAGGTCCCCAAACTGAACTCGGCATCTTCCTCTCCAAGGCTGGAAGTGCTCATGACTTCCTTAATTCTGTGTTACTTCTGGTCAATCAGACTAAAACCTGCAAGTGATCTGCAGAAGTGTCATCTGCTAACAATCACAGTGAGGATAGAGCGGGGTGGGACTGGGCAGTTAGAAAGACTTTATAAGTCCTTGAACAGCAGGGGTGGGAGCTTGTGGCAAAGTACACAACAGCACTGTAATGTTCTGACTTTAATAGAGTGATTTAAATTGAGTTTTTGTTCTTAAATTATGCTTTATAACATATAGACATATATCCACTATCTATATTCTTTTGTACATATCAAATGTCAGGTTTTCATTTTTAAATTTGTTTGCAAAAGAGAAGTCCTAGAACAGTCTCTAGGAGCCCAGTAGGGAATCGGTAATAAGGGGCATAGGACATTAATATTTGTGAGTGTTCACTATGTCAGATAGATCAGGAGATGAGGAAACAAATTCTGAGGAATTAAGTGGTTTGCCTCTGGTAACATAGCTGGAAAGTGTTCGTTTTGGCATTTGAATCCACATATATTTGATCCCAAAGCTTGTCTCAGAATAATGCCAGAGGGAATTTGCATGGTTTTAACACAATCTTGCCAACCAGAGGCTATGACCCCTGAGTACATGTTGGTATGAAAAATTCCCCAGTTACAATGTTCAGTGTCCACTGTGAAACATGACAGAGGAACCTTCTCTCTGTGAGGAACCCTCTCTCTTCTTTCCGTTTCCCAGCTTGCATCTTCCTTATTCTCCTCCACTTCTCCTTTCAGACTCACTGCTTCCAGCTTTGGCCTCATCTCTACTTTTACTTCATTTACAACGGGGCAGAGGCTACCTCAGAGCAGAGGAGGAGGAGAGTTGGGGTGTGTCACCTGTTTTGGAAAGAGAATCCACAAGTGGGCAGCAGTCTAAGGGGCTTGTGCTTGGCCAAGCAGATGTGGACAGAGGGAATCAGGAAAGCTTTGGGTTGGGAGGCATGATAAAGACTCAGAATAGTCAGTATTTAACAAGTCTGGAAAGAACAGAGACTGACATGGCTCACCACAGGATTCAGGATTCCAAGTGGCATTTTGGTGCTCACATCCCACAGTGCTGAACAAATTCCATTAGTAGTGGAGCAACTCGTAGCTGAATGACTCAGGCTGCAGAGGAGAAATCCAAGAGAAGGACTGAGCTATATTCCCCTAGTCACTAATGAATCATTACGTCAGTAGATCACCCCCTTTAAATAAATGCAATATATACAAACCCACATTTATAAGACATAAGTTGGGGAATACTTAGTTACCCACTAAAGAATTCTTTCTTTTAAAAAAGAAAAAAATGGCCAGGCACCGTGGCTCATACCTGTAATCCCAGCACTTTGGGAGGCCAAGGCGGGTGGATCACCTAAGGTCAGGAGTTCAAGATCAGCCTGGCTAACATGGTGAAACCCCATCTCTACTGAAAATACAAAAAAAAAAAAAAAAAAAAATTAGCCAGGCATGGGGGTGTGTGCCTATAATCTTAGCTACTCAGGAGGGTGAGGCAAGACAATCACTTGAATCCAGGCAGTGGAGGTTACAGTGAGCTGAGATTGCGCCACTGCACTCCAGCCTGGTGATAGAGTGGAACTCTGTCTCAAAAAGAAAAAAAAAAAAAGGAAAAAAGAAAAAAATGAATTTATTTAATAGGGACTTCTAGTACCTTTTCAGTTGGGTCCAATTGATAGAAATTCCATTAACATCCAATGTACTGTGATAGGAGGGAGGCAACTGGGAATAAAGAAATACGAGGAACCTCGAGTCGGGTGGCCTGAGTCTTAGTCCTGACTGTTTTCTTGGGACCTATTCCTACCTGTAAAGTAAGGGCTAATCCTGTACCACCTCTAACTGTCATGTAACTTTTAAATCTTAGCCTGTCTCTACCCAGTCCTATAAAGCAAGATAGAACTCTATGTGAGAAGGCTTCTGATCCTCCTGCTCTGCTGAAAGTAGCCAGAAAGGCAGCAGGCTCCTCAGCCTCAAGAACCCAGCCGGGGCTCCGTCTGACCTGGAGCTGTGCTCTGCTTCTCCCCATTTCACTCTAATCTTCAGCTTCAGTCATTTGCCACATCTACTCCTTCAACCATATCTTTGCTCTGAGTTTTCTAGAACCTCATTCCCCTTGAATTTATACAAATTTTTATAATCAACAAGATTGGCCTCCCTGATCCACTATACTCATATCCTCAACTGTCTCCTGTCTTCCCCATCGTGCTTCCTCTTCCACTTGCCTCATTTTGCACAAGATGTCTCATGATCTTGCCCAGGGAAGCCTCCCCAGATTGGCTGATCTCAGGGCTGCCATAAAGGCACCTGTTGATGGGGCAAGTTGAGGACTGAACTGCATTCAGCTTGCCAATTCCTGCACCCGGCTCAGAGCTGTGTCTGCTGGAGGAAGTGAACCTTTTATTTTCTCCCAAAAGTATCACCTGTTCCCTACTCTCCAAGCAACATGCCACAGTAGGCTCTTTCTAAGCTCTTTTTCTATTTTGCACCACAGTTCCTTTTTGTTTTTTTTTTTGTTTTTTTTTTTTGAGAAACGGTCTCACTCTGTTGTCCAGGCTGGAGTGCAGTGGCACAATCATGGCTCACTGCAGCCTTGAGCTCCCAGGCTCAGGCGATCCTCCTGCCTTAACCTCCAGGGTGGCTAGGACCACATGCACATACCACTACACCCATCTAATTTTGTATTTTTTGTAGAGACAGGGTTTCGTCATGTTGCCCAGACTGATCTCCATCTCCTGGGTTCAAGCGATCTGCATGCTTCAGCCTCCCAGAATGCTGGGATTACAGGTGTGAGCCACCGTGCCAGGCCAAAAGCTAGAATCTTGTCTATGGTTTTGTGTTCTGGTGCCTAGGAAAACTTTTTTTCTCCTGCCTCAGTTCGAGCTCAGTGATAAATAAGGAACTGAGGTTAGATAACAGGCAAAGTCTAGGACATGCAGGATGAGTGAATCAGGTGAGGGAGTGGTGGTCTTCTTCCTTGTCAGCAAGGCTAGGTTCGGGGGCACCTGGACTGACGCGAGAGGCTGGCTGAAATTGCCTCGTGGAGGGCCCTGCCAGTGATGCCCCCTCCAGCAAATGGGGCCAGCTCTATGCAAATGTGTTCTTGCCCAGGAGTTTGGTTTCTTCTTTCTGAGCTCCTGGCACAGTGGAACCAACGTGAGCAGCTGCTTGGCAGGACAGAGAAGGGCAGGCTAGCAGTCCCAAAGCTCAGGTGACAGGACCAGGCCCAGGAGACGGGGATGTTGACTGGGGCTTTAACAGCACTCTTGATGCCAATCGCGGGCTGAAAACTCGATATTTCCACTTGGAACAAGAATCACCAGCAAGAGAGCTGAGGAGAGGGCAGTATACCGGGGGTGCCCCCTGCAGGCCTCACAGGGTGGTGCCAGAACAGAGGAAGGTGGCACAGGCAGGGTGAGGCTTTCAGGACATCCCTGAGATGATGGTGATGATGGTGACCATGATGATGACCATGAAGAAGACAATGAGGAGGAGGAGGAAGAGGCAGATAGTAGCTAGCATTTACTGGGTACTAACAATGTGTCAGGCATTGCACTACATAAAGTCTTCATGACAACCCCCTAAGAGATGAATAATATGGTTGTTCTTTTTCTAGATGAAAAATCTGAGGTTTAATGAGGTTAAGTAATTGGTTCACCCAGCTAGTAGTGGACAGAGGTGGGATTTGAACCCAAGTCATTGCCTCTCGAGCTTATATTATCTAGTACAGAATTTCCCACCCTACCAGGTCATACCAGGAGCTTCTAGCCCTCCGTGTCCATCTCTATGTCTTCCTGCTCCTCTAGCTCATATTTTCTTGATCCAAATTTATAGGATCTGGATAAGAATAGATCCATATCTGGGATATAATAACACTGATAACAATAAGAACAACAATTTGCATTTGTAAACCACTTTCTTCTCTTCATTATTTCCCTGGGGAAAAACAAACAATAAGATATTTCTATTTCTCCAAATTTTGTTCTGATTTTTATCAGTGTTCCTGAAGCTATTTCAATATAGTTGTGATCAATTTATAAGAATAATTTTAGGTTCTGCTTTTTTATGTAACTGTGTTATATACACATTCACATATTTAAACACAGCAATTATTATGGCTTTACAGTAACCCATGATGTTAATATGCCACAGATATTACATTACTGAGGCAGTGTAACTTTGTGAAGAGAACAGTAGGCTGAGGCTGACAACACCAAATGCCGGCAGGAATGTGGAGCATCAGGAACAGGAATTTGTAGCTGATGGGAATGCAAAATGGTACGGCCACTTTGGAAGGAAGTGTGGCAGTTTCTTAAAAACCTAACATACTCTTACCATATGATCCAGGAATCATGCTTCTTGGTATCTACCCGAAGGAGATGAACTTACCTCCACATGAAAATCCGCTGATGGATGTTTATAGCAGCTTTATTCATCATGGCCAAATCTTGAAAGCAACCAATTTGTCCTTCAGTAGGTAAATGGAAAAATAAACCATGGCCATCTGAAATGAAATATTATTCAGTGCCAAAAAGAACTACAAAGCCCTGAAAAGACATGGAGGAACCTTAAATTTACATTACTAAGTGAAAGAAGCCAATTTGAAATGGCTACGTATTGTACAATTCCAACTATATGGCATTCCAGAGAAGGAAAATTGTGGAAACAGGAAAAAGAGCAGTGGTTGCCAGGGGTTAGGGAAGGGGGATTGACTAGGCAGAGCGTAGAGAACTTTTACAGCAATGAGACTATAATGGTGGATACACATCATTGTACATTTGTTCAAACCCACAGAATGTACAACACCAAGAGTGAACCCTAATGCTGACTATGGACTTTGGGTGATTATGATGTCAATGTAGTTTCATCACATGTAAGCAATATGCCACTGTGGTGAAGGATGTTGATGGTGGGAGAGGCTGTGCATGTGTGGCGACGGGGGCATACGGAGAATCTCTATAACTTTCCTGTCAGTTTTGCTCTGAATCTTGCCTTGTCGCCCAGGCTGGAGTGCAGTGGCGCGGTCTCGGCTCACTGCAAGCTCCACCTCCCAGGTTCCTGCCATTCTCCTGCCTCAGCCTCCCGAGTAGCTGGGACTACAGGCACACGCCACCACACCCAGCTAATTTTTGTATTTTTAGTAGAGACGGGTTTCACCATGTTAGCCAGGATGGTCTTGATCTCCTGACCTCATGATCCGCCCGCCTCGGCCTCCCAAAGTGCTGGGATTACAGGCGTGAGCCACAGTGCCCAGCCTAAGAAGTCTTCTAAAAAAAAAAAAAAAAAAAATTTAAAAAGCATGAGGTGATACAGATGTGGGAGTTTGACTCCTATCTCTGTCCAACTCTGTGACATTTGATAAATCACTTAACATGTCTCAGTTTTAGTTTCCTCATCTATAACTGGGAACAATAATACCTATCTGATAGAGTTGCCATGGGTATGAAATGAGGCATGTGTCTCGTTCATATCCGATGCTCAATGATTTAGTGGCATTGTGTGTCTTTCTCCCTCACGGGTTAATGAGCTCCTTGTGGGCAGGGACTTAGTCATTCTGTAACCACCCATCTAATACACTGCCTGGCACTTGGGCTCCATAGGAGTTTGCTGAGTGAATACTTAGTAAGCTCTAACCTAGGCTTTTCTCTCTGGTGGACATTTGGGTTGTTTCCAGGGTTTTTGCTATGAACAAAATACATTTCAAAGCCTTCGTGTTTTTTTTTGTTGTTGTTGTTGTTGTTGTTTTGGGTGTTTTTTGTGTGTTTGTTTGTTTTTCATTTGATCTGCACACCCTGTGAAGCAGGCAGAAAGGGGATATTTGCACTTGTCCACACCCTGGTATAGATGGAATAACTGCGGCTCAGGGAAGTGAAGTGACTCCTATGGTCACAGTGCAAATCAGTGATAATAATTAGAACCCCTGACCCTGCATTCCTTCCTTTAGTAGATCTATTTTCCTTCTAGCTACCGCCTTCTGGATCCATGGCCTCTCCAGAACTAGAGACTGTGATGGTCAGCCTGAGCTGAGAGCGGCACCTGCACACAGAGACCCATGTTGAAGGTGGTGAGCTGCCAGTTCCCAGATAGCCCTCTGAAACCCCAGGGAACCTAACACCTTATTCTCAAGTACATGAAGGCTTGTATTTTCCCCGAGCAAGGAGCTTCTTAGGAAAGAGCCAGTGTGCCAGCTTTGTTTTTCTTTCTTCTTCTTCTTCTTCTTTTTTTTTTTTTTCTATGAGGGGGTGAGGAGCCAAGCTCTGAGTTGTCCAGAAGGAGGGACTTAGGCTAAAAATAGCTATGGCGTGTGGTTTGGATCAACCCCTAGTGGTACCCAGGACTGGGGAGGGGAGGGGGATGCTCTGGAGCTGTCGCCAGACTGGTTGCCGTGGAAACGAGAGAGGAGCAGGGGAGCCTGGGAAGTAGGGATGACACAGATAGCAAGTCCTAGTCAGAGCCGCCGCTACATTTAGGAGAAACAGCGGTGTCTGCGGCTCCCACCCTTCAGGGGGCCCGTGGGGGGGGCGGTGTCAGGGGCATGGACGCCACCCCCCAGGGGTCTCTGCTGCCGGCTACTCTCCTCTCCACGTGCTGTGAGTTGAGTTGCGGGGGACTTGGGGTTTGGGCCCCTATTTCCAAGGCAAGTGGGGGTTTGGGAGGAGCTGGTTCTTGGGGGAGTTTACACCAGGTCTCTCCTTCCAAAAAATGAGCCCCCTTACTCCCCAGATCTCTAGAGGGAGGAAGAGGGGCCCAGGAAAAGTGGTACTGCGATCGTCTGCAAAGGGGTCATAGCATGCACAAGAAATGAGGAGTAGGTTGGAGGAACTGAAATTCTTGGAGGGAAGATGGAGAAATCAAGTCCTTGATTTTGGGATAGAGGTAACAATTTCACACTTTCCCTTCCCCTGAGAAAAATGCAGTCCCCCACTCAGGAAGACAGGATTTGGGACACATTCAAAATAAGATTTGCCTAGATCCCTGGGGCAATGGAGAGTGAGAGAGTTCTGGGGGTGATCAGACATTGGGGTTCCTTCCCCATCCCTGGGCAAACAGATCTGTCTAAGCAGGCCGACTGGGGGTCAGATTACTTATGACCCTGAGAGAACATCTGGAAGCCTACCTGGAACTAAAGCTAGGATAATGAGAGCAGGGTTGTTTTCTGCATGACCTGGGGTCTCTGAGCCAGTCAATGCTTACTCTTCCTGAGGACATCTGAGCTTCAGGGAAAGAAAAGGAAGCTCATTGTCGGGGACAGGGGAGACCCTAATCTTCCATTGCCATGGGGCTCTTGGACCCTGTGTCCCCTGACTCCATGGACAATAAATGCAGGGGGTGCCCCTAAGCTCAAAGCCATTTCATTTTGATTTCTCTTCCTGCCCTCTCTACCCCAACACACACACACACACACACACACACACACACACACACACACACACCCTTTCCAGAGTGCTGACTGCACAGCACCTCACCCCAGAACATAAAATGCTGGAGTGCTAGGTTTAGAGTCACATACCCAGGCAGTTTCTCCCCAGGACCTGGTCAACCATCCAGGCCATCTGTGGTTCCCATGGCACACTCTTCCATCCCCCACCCACTAGCCAGCCCACATTTCCGTGGAGTGGGAGGAGAGGATCATTCCCAGGAAAGAGAAGGGAAGGTGGAAGAGTCCCAAATCCTTATTCTAAACCTTTTCCTGTATGTTCTATATCTCCCAGAGGACCCTGGGTGCTTTGGGGAAGGGCTTTGGACCTCTCTCAGAGCAGATTGCAGCTCAGAGAACTCCTCAGAGGGAAGCATGTGAAGCAAAAGCAAGTGGGCTTCACTTGGAATGTGGGCTTTGGGGCATATGGCAGGTGGGGGTGGGGCTGGTGTTAGGCTAGTCCATGGGAAGTAAGAGGCTGGGGGAAAATATAACTAGAGGGAGTGGGGAAATAAATGTGGGTGCTTGGTGCTTCACTTGATCTGATTCCATGTCTCTCATGAAGAATAGGATCCCAGAGGGATATGAGCCTAACTCTTGATAACTCTGGGTTTCCTTTCCCGGCCTCTGTGTTGGGATCTTCCAGTTCCCCTCCCCATTTGCAAGCTGTCTCCACTAGGAGAAAAAAACCCAAGGGAAATGGGGCTGGCCCAAGAGCAGCAGTGATGGGGGTAGGTCTCAGGGAGGATTGCTAGTGGGAATTTCCTAATGTTCCACCCTTGTGCACTGGAGGGTTTCCACTGACTTTCCACGGCTTTCATTTTTTTCTCCTTTGTAAGCGTGTTGAGGGGAGGGAGTGGAGTGGAGTGAGTGAGGTCCAAGGAGGGAAGAATGAGAAAGACTGTGTGTCAGTCTTGGGGTGAACTTCAAAACAGCCTGCGAGGGGAGCCATTGGTGGTTGCACTGGCTACAGCTGGGGAAGAGATGGTGGAAGTCCTTAGGGCAGGGAGGGCTCCATTACCCGTCTGCCCCCCTCCCCAAAAAGCCCCCACTCTAGTGATTTCAGGAAATCACTAGGGGGATCTGGGCCTGGGTCTTTGGCCCCGGGGCTGCCCCAGAGGTGCTGCACACCCCAGCTGGAGGTGATGGCACCAAGATCCCTGGTACCTCCTTCCCCTGAAAATCATCGTGGAACTTCTACAGTTCTATCCAGTTCAGGTACATTATTCCATTTGACCCTCACCACTTTCTGAGCCTGGGGGGCAGTTAGGGCTGAATGTGTTACTCCCAGAAACAGAGGCTGGGAAACACGAAGGGACTCGCCCAGGGCACTCAGGGCTTGGTGCTGGCCCTGATGTCCCGTGTCTCCCCATCTCCCGAGGGGCCACTCATTCGGCAAACCTTTATTAAGCCCCTCCAGGACCCCCGACGCCGCCGAGGCGCCCAGTGACGCGCGGCGGGTGGCGGCAGCTCGGGCTCCCGCCACACTCCGGGCCCCCGCCGCACTCCAGACGTCCGCAGCGCTCGCCCTGACGCGGCCGCCATGGCGCAGGAGAACGCTGCCTTCTCGCCCGGGCCGGAGGAGCCGCCGCGGCGCCGCGGCCGCCAGCGCTACGTGGAGAAGGATGGCAGGTGCAACGTGCAGCAGGGCAACGTGCGCGAGACATATCGCTACCTGACCGATCTGTTCACCACGCTGGTGGACCTGCAGTGGCGCCTCAGCCTGTTGTTCTTCGTGCTGGCCTACGCGCTCACCTGGCTCTTCTTCGGCGCCATCTGGTGGCTGATCGCCTACGGCCGCGGCGACCTGGAGCACCTGGAGGACACCGCGTGGACGCCGTGCGTCAACAACCTCAACGGCTTTGTGGCTGCCTTCCTCTTCTCCATCGAGACCGAGACCACCATCGGCTACGGGCACCGCGTCATCACCGACCAGTGCCCCGAGGGCATCGTGCTGCTGCTGCTGCAGGCCATCCTGGGCTCCATGGTGAACGCCTTCATGGTAGGCTGCATGTTCGTCAAGATCTCTCAGCCCAACAAGCGCGCCGCCACGCTCGTCTTCTCCTCGCACGCTGTGGTGTCGCTCCGCGACGGGCGCCTCTGCCTCATGTTCCGCGTGGGCGACTTGCGCTCCTCACACATAGTGGAGGCCTCCATCCGCGCCAAGCTCATCCGCTCGCGCCAGACGCTGGAGGGCGAGTTTATCCCGCTGCACCAGACCGACCTCAGCGTGGGCTTCGACACGGGAGACGACCGCCTCTTCCTCGTCTCGCCGCTGGTTATCAGCCACGAGATCGACGCTGCCAGCCCCTTCTGGGAGGCGTCGCGCCGTGCCCTCGAGAGGGACGACTTCGAGATCGTTGTCATCCTCGAGGGCATGGTGGAAGCCACGGGTGCGAGCGGGCCTGGGGAGGGGAGCGGGGCTGGCAGAGGGTGGGCAGGGCCGAGGAAGGCAGGGGCAAGACGAGGGGCCAGGGGAGGTGGGGAGGATGGGTGGGGGGGCTGGTGGAGGATGGCAGAGTGAGGTGAGACAGGGGTCAGGGGCGGAGGTGGAACCGAGTAACGCTGCAGAAGGCCAAGAGAAAGCTTGGAGGAATTCTTCGAAATGGCACTGGCGTGGGGCCCTGGGCCCAGAGGAATGTGTCACTTGGAATAGGGAGAGTAATAATAGCTAGTGCTCACCCAGTACTCACCCTGTGTCATGCACAGTTCCAAAGCACTTTCCACCTCTGAGTCGATTTAATCCTAACAAGATTAAAGGTAACTTCTTGTCGAAGTTACTTCTGAAGGTAACTTCTTGTTATTGTGCTCAATTTTCAGAGACGAGATTGCTCCGATGAGAAGTTAAGGAAATTGTCCACTTTCCTAAGCCAATAAGTAGCCATGCCTGGATTGGACACAGGCAATGTGGCTTCAATGTTTAGTGGTCCCGCGTTGGAAGGAGGGGTTAGGTTCAGGAGTTTTCTCACTGCAGCCAGGTTCAGGCCCCTGGAATTTGACGGTGAAGGTTTTCTATTGCCTGAGTTATTTCTAGGCTGGATCTTGAGGGGAGCTTAATACCTAGTCTCACTTCTGCCTCGGTTTCCCAATTCATCCATTTCCACTGACAAGGGATATAGATGATGTCACCATTTCTAGCCCTTTTCCAAAAGGAACTGGCAACTCATCTGTGATGTCAATAAGTCCAACCCAGACCTACACAGTGAAGGCTTTGGAAGCAGGTGGGAAAAGACCCAGTGTTACAGGAGTCGCAAAGGAGGTTACTTAGGACTTGAGATCTAGAGGATGGATGAGGATGAGGAAACTGCGGGTGGAGGACCAAAGGCCCACTAGGGGGCGCCGCAGTCCCTGCCTCTGACGCCAGAGTTGCTGATGCTCCCTGCCGGCTTCGCTGACAAGCTGGTGCCTTCAGATCCTTTCCCTGGCCCCCTTAGGCTGAGCCTCCGCTTCACACCCCAACCCCACCTCCCCATCACTGTTCCCATTCCTGCTTAACCCCGACTCTTTCCCCTTCCCCCACTCACCCCGTTCCCTTTCCTCTCTCTCTCTCTCCAGCTGTCACTCCTTTTTTGCCAGTATCTCGGGCAGGCCCCTCCCCTCCAGTGAAGTTCCAGCCCTGCCCTCTCCTCCTCGAAGCCCTTCTCTGCCCAGTGTCCCTTATGCCTCTTTCTTCTCTCTCCCACTGGATATTTTCTATCCCAGCTTCACTGAGAAATACCAATGTCTCAGGGCCAGGCTTTCCGAGTTGACAGCCACTCTCCGGTTAGCTAATATTCACTCTTTGTTTCCCCTTGTTCCGAGATGGATACGGGTTGGGGGCAAGACCCTGTGACAGAAAGGAGAATGACCTGCCCTGAGGGGTGCACCAGTCCAACAGGAAGATAAGACACAGGCTCCGGGCAGGGAGGACCAGGACAGAGGAGATAAGGATAGGAATCTGTCTGTTTTTCTAGAGAGATAAAGCTGGAAAGGATGGTAATATTTTGGGTGAGACAGTCAGGATTCAAAACGCTTTTGAAAAGCAAGAATAATGAGCCAAAACCCAGCAAGATGACATTTAAAAGGAATAAATATAAAATTCTACATTTAGGCTTTTAAAAAATCACTTATGTAAGCACAGCATGGAAGAGCACTGGTGAAAAAAGAACTGGGAGTTTTAGTTGGCTAAAGGCTTGATGTCGTAGCAATGTGATGCAGCCTCCAAAATGATTATGTAATGTTATCCTGGGCCCTATTAGTGAAAGCGTCATGGCCAGAAGAGAGAGATAGTGCACCTTCTCTTATGCGCGGAGCAGGCCACAGTTGGAAAATTTACTATACTCAAAATGCTTAAAGGGCCCTCCTTGGCCATTCTGGCTTGTAATCAAACAAGTAGAATTTTGGAAAACCAGGTCAAATGAGGAATCGTGGAGGAAGCCAGGGATGTTAAGTCAAGAAGAGAAAACATGAGGGAATCTGAGACTCCTGTTTTCAGATACTCAAAGAACTGTGAAGTGGGAGAGGAATGACGCCAAGGGTTGGAAATCCCAGGGGACAGGTTTTAGCTCTGTATAAAGAACAACCCACCTATTAGAGCTATCATACAAAGGAGTGGGTCCTTTATGAAGTGGTGAGCTATCAATCCTGGGAGGTAATCAAGCACAAGCCAGATGCCCATTGTTAGAGATGCTCCTTTGGGGAGCCCTATATGGAGTGAGAAGTTGGACTAGATGATCCCCAAGGTTAGTTTCAAGGTTAAGCTTTTTTTGGCTGGTATCACCAAATGACAGGAGGGGAAAAAAGAGCTGGAGATGAAGAGGAGTTGGGGCAAATGGAGAAGAGGCGAGGGAGCTGGGTAAGAACAGGAGCTAGGGCAGGGGAGGAAATGGACTGGACCAAAGGGAGGTGGGAGCCCTTAGGAAGGAATAGAAGGGAGGATGCTGGGAGTAGGGTTGTGGAATGAGAAGAGGAGGGGGAAGCCTGGAGCTGAGATACCCCCTGACCCATGCCCCTCCTCTCAGGAATGACATGCCAAGCTCGGAGCTCCTACCTGGTAGACGAGGTGCTGTGGGGCCACCGCTTCACGTCAGTGCTGACTCTGGAGGACGGCTTCTACGAGGTGGACTATGCCAGCTTTCACGAGACTTTTGAGGTGCCCACACCTTCGTGCAGTGCTCGAGAGCTGGCAGAGGCTGCGGCCCGCCTTGATGCCCATCTCTACTGGTCCATCCCCAGCCGGCTGGATGAGAAGGTGGAGGAGGAGGGGGCAGGGGAGGGGGCGGGTGGGGAAGCTGGGGCCGACAAGGAGCAGAATGGCTGCCTGCCACCCCCAGAGAGTGAGTCCAAGGTGTGACCAGCTTCCTCCAGACCCCTGTGGCAGACCGGGGGCCAGACACAGGTACATGGGGAACTGCATATCGGAGGTGGAGGAGGAGGAGGAGGAGGAGAAGGTAGGCAAAGCCCCTGGAAATGTGCTAACGTTGGAAAGTCCCCATCCCCCAGAATCTCAAGTCTAGAATGCAGTATGGAAGGGAGGGGTCCTGATTTCAGGGAAATGGAGGGTGGGGCCAGGTGAACATGCCAGTCTGTGTTTGACCTTCACATTTGTTCATGAGTGGATGCATGGACAAAAGGATGGACTTTTGGGGGTTGGATGGGAAGATGGTGGCAGATAAAGACAGCTGACAGATACATAAATGGACCAATAGACAATAGGTTTACTCAGGGCTGCCACTAACCTGTAGAATACCTCTGTGCAAATTCTAAAAAGGAACCCTTTTCCTCCAGACAGATACAGCCCCAAACCAGGGTGCATGGCTTGGGGAGCAGAGTGTAGGATGGATTGCAGTCCCCACTGACCTCTTCTGCCAGCCTCCCCACATATGGCACAACTGTCTAATGACACAGTAGGCCAAGCTGAAGCAAAGGAGAAAGGAGCCACACCAAGATGGACATATGAGGAGGGTGCCCTCCTAGCTCCACCCTCACCAGGATGAAGGGGTGCAAGGGGGCTCAGCAAGGTGTAAATGACCTTAGTCTGCAAGTTCAGGGAAGCAGGCAGAGCAGGGAGGTGCCTGAGCTGGGGCCTGGAGAAGGGCCTGGGAAAGGAAAACCAGCAATGGCTATTTTCTTACAGTGCAGTGAAATCTTACAGGTATCAGGCACAGGCAGGAAGAGGGAGAGAGCTTCTGAGGAGGAAGGGACAGAGAGAGATCTAGAAAGTGGGTTCACTAGAGCTGGGACACAGGGAGCCCCTAGGAAAGCAGTGTGTCCTTGGGGCACAGTCATTCACATCACTGATTGGGTGCCATGTGGAGTGGACATTCAAAAACCTGGTTCCTGTCCTCAAAATAAGGGGCACCTGGGAAAACAGAGGAATCTACCTGTGGCGACCGAACAAGGGATGATTCACACTGACAACCTGTGCAGTCCCGCGGAGGGTGGGGGAGTGAGGGTGATCAGAAGGCTGGGGCCGGTGTAAGCCATAGGAATATGTAAGTCGGGAGTTAGAAATCTTCAGTGTGCATTGGAATCACGTGGAGGGCTTGTTAAAACACAGATTTTTGGGCTCCACTCCAAGGGTCTCGGACCCAAGAGGTGGGTCAGAAAAAAATGTGCATTCCTAAGAAGTCCCCAGGTCATGCTGTTGCTGCTGGACTGGGTACCACACTTTGAGAACCTGTGCTCTAAGCAAAGACTTGGAAGTCATATCAGGACACGGGGTATAGAAACTGAGGAGTAGCTGAGAGGAAGATGAGAGAAGCTAAGAAGAAGCTGAGGATCCTCACAGGAGCAGACAGAGAAATGTGAAGGGTGGGGTTTTGTGTGTGGGAAAGTGACCCAGAGCCCAGGCTGAAGAGTTTAACTTAGGGCCCAGGAACTCAACCATCAGTGGAAACAGGGCACTGACAAGTGGAGGGGGTGTCTGGAAGCTGAGCAGGCCCGACAGAGAGATGAAGCCATCAGAAGGACTTGAGGGGGTTCCTGGGGAGGCCAGGGGGAGGTGGAACAGGAAGGGTTTTAGGCGCAAAGGACAGAACCCCTTGTAGGACTGGAGGCAGGATTGAATGTAGGAGAAAATCTGAGAGAAGTGATAGGAGTCAGAACATCTGGGTGTGTCTGCAGCCTGCTGTCAGCCCAACTAGGCCAGGGGGTCCCAAAGACACATATTCTCACCCCACCTCCACCTGCTTCCTGATCACATCCCAGTCACCAGCAGCAGCTTCCTGGATGGTGGGGTAGAACAATGGCAAGTTGAGAGGGGCAGAGGGGTGCAAGGGACCTGAAGCTGGCCTGGAGAAAAGCGTAGGCCCAGGAGAGCCTGCCTTGGGACAATGCCTGTCTCCCACACAGCAGCACTGGCCCAGCAAGGACCTTCTCCCTTGGCCCTGGCCACATCCCACTCCTGCCCTTCCATAAGCCCCCTGGGGAAAGCACTCCAGTCTTCTCTGTTCCAGGCTGGACAGCTAGGGTCCTATGGGCACAGCCAGGGTCCTATGGGCACAGTCAGGGTCCTATGGGTCCTCTGGAAGCAAGAAAGGGGGCCATGGAAGGAGCCCAGACAGTTTGGGTTCAGTCAGAGAGGACCCAAGTCCCAGTCCCTTCCTTTCAGTCAAAGCACTGATATCTTTGCCTCAAGTCACAGGGCCACCAGGGGGTCCTGTCATCAAAGATGAGATTCCTGAATGCTGGTATTGGCTGGTCCCCTAAGAATAGATGTTGGGGTGGGGAATGGGGATTCATTTGGGTTTCAGTAAAACAGGGGAGTCTGGACAAGAGGGGATGGGCTACTTGGTATCCACACACACGCACTCACACAGGAGCCAACCCTTTGCAACTGAACAAGCAGAGAAACTGAGGCTGGAAAGGCCCCTCCTGCCTGCTGAAGTCACTGGGACCCTGCCACACCTCTCCTCGCCACTGTCACCACTCAGGGCACCACTGTACAGTGCAACAAGTCAGGAGACCTAGGTCCTACTCCTGACACTTGCTAATTAGCTCTATGACTCTGGGCAAATCGCATATCTGGGCCTCAGTTTCCTCATCTGTAAAAATGACACTTAGCAAACTCGTAATGCTCAATAAATGTTTAAATAACAACTGAAGGAGGCCTACTGGATGCCACTTAAGGTGCCGTGCAGGTAAGAATTTTGTGTCATGCAGGTAAGAATTTTAGGATCAGAGAATCCTTAGGCAAGAAAATTCATGAAACTCCTGGGGCACTGGAGGAGGGGTGAAGCTGAAGGATGGGAGGGAGGAGATCCCAGGGTGGGTATAGGCAGGTGAAGCAGGTATATGCAGGTGTAGTGGGTATATG
>NC_045434.1:97642579-97650648 GCF_002776525.5 Piliocolobus tephrosceles
GTATATGCAGGTGTAGTGGGTATATGCGGGTAGTGGGTATATGCAGGTACAGCAAGTACATGCAGGCGCAATGGCTCTGTGGACACAGGCCCTCCCCTGACTGCCTGTTGTCCCAGCCTGAGTATCAGTTGTGTTCTGAGGCTCCTATTCTGCTGCTATCAGTCAGAAGGAACAAGAATTGCAGCCCCAGGGCCTAGTGGGAGGAGTCAGGTCCAAGACTAGCCTGACCAGGAGAATGAGAAGAGTGGGGGAAAGTCTGGGGAGCTCAGAAAAGGCACTGCCCCTGGAGGCCCATGCCCTTTAGCATGGGAGAAGCTGGGGAGGGGGGACCACATGCAGCTGGAACCTACCCTCCTTTTCTATGCTTCCCTCCCCAAGTAGGAGTCCAATCAGGAGTTGTCTCAGCCCTGACAGTTATGCAGCAGATGGGACCCAGGTGTCCCCTCCTGGGGTAGGTGGCATGGCCCGCGGAGGCCAGATGGTGTTTGTGGTGGGAAGAGAGGCCTGGGTCGTCCAGAATAGGTTGTCAACCCCCAACCACCTCCATACTATGCACCCTGAGCCTTTTACAGTCTCATGGTAGGGAAGACACAGCCAAGCCTGCTTTTTATAAAACCAGTTTATTCACATTTTAGAAAAACTAATTCCAGGACATGGAATGGCCTCCCTACAGGATCCCTATGAGACCAAGAACAGAAGGCCAGAGGGAGGGGCTTGAGAGGGAAGGAATGGGGAAGGGGAGGCATGTCTCCCATTCTGGGTAGTGGGAAGTCAAATAAATTAAAGGAAGAGTGGACAGAGGGAGAGGGTGTCCAGGCAACCAGAGGAGGGCTTGGAGCTGGGCCGGAAGACCGTCGACACCTGCAAGACCTGAAAAGGGCGCCCGGCGTGGGCTAAGGACAGAGGGCCCTGCCTGGGGCTCCCTCGTGGCCTCCACCCCTTAACGGGGCCCTGTGGATCTGAGCTGCCTACTCCTCCTCCAGGTGGGGCCTGGGAGGGAGCAGCTTGGTTCAGGACTTGGTGGTGGGAAGCCCAGTGAAAACAAGGTTGGGGGGTTCTTTTCCCTCACCTGGGGAGTAAGAGATCACCGTTTTCGAAGCCTCTTCATGAAGCAGCAAGTGATGGTACCAAGGACAGTGGCACCAGTGACTAGGGCCACCCCTGTACCCACCAGCAGAGGCACAAACAGGGTGTCCAGGGCTGGGGGAGAGAGTATGACTGTTCAGAGAGGATGCCATCATCCTCCACCCATCACACTTGCCTCTACACTTTCCCCATCAAGTTCTCTGAACCCAACTTCACCACTTACAGGCACCCCTATCCCTGCCCACAGCCCGCCCCCTCAGCATGCAAGTCAGCATCAACCACAGAGGACCCCATGCAGGTGGGCACTGCGGGGCTGGAAGCTGGATTTTTTGAGACTTCATGTGACAGGAGGTGGAGGAGAGAGATAGTAGCAGGAGGCTGAGAAGATGGGAAGGGAAGGCCAGCAGCAGGGGCCGGGAGGAAGGCAGAGTGAAGAGGGTGGAGGGGTGGCACTTACCATGCATGTAGGGGTAGACTGTAACAGGCCCTGAGCGGGCACTGCCCGCCTGGTACCAGCTGTAGTCGGCATGCTGCACCCAGGCGCTGGGGGCGCAGTGGTACACGCCTTCATCCTCGGGCCCCAAGCTGTGCAGTCTCAGCCGATGGCTTCGGGGCGCCACCAGCTCTACGCTGACAGGGCCTCCTCCGGGCCGGACTCCCAGCTCTGCCACACCATCCTGGCCCACGCCACCCACCAGCTGGGCAGGGACAGAGCTGAGCTCTCCGTCCTCTGGTCGCTCCACCCACCAGCTGGCGGACAGCCGCAGTCCTGGGGGGCCACCCCGCACAGAGATGTTGCACAGCAGGGAGGCAGTCTCCCCCCGGTACACTGTGCCTCCTGCTAGCCACGCCACAGCCTCCAGCACCACGCCTGCAGAACGAAGGACATGGGGTCAGAGGGTGCAGGGCCAGGGAGCATGGGGTTAGAGCTGCTGCCAGGCACCGCTGCAGGAAACTCAGGGTATTCCCACAATATTGGTAGAAGAGGAGCGTGAGGCTGTGGCATGCAAGCAGCTGATGGAGAGGGAGGGGGGCGTGGAAACAGAAGGAAAAGGGGTTTACAATTCTCAAACCCTGTCCGGGGCCCAGCCCCCTCTCACCTTCCTCTCGCACGTGCACAGGGAGAGGCCGGGAACGGGCACTGGCTGCTTCACGAAGCCGGGTCCCAGATCCCCGAACGTAGGCTTTGGCGAGGCAGCGGTAGGTGCCCGCATCACCAGGCCTGGCAGCCTCTAGCCGTAGCCGGTATGTTCTGGATGCCACCTTCTCCATGGCAATGTGTCGGCCCTCATAGCCAGGGCCCAGGCTGCCCACACCCTCTGTGTCCAGCTGGGCTACCAGGCGGCCAGGCCCAGGTGCCCCCGCAGGTGCCATCTCCCAACCTACAGAGTATGCAGCATGACGGCCTGCTGGGGGAAGTGCCCCTGACACATTGCACAGCAGTTCCAAGGGCTCCCCTGGGCCGATCCGACGTTCACCAGGCCCCACTGTTACTGCCAGCTGGCTGGCTGAAACACAGGAAGGGGAAGAGGTGTCATGGAGGCAGGAGGGGACACAGAGGCACCTGATTCCCAACTTTCTGTTTCCTCCTTGACAGCAGCAACTTCAAAACCTCCTGTCTGCCCCTCACTGGGTATGATCATCTTTCTACTTGGGGGCTTGAATCTCACCCCTCAGCCATGGGCCTCCTATCTCTATACCCAATTTCTGAGCAGAGAAAACCCATCAGGGGCAGAGGGGGAAGAAATGCTAACAAGGCTGCTCACTCTGTGGAAGATGAGTTCCCTGCAGTCAGATGATAGCTGTCTGGTACCCCCTGTGGCCACAGTGCCCACCAGGATGCTGTCCCTCCCAGCTCCCACAGTGGGATGTATAAGTGGTACTTACACAGTGTCTGCACGTCCACGTGGGCCAGGACAGCCCTTTTCTCTGCGATCTGGGCCCAGCTGCCATCAGGATCCTGAATCCACTCAGCCGCAGTGCAGTGGTAGGTGCCTGCGTCCCCTGCCTGGGCACCCCCTACTACCATGCGGTACCGATCGGTCCCTTCCTTGCCCAGACGAAGCTCCCCTGCAGCCAGTCGCTCAGCATAGGGAGCTCCGGCCTCCACGGCCAAGTCTGACCGGATTCCCACGACTTCCTGCAGAGTTGCTCGCCCAACTGGTGCCTCAGGCACAGATCGCCCAAAGGACACAGCCAGGTGTGTGTGCTTCTGTGTGCTTGTCCTCGCCAGGCAGCCCAGTGCCAGCTCCTGCCCCTCATGCACCATCAGGCGTGGGGGTGAGGTTGGGGCCTGGCGGCCTCGGGGCCCTGGGGGGGCAGCAGACACCTGGAGGGCATCTGGAAGAACTGGAGAGAACAGCTGGAGTGAGGGAGGGCTGGGAGCTGGCAGCCTTTGTTACTGTTTCCTGTGTACAGCCTATCTCCCTAAATAGACTGTGAGCTCTCAGAGGGCAAAGATCCCATGTTGTATTATTTCTTCTGTAACTCAGTGGTGCCAAGTGCAATACTGGGCACAGCACAGGCGCTCAATAAATACTTGCTGAATTTCATAGAACCAGCCCATCACCTACTCACCTTTATGTTTGAGACTGACCCCTGTTTGAAATACTGAGAAAAGTGGTTCTGTCTTCCTTCTCAGAACACAAAGAAGCTTAGTGAGAAAGTCACATGGTCTCACTCCTTCCCTAACTCTACTCTCTTTGCCAGATCTGGGTCCTGTACTGTCCAGGAGTAGAATCTATTCAACCCAACAGTCTTCCTGGTTCTTGGGAATGGAAAGGGGAATGGACAACTTAAGGACCCTTCTTCTCCCAGGAGGGGTCTTGATATGATAAGATGAGCGCTGGCCTGGATGAGGAAATCTGGGTTTGAGTCCCACATCAGTCACTGAGTTATTGGGCGACTTTGTGCAAGTCACTTAACCTCTTTGGGCCTCAAGTTCCTTGGCTACAAAACCTAAGGAGCAGTTAGATAGGTCACTTGTGGCCTTGACTTTCTGCCTTGAGAGGGTGTGTGGCCCCGCCCCATCCCAGGGCCCAGTACCTCTCAGCTCCACCTTGCCGCTGTAGCTGCCCAGGTAGCGGGTATCAGTGGAGGGGGTGTGGCACTCATAAATGCCAGCATCCTGGGCCTGCAGGTGGGCAATCTTGAGCACCACGGCATCACCTTGTAGGCGCTGCACCTGCACCTCACCCGCCACCACTCGGGACTTGAAGATAGCATAGGAGAACTGGGTATCCTTGGTACTGACAATGCCCAGTGCAGTATCTGGGGCCTCAGGCCTATACAGGAACCACTCGAAGTTCTGCTGGGCAGGGCCCTCGTAGCCGGTCACATTGCAGGAGATGGAGACAGCTGTTCCAGTCACGCGGTACAAGGGCCCCTCGGGGACCAGCACCTCCCGGGCCCAGCATCCCATTCCTGTAGGGAAAGGCAGAAGGAGTTGGAGATGCCTGGTTCCCCTTTCCATGCCCTCTGCCACCACAAGCACCATTCTTGATCTCTGCCTACAAAAGGAAAGGACGCCTGGGGAAGATGGTCCACAGCTTGGACCCTGTTCTGAGAATAGGAAAGGGATGCTGTGATAGAAGACACCTGGATCTCAAGAAGGTGGCACGGGCCCAGGATTGCCTTGGCACCTAGATGCATCCCATTTCTGGTGGACTAGAAGCAGAGCGCCTGAAGGCAGAAAGGAGTACATCTGATTCCTGACCTAACCAGGCTTTGGTTCCAGCTAAACCTTGATCTGTCCCTGCCACTCACCCACCTCCATGTCTGCCATTCCTTCCTCAGTGCCTGGCCAGGGGAGCCTTCTGGCTGGGGAATTCTGAGACTACATGTCCCTCTCCTTTGCTTGAGGGGAGCTGGGAGTCTTGCTCAGAAGTGCTAGTTGGCTCAGCTGTGTCACCTGGACCAGACAATGGAGCCAGTGACCCTAGCTGGAAAGGGCACAGGCCCAGTCAGTTCTCACCACACAATGCCCTCCCCCCTCCAGCTGCGCCATGAGCTCACTGCTTCTCTCACCCCACAGGGCTGCCCAGGCAGCTGGGGCTTCTGGGGCAAGATCCAGGCTCTGCCCTCGCCATCGGGGGCAGAAGATCCCCTCCTCCAGTGCCTGCCAACCTTCCTGGCTAGCCCAGCAGACACACAAGGTGCCTGCCCCAGTTCCTTAACAAAGCCTTCATTTGCATATGGTATGCATTCATTTACATATAGGGCTCTCTTTCTGTAGGGAGGCATTAAATCCCCAGCTGCCCCTTCTCATCTCTCTCCCTTCAGAAAGGCCAAACCTCTCTTCTTCACCCTACTGCACCCCTATGCCCAACTCTACCCCAGCAGATACTCCTGGCAGACTTAGAGGGCTTAGCTCCTCCCTTCTCTCCTTCCATAGCTCCCACTAGATAAAATCACAGAACCTCAGAATGTAAAGAGGGCTAGGCTACCCCCCCCCCCCCCCCCCCCCATTTTACAGATGAGAAAGGTAAGGCAGGAAAAGTATAATATCTTAGCCGAGATCATGCTGTCCCTAGATGGCTTCCATATACTCCTCCAGAGGGGCAAAACCAGGGAGGAAAATGGGGAAACTCCAAGGCCAGGCCTGAAGGGACTGACCTCACCAACCAGAGTGTCACTTTTAGGCCTCCCAGGGAGATACCATGGACTTTCTGCAGAAGCTAGAGGAAAATGCCCAGGAGTCTGTGGTCAAACTCTACCCTCCAGCTTCTCTAGAACAGCTCCTCTGAACTTCCCCACCCCTGCTGCTGGGCTCCTAGCCCCTTCCTTTATCCTCTGGCTGAGTCACAGGGAGAACTCATGGTCTGTTGTTAAGGGCACAGGCTGTCAGTCAGGAAGTGGGATTCCAGCACCATCCCCATCCCCAGCTGTGTGGCCTGGGATCCAGTCTCTTTCTGTCCTAGGCCTCGGTTTCCACACTGGAGGAGAACTAAGAGCTCCAGCTCTGACCATGCATGAGTGCGTATGTGACTCAGGAGAGCCCTGCCCCAGGCCAGGCAAGTTTCATAATCAGGGTGATGGTGGAGACGGCCAGGCTGACACCCTCCCTGACTGCCTCGGGGCAGACTGCTCGGAAGGCCCCCTCCCATCTTCCTGGCTCCACAACTGCTGATGCTTGGAGATCCCTATGGGAAAGTCACCTCCGCAGCCTTAGGAAATCAGTTGCCACACAGCTCTCTCTCCCCTCCTCTGTATTAGTTGCAGCCAGGAAAGGGAGAGCAAAGAGGCCTGCTTTGGAATCAGATCTGTGTTCAAATCCTAGCCCCAATACTCACTAAATGTGCTCTCTGGGGCAAGTTACTTCAATTTCCTCATTTGTGAAATGAATGTAAGTGCCCACAGGCAGTGGGTGCTCAGACATCTGCGTGCTCCTTTTTCAACCACAGGCCAGCACCTCCCCACCTCCCTGGGCTCCTCCCTGCTCCATGCTGCCCACTGGGGAAAACACACCAAGTGCTAGGCAACCCAGGTCCCACAGAGCCTTCCTCTCTGTACATCCTCCTGCCACCTGCCCAGGGACCAAGGAGAGGACTCATCCTAGCCCTGCAGGGACCCGCAGCAGGGGAAGGCTTTGCTTGGTGCCACTGTGGAGCCCTGGTCTAGACACAGGCAGCTGGGGCTACCTTCAGCCTCTGCCTTGACGACAGCAGCTCTGAAGTCACCATCCCCACCTCCACGCTTCACTCTCATTTCAAGGGCTTCAGCCTCATCAACATCTGTACTGGCAGTTTCACTTCTCCAGGCCATACTCTTCCCCAGACCATCTCCTACAGGCAGCCTTCCAGTTCAGGCCAAAAACAGTTCCAATGTCATTACCCCCATGCGTCCATGCAAGATTAGCCCAGAACAACCCACCATGAACACCCACCACAGCAGGCACAAGGTGCTTTGAGATCCCAGGATCAGTCTCCATGGAACCTGGTTTCTCCTGAGGCAAGGAAGCTGGAACTAAGCGGGTGTGAAAACTGATGGGTGGCTGCAGAGCCAAGTGCCATTTGGGAGAGAGGAAGAAAGGCAAAGAGGGACCCAACCTGGGGTGGAGATGGGGGTGACAGAGAGAACTGCCTCCAGTTGATGAAGTGTGTGGAGCGCAATTGGGAGAGACTTACTTCAAAGATCGTGGGCAGAACTGGCCTCTGGGCCTCCAGCCAACTCTAGGGCAATTATGAAGCTGGGCAGGCACTGCCCACGCAGGGCGGGCACCCAAGGCCAGGCCTGGAGCTGAGTGTGGGGCAGAAAGAAGTCGCAGCATTTGGTGCAGCGACCCCAGGACGTGGGTATGCTAGCTGAGAAGTGGGGCCTGCCCCAGGAGGCCAAGCAGTGCCTGGGGCAGCACTTTAGTGGGTCCTCCCTGTGCCCCACTCCCTGGCTTAGAGCTGGGGAGCCTGCACTCTTCCCAAGACTGGCTCGGCGGGCAGCCACAAAGCGCAGCTGGCCGCCGACCCCGGGGAGGCTGGAGATATCCCTGACGGAGAAGGATGTGAGGAGCCCCGAAATGCTCGGGAGGTGCTGGGTGGCAGGCACCTGCCCGGCGGGGCCGGGAACCGGAACGGGGGCCTGGCTTACCTAGCATTAGCAGCAGCAGCAGCAGCAGCGGCGGCGGCGGCGACGGCGGCAGCAGCGTGGACCTGAGGGCGCCCATCCTGCGCGGCCAGCTGTGGGGAGGCTCCGGGGGATGGCGCGGGTTCTGGGGGGCCGATGGGGTAGGGGGCGCCTGCCCAGGTCGGGGGCAGGAAGCTGGGCAGCGAGGCGTGGGTGCGCTGAGCGAGCTGAGCTGGAGCTGCCGAATCCCCTCCCTCCGCCCCTCCCGTTGCTTTCCCTCCAGCCCTCGGCAGTTCTGAGACCATTCTAGCCCCGGCCCGCCCCGGCACCGCCCCTTCCCCCGCCCCGTCTAAGCCCGCCCCGCCCCGGACCCAGCCCTGGCCCAGCCCGCCCCACCCGGCCAGACTCAGTCCTTTGCTCCGCAC
>NC_045434.1:97650748-97684619 GCF_002776525.5 Piliocolobus tephrosceles
GCCCCTCCCTCGCCCCGCCCCACCAGGACTACAGTAGGACTACAATCTTGGCTCCGCCCCGGGACCCGGCCCCGCCCCAGTCCCAAGCCCCACCCCTTCCCTGTCCCCCCAGGGCTAACGTCAGCCTCCAAAGTTGACTCCGCCTTGGATCCCGGCCTCGCCCCGCCCCTGGCCCTGGCTCCGCCCGAGGCCCCGGCATGAGTGAGCTAATTGCACCTCGGCGCAACGAAATTCCCATCCACCCTCGCACAGAGCGCACCCCACCCCGCACCTGCCAGCCTTTCCTGGAGAATTGGGTGCAGGGGCCCTGGGATGGCTGTGGCCACGCATTTAGAATTCAGTTATTTTCTCTGAGCCATAGTCCTCGCTGCAACCCCTGTTGAAGTAGGGGTTGGCGGAACCCAGTAGTTCCTGAATGCGAAGGGTTTGAGCTGAAGGGCGCTTCCAGGATCCAGAAGGTCACTGGAGACCTGTTTTTCACCCCCTCAGAGGGCAAAACCAAAAGAAAAATGGATTAGGAGAGGCGGCCGTCCATGTGACGTCATTGCTGGGTTGAGTGATCCTAGCCCAGTTGTTTAACCTCCTTCAACTTCAGTTTTCTCCTCTGCAAATTGAATTGAGGTTGATCACACCACCCAAAGGGTTATTGTGATGATAGGTAATGTACATAAAGTGTTTGGCACAGGAAACTAACACGAAGTGGGAGATAACGAAGGATTATTTTGTTTTAGTTTTTGAATTATCATTTGAACTGCTTCCTAAGAGGCTTAATTTAGACCTAGTTTAGACCTGGCATTTAGGTGAAGGAGTCTCTGTTCAGTGACAGCGGGAAGAGATGAACATTGTTCTGGGAAGAGTGGGGCTTACCCTGGAGGTGGGAGAATGGAGGAGGCACCCTTCCCAGGTGTTCTGTCTCTTCCTGAACTGTAAAGATGGGGAGTGGGGACGGGCAGGAAGGATGAGACCAAAATGGGGAGAAGAGATGGCCAGGTTTGCAAAGCCAAGGCTGTCAGAGTGGCTGTCAGTGGGAGGTGATCCCAGAGCCCATTTACCACCCTCTACCCTCCAACACCCTCCCTCTCCCCTCTTCCCTCCCACTCACTCACCCCCCCTTTACAGAAGAGGAAACTGAGGCCCAGAGAGGGTAAGTGGCACAGGCCAGACCAGACCTTCCTTGATATTGTATTCCTCAAGCGTGGCAGAGTGCCTGACTCTGAGAAGACGCTCATGGGGTTGCCAGTGGAAGCCACATTGAGGAACCCTGGAGAAGCCAGAGAAACGGAGGCCAAATGTTTGGGGCCTTGAAGGGAGATCAGAGGTTCAGCCCTCACCTCCCAAGACTGCCAGCACTGGCCCATGAACAGGGCAGTAGGGTGCCTGTTTATTCCCACTTTGAAATATCCACAGCCTGGTTGCTCCAGAGCCTCATCATCTAAATCCATCCACAGGCATATTGAGTTATGTGAAAACTGAAACTCACAGGGAAGCTTTTGGAAGAACACGTCTCTCCCTTTATAGTGGATTTAATTATCGAGTGGATTTCATGCCTTCATGATGCTTGAGGGATGAAAGACTACCAATTATAATAACAACAGATGTCACTTATGAAATGCTTACACAAGAAGGCCCTTTTGGATATTAGTCCTAGTCCTTATAGCATATTTTGCAAGGCAGTGTCATTTAACAGAAGAGAAACTTGAGGTTAGACAGGTTAAGTATCTTGCCCAAGGCCACACAGTTTTTAAGTGGCTAAGGGGTGACTTGAGCCCAGGTTTGTCTATCCCCAAAGCCCCAAATCTTCCTACACCTCACTGTCCCTACTCCCAAGCCTCTCTACCCTGTAAACTCAGTCATTCAACAAATATTGATTGGGCCAGGCCTCATACTGGGTACTGGAGATGCCATGGTAAATAAGGCAGGCCTGCTCCCCTGCCCTCAGGGAACATAGTTCTATGTATTAGGGATACATTTCATAAACAAGTCATAACCAACCCCCGGTATAAGCAGGATGAGAGAAGTCTTCAGAGAGGTGAGATATCCTCTCTTACCCCGCGGCCTGGGACGGGGAAGGAGCTGGGGGCAGGCTGGCGTTGAGAGCTAGGTTGGTGTCTTCCTCCAAAGGCGATAAGGCCCAAGGAGAGAGCAGTGTCTTCAGCAGGTCCCTCCCCAGACTGCGGGTTCCAGCGGCGGCCAGCAGGGGGAGCCCACAGCCCAGGCCTGATGGACCCCTCAGCTGCTTATGTAACTGGGAAAGCTGGGGGAGGAGAACAAACCCCAGGCACGAGGCACGTCACACACACGGACACATGTCCCCACTGTAATGGAGCGGGGATCGCACAGAAAGACGGCTCCCAGAAACACACCCCCACAGAGCCATGCGCAAACGCAAGTTGCAAAAACAAGGATGCATGGTGTAGATTGGAGAGCACTCATCTCATCCATTAAAAACACAGGCCTCCCAGCACCTAGGCTGGTGCCCTAGGGTGGGGTGAGCAGAGAAAGGAGGAAGCAAGCCCTTCAGTGAGTTTCCAGGCCAGACTGAGACACGAAGGAGGAGGGAGCCTGGGTTTGCAGAGAGACCGGGGCAGGCATGCAGTAGTGACCGTGAGGGACTCTGATGCCCGGCTGGGCTGTGTTGTCAATACCATCACCAGCTTCCCACATACCTGCCCCCCATATACCACCCCAGGCATGGGCCTGCATCCGACACTGGTCCTGTTTCACATGAAACAGGTCTCATTTCACCTCGAGATGACAAGGCACCAAGGTGGCACTGAGGTGTCATGAGTATTGTTAAAGATAATTGAGACCCACACTCTGCCCAAAAGCAGTTTATAATCCAGCTGATATGTGACACACTGCAGTCACCACCAAGGAGACAGCTCTCGGAGAGGAGCACGTTCAAAGACAGGACCATTCACATATGCTGACCCGTGTCAGGCACTAAATGTGATCTCATTTATCCTCATGTGCTATTATTATCCCTGTGAGAAAACTGAGGCATAGAAAAGTTAAGAAACTTGTCCAAGGTTAGTGGATTAGTTACTGTCCACACAGGGATTCGAAACTTGGATCGCCTCACTGTGGAGCCTGTGCTTCTAACTCCTGTTATGTTGCTGCTTAAAGACAAATGTCACCAGGGACACAGTTAAATATGAGCTTAGCACACATGAGTATATACCAAGCTGTAGACACAGATACTGCCATGGGGACAAAGTGACAAATATATCAAATCCATAAGCACACATGCTCATCAGTCAGACATATAGAAATGGCACATGCATACATATAGAACTCAGCTCTCTCTCTCTTTTAAATGTGTATCAACCCTAGCTTTGTGGGGAGCTAAGGATCACACACAGGAATGTCCTGTGATTTGTGTGTGTTTATAAAGCGTTGGCCCATACTGCCCTGATGAGCTATATTTTCCCACCCTCCCAGAAGGGAAAATTCTCTTTGCTGAGTTGCTGAGAGGCTCAAGCAGAGTCAGAGACAGAAGTAGTGCAAAAACCTACCCTCGCCCTGATAACAAACTCATTCAGAGATACACTGAAACAGAAGTGCACATACAAAGATAAACACAGAGACATTATGCACACCCAAACACCAAATACTCACAGAACTACAAAGCCATCTCCCCCCCGACACACACACACACACACACACACACACACACACACACACACATTTGCATTCCACCCTCTCCCTCCCCTCTTTTCTCCCTGAGCCAGGCGTCTGCATCTTCATGGTGGAGTGTGTGTGTGTTTGTGTGTGTGTGTGCATGCGTGTCTACTCTCTGAACCCTCCTCTTGCCCTAGCTAAGCCCCCACTCCTGCCCCCATTCTTGAACCCTGTGCCAAGGGGAGCAGCACAGCTGTTCAAGAATAGCAGAGCCACGATGCCACTGGGGCTTTGGCATGACCTGGCCCTGACTCCTGAGGGGGCCTTGCCATTTCTGAACCAAGGATTCTTGCCAGCTGCCACCCACGCTCGAATGCCATGCATGGATTCCTCGGAGCTGGAATCCCCTCGGTCTCCCTCCTGACCTCCTGACAAGTTATTTGTTCCCCAGTCCCATCGGGTGGGCGCCTGGGAGCCTGGGCTCCGCCCCAGATGCTCACCCATCCCACTTCTCCATTCCCAGTCTGCTAAGGGAACTGACAACTCAGATATGTCTGGAGGGTAGCGTGGGACTGAAGCAACCCCCACTGTGTGATAGTACTTCTTCTCTAACTGAGCAGCCTAGGGTGGGGTGGGGGTCAACCAAGGGCAGGAGATGGCAGTGGTTTGGTTAGACAGAGATTTGTGGGCTGAGTGTTGTAGATGAGGCTTAGGGGGCAGGAGGCGGGTAGCACCAGGTGGCTGCCAGTCATGTACGAGTTTGTCTCCATCCAGCTCTGAGTGGGGTGAGAAGGGAACAACAATTGCTAATACCTACAGGGCATCTACTTCATGCTGGGCACCGTTGCACACACTCTGTGCACGTTCATTCATTCAGCTTTCACAACAACCCCGTGAGGTGAATACTACGAGTATCTCTATTTTACAGCTGGGAGACAGAGGCACAGAAAGCTCATATAATTTACCTGAGGTCACACAGCTAGCAAATGGTAGCATCCAGATGCAAACGCAAGCTATCTGACTCCCAAACTTCAGTTTCCCAAACATTCTTCTTCCCTTCCTCCTCCTGTTTCCCTAGCCTGCCCACATATGCTGAGTGACTGAGGAAGTGAGGACACACCAAGTGACACATTGATACATACATACATGTACATATGTTCAGGCACACACATGCATATCTGGTGCCTATGCAACCTTCTGAAATAACTTTTTCCACTACACAGCTCCAGCTTCTAGCACATAGTGAGTGTTCAATAAATATGTGTTGAATGGATGAATGCAGAACTGAAGACCCAGGGAACAATGAGCGTTGTGTGTGTGGTGGTATGGGGAAAGAGGGAGGGGAAAGGAGGGATTTCACACACACACACACACACACACACACAGACACACACACACACACGGCCCTCTGCTGTGAATAATGTCAAAGACTCACTTCTAACTCTGGCGTCCCAGTCCTTCACAGCTACCTGGGTGGGGAAAGAGCAATGTAACCAGGCTTTACAGGATTCTCTGAAGTGGAAGAAGTCTCAACTCTCTCTTCCAATCAGAACGGAGGACAGGGGATGCAGAGAGAGCTCTGGAAGAGGACTTGAGGCACACAGCCACCTGGGCCTTCCAGCCAGGCACAGCTCCTCCTGTGTTTTCACCTCTCCCTGCCCCATGCCTGCGGCGCTGCGCTGCAGGCTCTTCCCTGGCTCCCTCGGGACAGTCCCTGCTTCCTCCACTTGACCACCTGGACTCTCCAGGAACCCGGCACCCCTTGGCTATTTTGGCTGAAGAGTAGACAATTCTCCTTTTCCCTGTTCCAACTGAAACAAGGGTGGAATTTTTCCAAAGGCTCTCTATTAGGAAAGTGAAGGGAAAACAAAGCCAGAAATAAAGACTCTGCAAAAACAAAGAAACAGATGGAACAGTGGGGGTGACCGAGCTGGCCATGGGAAAGAGTGGGGGCCTAGAGTTTTGATGCTAGCCCGTCCCACCCCCTTGCTCCCACTGCACCCTGTTCTCAGCTCCTTGGTAGAGTTTCCCACTCTGCATTGTAATTACAGGGCTTGTTTATATCTGCCTCTCCATCCTGGCTGTGAGCTTCTCAAGGCTACTGTTAACTCTTTTTTGCCCTTCCCCAAAGCTTACAGAGTTTCCTGGCAATGAGTAGAAGCTCAATAGACATTCGCTGAGTGACTGAGGGAGTGAGAACACACCGAGTGACAAGAGAGGGAATCTGGGCCCTTCCTCTCTGGTGGTCATGTCGCCTCCACAGTGCACACTGTTATTTCCTCTGGAGTCCGTCATACCCTAGTCACTTCCATCTACAACTGATAGAAAGTTCCTCCTCTTATTTCAGAACCTGAACCTTCCATCCCTTGGCAAACAACCCAAGCTGGCTTCCCAAGCAGCCTAGGAAAGGCTGAGTTCTGTCCTGTAGGAAGGGAAGGGTGCTGGAGATCAGATCAAGCTGAAAAAGAAATTACAGTCTGAAGGCCAGGACATTGGAAATCAAGAGCACAAAATAATTGCTAACCTTCACTGGGCATTGTAATTCTCAAAATGACTCTATAAGTTAGAGCTGTTAAAAAAAATTGAAGCTCAGAGAAGCTAAAAAATTTGTCCAAGCCAGGCACAGTGGCTCACACCTGTAATCCCAGTACTTTGGGAGGCCAAGGCCAGAGGATTGCTTGAGCCAGGTGTTCAAGACCAGTCTGGGCAACAAAGCAAGACCCTGTCACTTGTAAAAATTTAAAAAAAGAAAAGAAAAAAAACTAGCCAGGTATGATGGGCATCAACTGTAGTCCCAGCTACTCAAGAGGCTGAGGCAGGAGGCTTGCTTGAGCCTAGGAAGGTGAGGCTGCAGTAAGCCACAGTTGCACCACTACACTCCAGCCTGGGCAACACAGCAAGACCCTGTCTCAAAAAAAAAAAAAAAAATGTGTCCAATTAGTGGTAGACCTAGGATTTGTTCTCCAGGCATTCTGACTCCACAGCACAAGTCCTCAGCCATGTTACGGGCTGCATCTGTACCATACAAATTATTGTCCTCAGAAGGAGCTGGGAGATGACAAAGGTGTAGAGGTCCAACCAGCCAGCAGGGCAGGGTGACAGGGAATCCACTTGGTACTGAGGTCCTGAGCACTGGCATGAAGGATCCCAGCTCCTGAACTAGATAGCCCTGGGAGCAGGGGACCGGCCAGAACGAACCTGGAAATCAGGGGATGAGCCAGGTTACCAATCAGCAGCTCAGGCGGAAGAAATAAAGCTTCTGTGTTTTCAATTAAGTGAAAAGCTTGGGGGCTGGGATTTCAGAAGCAGACAACACAGACCTGGATTTGCCAGCTGTGTAGCCTGACTCCTGTTACTCCCTTTCTCTAGCTTCAGTGTCATCGTCTGTAAAGTGAGAATTACTAGAGTGCTGATCTCATTATTTTTCGAGGATTGTTGTGAAGATGAAATGAAAACATGTGTATCATGATGTCCCATTATGATCAAAGCCAGGGCCCACAGGCAGAATGGGACCAGTGACAAAGGAGAGGAGACTTCTAAATGGGTCTCTACTGTTCACTGGCTTCCCCCATCCGCTGTCTCAGTTTGCCCAGTCTTCTTTCCCCTTCCAGCTCCCACAATCCCCTTGGGAGAGGGTAACCTACAGCCTGCCTCAGCTTCCTCACCACACTCCTCAACCCGCCACAGGTTATATCCAAACTTGACCTGACATGGAAATGGTTTTCCCAAAGGACACACCAGTGACCTCTGAGTTGACCAAAAAAAAAAAAAAAAAAAAAAGTGACCAGCTTTCTTTTCCCCTTGGCGTCTGAAATCTAAAACTGTTAGTTTTTTGCCCCTTAAAACTTGTTCCTCTCTCAGCTTCCTGGCCCCTCTTCTCAGCCTAATTTTCCATCTCTCTGTCTTCTCTACCCTGCCATCTCCCAGATCCTCTTCCTTTACCGTAGGTGTTATTATCCAGGATCCACAGACCTCTGTCCTCTAGCTCCCCTGTCTGGGCCATCTCCTCTGCTCTCCTGGCTCAATGTTCACCTCCATGCAGGGATTCCTATGGCCCATGCCCTCTCCCAAGCTCCAGTCCCCATTTCTATCACCCACTGAGTGCCTTCATCTGAAGCCCTGCCTGGAGCACCTCCACCTTCATATGCCCCCAAGCAAACTTGCGGCTTATTTCCCAATCTCCTTTCTCCCCTACCCTTATTTTAGTTAACTCTGCACCAATGTCCTCACCACCCCCACCATCTCCAACTGCTGCCTTCCTTACCCTGATGTCCAATCGGCTGCCAAATACTGAAATTCTACCTCCCAAACATCTTTTTCATCCATCTCTGTCACCTCTCTGTCTTGCTCCAGACTGTCACCATCAGTCTCTCCCTTCCAGCCCAACACCCTGTCCACGTACAGGCGCACACTCTGCCATCAAATGAGCCTTCCTAGAACACAATTTCAATGAGATTACTCCCCCGCTCAAAAACTTTAAGTGGCTCCATATTGTTTATAGCAATATTTCTCAAACTTGCTTGGTGGTAGGAATACAGATTCCCACTCTCCACGCCCACCCTCATGAATCAGAATCTTGAATAAATGTCCCTGTTCTTTTACAGTTTTAACAAGTACCCAGGTGATTCTTATCATCAGAGCCTTTTTAGGAAACACTAGCAATTACAGTGGCAATTACTCCGGCATTCAAGGCTCTCCATGAAATGGCTCCAATATCTATTTCCAGTATTACCATCCATATTTCTTCCTTGTGCACTGAGTGCTTCCACTCTCTGTGCCTGTGCTCACATTGTTCCTTCTCCTTTATCTCTCTAAGTCAAATCCTACCTATCTGTCCAGGCCCAACTAGAATGCCACCTCCTCCATGAAGACCTTTCTGATTCTTCCAACTGAGAACCATCTCCCCCTTCTCTGGGCTCCCACCACCCTCTAAAATGCAATGGTGAGCAACCAGCAGCCAGCAATACCTGGCTCAACACAGACGCACAAGAGTTTGCACTTTTTCTTCCCCTTTATCTTCTGGAGCACTCCTCACTGTTGCCACTGCATCCAGACGGTTCTGGTCATTTATTCCTGGGGACAAGAACCCAAAGGAGAAGCTTCAGTGGGTCCTTATAGCATGGAAGTTAAATGTGCAGGCTTTGGAAACAAAGTAACTAGGTTTGAACCCCAGCCCCTCTACTTGGGTAAGCTTAGGATCTATGTGCCTCAGTTTTCCCATCTGTAAAATAGAGTTTTGAGGACTAAGGTAAGTACTACATGTTGTCTTCATTAGTTCTGGAGTCTGGGAAGTCCAAGATCCAGGTGCTGGCAGATCCAGTATCTGATGAGGGGGTCCCTTCCTGGTTTGCAGATAGCCACCTTCTTGCTGTGTCCCCACATGGTGGCGAGCAGAGAGAGGAAGCACGCTCTCTCACGCCTCCTCTAAAAGAGCACTAATCCCACCCTCATGACCTAATTATCTCCCAAGCGCCCCACCTCCTAATACCATCAGAGCAGAGGTTCAATCTGTAAATTCTGGGGAGATACAAACGTGCAATCTACAATAAGTGCTCGCTAACTTAGCTATGATGAGCTACAGGTCTTAGGGACAATCTAGCTCAGTGGTTCTCAGATCTGCCTGTTGATTCATCTGGGGAGTAAAACCAATACTGATGCGTCTGGGCGCAGTGGCTCATGCCTGTAATCCCAGCACTTTGGGAGGCCAAAGTGGGTGGATCATGGGGTCAGGAGTTCAAGACCAGCCTGGCCAACATGGTCAAACCCTGTCTCTACTAAAAATACAAAAATTCGCCAGGTGTGATGGTGCCTGCCTGTAATCCCAGCTACTCAGGAGGCTGAGGCAGCAGAATCGCTTGAACCTGGGAGGCAGAGCTTGCAGTGAGCCAAGATTGTGCCATTGCACTCCAGCCTGGGCGACAGAGTGAGACTCTGTCTCAAAAAACAAAACAAAACAAAACACTGATGCCTAAGCCCCACCTTAGATCAATTAAAAACATAGTACCTGAAGATGAGGCGTGGACATGGGATGTTAGCATGCAGCTAAGGGTGAGAATCCTTAGCTAGTCCAACCCTCCACCCCCTACTTTATTGACGAGAGGTAAAGGACTTACTCAAGTGCACACAGCAGGTTAATGGTAGAGCAAGTCCCACACAAAGTCTCTGCCCTCCCTCTAGTCTAATCCACAGTGATTTCCAATACGATTTCCAATACGCCATTGCCCAGCCTTTGCTCCCGTGTCATTGGGTTGGGAGAATCATCTAGGCAGGAGGCAGAGCCAGGCCCACTCAACCTCACTCAGCAAAAATAGAGGTAAAGAAGTGGGAAAAGTTTGAGGAAATGGAAGTGGGGAGTCCCTGAGGACTATGAGCTTGGGAGGACAAGGTTGAGAATGGGTGGGGGGATCTAGTGACTAAATGGCATGAGATTCTGAGAGAAAGGACAATGAGGGTAGGGACCTTGTTTGCCTTGATTGTAAGTGTCTTTCTAGTGCCTTGCACAGAATATAGCATATAGTACGTGCTCAACAAATGCTTGTTGAATGTCTAAATGATGCAATAGCATCAAAAAGCACATGTTCTGTTTATTAAGTCACCCAGAGGGCACTCACATTCCTCAAGGGGGCAGTGGTGAGAACATCCAGACAGCAGCACAAAAGTAAAAGAATCTTGGACTTTCAGAGACACTGAGGTGCAGAGGAGGCCAAGCTCCCTGAAATTCCAAGGAGAGGCTGCTATGGGAGGCAGTGGCCCTGTGTGCCAGATGTTTGCAGGGCATCCTGAACTCTCCGAGCATACAGAATGCCACAGGGGACAGGCAGATAAACAGAGCTGTATCCTGGGCCAAGTGGAGGGGGCCTGGTAAGGGAAGAAGGAGGTGGGAAGAAGGAGGCTGGGGGCCAAACCAGCTGCCTCTTGATAGGGGAAGTGGGGAGGCGGGGTGCTCTGGGCCAGTGGCTGGGTCAGATCTCTGGCCAAAGCAAACCTGCCTCAGGGGGCCCCTCCCTCCCTGCCCAGATGGAATCAAAGGCTAACAGGACCCCTTGAGGGTCCAGCTGTGACCCTTGCTCCTCACACTCAGCAGGGCCCATTAACCCCGTCCTCCCCATATCCTCAACACACTTTTCCCAGCCCAAAGAATCTTTGCAAACAGACTCCCCTGGTGTTTGCTGATCAGATACCAGCCAAGAGATGTCAGTTTTTCCCAGTCTCACCACCAGCCTTGCCTTTCTCCCCCAGGATACCCAGACCCTGTCCCACCTCTCACAGTGGTGCTCTGTAAGAAACCAAGGTAGTCTTTGCTCAAACCTGAGCCCTTCCTTTCTCCCATGCCAAGAGTTAAAGAGATCCGATTCATTTCTATGAGTCATCATAATAAACAAAATAGGAGCACCTGCCTCCATGCTAGCAAACAGGATAGGAGAACCTACCCCCTTGGATCTCCTTCTGAACCCAGGTCTCCAACTGATGGTTCTTACCGGAGCTGAGCTGTGCGCTGAGGAGGAAGTAGCCTGGAATTAGGGGATCATCAGAACTAGAGAGGGACCTCAGAGATTTTCTTTTTCTTTTTTTTTCTTTGAGACAGAGTCTTGCTCTGTCACCTAGGCCGGAGTGCAATGGTGCGACCTTGGCTCACTGCAACCTCCACCTCCCAGGTTCAAGCAATTCTCCTGCCTCAGCCTCCCGAGTAGCTGGGACTACAGGGGCCTGCCACCACGCCCGGCTAATTTTGTGTGTGTGTATGTGTATTTTTAGTAGAGATGGGGTTTCACGTGTTAGCCAGGATGGTCTCAATCTCCTGACCTCATGCCTCTCAAAGTGCTGGGATTACTCACAGATTTTCTAATCCCTTGTCATTCGGATGAAGATGTCAAGGTCAGAGTAGAGAAGCCTCTTGTCCAACATCACATAGGTGGTTAGTGGCTTCAGCAGGACTAGTCGCAGCTGACTTGACTTTCAGGCAAGCGCCCATTGCATTGGACCATGGTGGGGACCGTGAGAGGGCAGGAGGGAAAGCAGACACAGAATAGCCCAGGGCCTTCACGCTCCTGGGAGGGTTGACACCGGCCCCCTGGGCCACACCATGGGTTCTTTCCTTTTTCTCCCTTGGGACTTCCACCTGAGGAAGGCACAGGCAGAACACAACATGGAGCTATCTAAATCCAGAGAGAAGTAAGGAAAAAAGGAGGTGGGAATTCAGCACTGGCAGAGACTGGGGAAAATGCTTCTGGGTGCTTTTTCATCCTATTTTCTAAATTCTATACAGTGTGGTTTTAACAATAAAGAGGATAATAAAAATACTCTAGGGGAGAGATTAAAATGACAGAACCAGCTGGGTGTGGTGGCACGTGCCAATAGATGCAGCAACTCTGGAGGCTGGGGCGGGATGACGGCTTGAGCCCAGGAGGTTGAGGCTGCAGTGAGTTGATTGTGCTGCTGCACTCCAGCCTGGGTGACAGAGTGAGAATCTGTCTTTTTTTTTTTTTAAGGGAGAGAGAAGAGTTGCTGTTTTTGTTTGTTTTTTGTTTTTGTTTGTTTGTTTTTGTTGTGGTTGTTTTTGAGACAGGATCTCACTTAGATTGCCCAGGCTGGAGTACAGTGGTGCAATCTTGGCTCACTGCAGCCTCTCAACCTCCCTGGGCTCAGGTGATTCTCCCACTTCAGCCTCCTGAGTAGCTAGGACTACAGGCACATGCCACCACACTCAGCTAATTTTTTTAGTATTTTTATTACAGACAGGTTTCACCATGTTGCCCAGACTGGTCTTGAACTCATGGACTCAGGTGATCCACCCATCTCAGCCTCCCAAAGTGCTGGGAAAACAGGCATGAGCCACCGCACCCAGCCAGAGGAGATTTTTAGAATCTACTTTGACTGAAAAGAAAGACCGTGTTGAAGGAATGGTTTAACAGATAAAGAAAAAAATAGTGAAAGAAAGTAAAAAGAAAAGAAAGACCAAAAAGAAAGCAGAGGAGCAGATGTTAAAGGAGAGATGGGGAGAAAATTCAACACCATCCTTGTAGTCCAGAGAGGAAACTGAGGCAGCAGCAGGACTTGGACAGCCACTGAGGCTCAGAGCCCAACCTTTTTTTTTTTTTTTTTTTTTTTTGAGACCAAGGTCTCCCCTTTTCACCAGGCTATAGTGTACTGGCACGACCTCGGCTCACTGCAAGCTCCAACTCCCTGGTTCAAGCGATTCTTCTGCCTCAGTGCCCCAAGTAGCTGGGATTACAGGCATGTGCCACCACTCCCAGCTAATTTTTATATTTTCAGTAGAGACGAGGTTTCACCATGTTGGCCAGGATGGTCTCAAACTCCTGACCTCCTGATCTGCCCACCTCGGCCTCCTAAAGTGCTGGGATTACAGGCTATGAGCCACCACCCCTGGCCGATCCCAACCTTTTAATAGGTCCGTATAACCTGAGGGAGTGGGAGGACAGAGGGCTGGAAAGGCAGGAAGAGTGAGAAGTCATCTTTCTTGGACACTTGTCATGGCCACCCCAGGCCTTCCCGGCTCTCCTCATCTCATCCCCCAAGATGTGCTCCCTTTGGAAGCAGAAAAACTCCACCCACACTCCCAGAAGACCTCAGAAGCCTGACAGCAGTGACAAGACCACAGGCCCTAAAGGAAAAAGGAAAAGGAGAGTTAGAGAGAATGGAAGAAGGAAAAGAAGGAGAGATGCCCAGAGGGGGCTGGCAGCTGAGAGGAAGACCGGAGGAGCAGGGCTGGAGAGCTGGGCCCAAATCAGGACTGAGGCAGAGAAGTGAGGTGAGGGGGTGGGAGGAGGGACGATGGGGGTGACAGAGCCTCCCAGCTCTTCCTTCCCTCCCACTCTCCCTCCTCCTCTCTCTCTTTCATGATCTTGAAACAACCTTCAAGTCTGGGCTGGAGGCCCCAGGAGGCCAGTCACTTAGGAAACAAAACTGTTTCTTGGAGACCTTGAAAGCCCATCTGCAGCTGAGCAGCATCCCCACCCCCTCCCTGTGCACACACATTCTCCCATGGACTCTCACGCACACCCACAGCCGGCTTCACATGAGCTCCCCACTGGCCCACACGCACGCACACACGGACTCCACACTTGATCTTAGCCAAAAGGCCGAGAAGCGATGTACACACACGGACTCACACGCACCTCTCTACTCATGCTTGCATTACAGACAACCGATTCAGAGCAGATTGGCCACACATCCGAATGAGTGCTGTCTTCTCCCCTGAGGAGCTCCTCCTTTGGAATGTGGTTTGGTACCACCATGCTGTCTCATACCACACACAGGACCCAACGCTCAGGTCCTCCCAGTCATTAACCAGCACACATCCGTACACAGGCACATGCACACTCCTGTCTCCAACTCTCTTAGTTTCTCTCTCTCTCTCACACACACACACACACACGCACACTTCTTACCAACCAAACATTTGATTCAGGACCATTCCATCCCCACTCTGCCCTTGGTGGATCCGCCTCCTGATCTGTGACTTTCTCTCAGCCCACTCCCCAGCCTAGGCATCTTGGCCTTCCATCCTCCTGCTTTCAAGTCTTTCTTTCTCTCTCCTTTGCTCCTCTTACTCCAAGGGCCTTGATCCAAACTGGTACCGCTGACTGCATTTGAAGAAACAGTAGCCCAACCCAGGCACTCCAGATCAAAGGATCAGGTGTCTACACCTGTTAACGTCCTAGAGCCTAAGGTTCATGGTGGACAAGAAGGAGGTAGACCCCTCCCAGAGCCTCAGCTCTCACTGGGCAGGGAGGGTGGTCAGTGATGCATGGTGGAAGTATAGGCCCTGGGTGTCCTGCCCACTCTTTCATTTCTCTGAGCCCTAAATATGTGAGCAGCAGTGGCCCTCAGGCTGTGCTCTCGCTCAAATGCAGGGCATGGCAGGGAGCCCCAGCAGGCTGTAGGGGCAGTGGAAGGGCACATCCTTTCCGGTATTGAGCTTAGCCACAGGGCCCAGAGCCAGGGCCTTTGGAAGGACTGGGCAGTACTGGGAGGTGCCAGCGGGGGTGAGGGGTGGGATGAGAACGATTCGAGTGCTTGAAGTTTGCACACCTTCAGATTTGGGAACTGATACTTTCTCTTCTATCGCAGTTTGTGTCCTGGAGAGGGCTGGGCAGAAGATTATCCAGGAATTCCAACCCAGGAACCTAAGGAACAGATGCTTCCTAAACCCCAACTTACCATTTTGTCCCTGCAGCCCCCAGGCAAGGCTGCACCAGTGTTGATGCCCTAGCTGCCTCGGGGCCACTCTGGAGTGACTTTGCCTCGTACGGTCTCTCCTGATGTCTAACCACAGGCTTTCCCGCTACTCCCCTCTCACTCTCTCCTTAACACACAGGGGTTGAACTGGGATCTGTTCCCTTCATTGTTTCCTCCCTCTGCCCATTCTCTCCCAAGACCAAATCCGAGCTCAGTGAAGGGGGCCATGAGAAGGCCCTGTTGGCCCCATCCTACCCACCCTTTCTGACTGTAACCCACAGCGGGAAGGAGGGTGGAAGTGAGATGTGACCTACCAGGTCCCTGTAATGGAAAATCTCAACTGCAGGCCCAGAGGGGGCCAGTTATTTAGGGAATTCAGATGTGAGCCTTGTGCCCTGAGAGTGGATTTGCTAGAGGAGGGGCTGATAATCCCTCTGCAGGGAGTTCCCTCTGGGACCAGAGATGGACCCAGCCCAGCCAGCAGGCACCTTAGGCCTCTGGCCAAAGCCCCCCTTCCTTCCCTCCCTTCCTCTCTGCTTTCTTTGCACTCAGGACACTTAGACCTGCCCCACTCCGCTGGCTTCCATCACTCCATCTCTGTGCCCAGAGAAACAGGGGCACTCCAGGGGAATCCTGTCCTCTGACTGTTCCCAGTAGAAGGCGGGAGCAGAACTTTTTCTTTTCTCTCTGCCCCTTCTGGGTTCCCCTTCCTCTCTGTGCCCCTCATCCTTTGGCTTTTTCATCAAATGAGCAGCAACAACGCCCCTAGACCAGCTGGTCCATTCCTGGGTCATCTCATTGTCCCCAGTTTCTAGCTGGTATAAAGTTTAAGATACCCTTTCCAGCCCCAGGCAAAGCCTTAGGCATTTCTGGGATTGCTCATGACTCTGATGGGCATCCTCACTCCTCAGACATTTTCAGTCTCCCCCACTTCACTGCAGAGAGGCCTCTTCTCCAGCCTCAGTCCTGCATGCTGCAGATTTGCCTCCCCTTCCCCACTGGAAGAAGAAAACAGTCGCTCTCCTTTCTCGTTCACATGTCTGGTATTTGCTATGATACTGACCTTCACACACATCTTAGAGGTTCTGTATTTTCCTCTCTTTTGTCTTCTCCCTAACGCTACTCACCAACCCCAGGCATAGATTCAGTCTAGGGCTCTTCCACAGCGATGAAACGGTAAATGAGGGGTAAACAAAGCCCGGAGATGTTTCAGATGCCTGCTAGGAGTCCCACCGTTCCCCTCTAGCCCTGGTCTGCCCCTCCCTACCAGATTCTTGATTCTCCTCCAAAACTTTGGAGAGGTTACACCTGGCAGGATTTGGGGACACCCTCTCGCCTCCATCTCCAAACTTCCCGCTGCCTCCGGAGCCACCTTTGACTCCTCCTGGGCTCCCCTTCCAGGTGCCTCAAGTGCAGAGGTCAGCCTTTGGTTCAAGTTCTAACTATTTCTGGGCTTCAGTGTCCCTGCAACTTCTATCACAGAAGGAACAGAGTAGTCTATGTTTCTTTCTTTCCCTGGGAGGTTGGATGTAGACTCGGGAGACCTGAGTTCCGGCTCTGTCTTATCAATTCAAATTGTTTAATCTCTCTGAGCCTCAGTTTCCCCACGTGGAAAAGGAGAGTTAGGCCACATGGTCTCTGGCATCCTGGGATTCTGAGTCAACTGCTCCCCCTCAGCCAGATCCTAGGGGGCATATTCCCCCCACCTGGGGCCCAGGCCCACTTCCCTTGCAGCCTCTCCCAGTTATGAGTGCCACAGACCAGAGGGGTTGAGAGGAGCCAAGGGGGGGCATGCCGCGGGACAAATGGGCTGTCTAGGGCCAGTGGCTAAAGGGGCGGGAGGGGAGGAGTCCTCAGGGATCCTGTTTCAACAAACGTTTCTTTCGGAGGAGGGGAAGGCGGGGGAGAGGGGGAGAAGGACCTATTTAAAGCTACCCTGTTGCTTTGGCTGTCTCTGTCTGCCAGGGTCTCCGGCTGTCCCAGACGGGCTGGTGTGGGCTTGGGATCCTCCTGGTGACCTCTCCCGCTAAGGTCCCTCAGCCACTCTGCCCCAAGATGGGCCGTGGGGTGAGTATCCCTAAAGAGCAGGGGTCACACTCTGGAGGGTGAGGGAGGCTGCCGAGGAAGGATGAAGTGAGAATGGGATGTGGAAGGAGAGGGAGAGAGAAGCTGAGTGGGATACTTGGAACTTGAAACTAACAGTCTCCAAACTACCAATGCGTGTACAGATCCCATGGCGGTCACATACCCTAGTGCTCTCCTCTCCTCTGCCCGCCCCTGGCCCTCTGCCCACAGTTAGACCCACAGCCCACCACACACACCCCCTCCATCTCTCCCTCCACCCCACTCTCACATCTCTAGCCCTTCCCTGCGGCAGTCCCTCCTCTCACTGCATCTCCCGGCCTCCCAGCTGAAAGGATGTTTGGCACCGCGAGTCCTCCTGTCTTTGCCACCCCCTGAAAATACCCATTCCTCTGGGAGTTGTAGCCTGAGAGGCTTGGGGTCCATTTTGAGGTTAGAGAGGGGCAGTGGAGCATCCGGCTCCCAGAGTCACCAAGCAGTTCCGGACACCACTTCCAGGGTCCCTGAGTGCCAAGGACAACTGGGCGGGGTGTGGGGAGGAAGAGCGATGCGCCCCAGCCCCTACCCCAGCACCCCTCCGGATGTCCCGAGCAGCATTGTCCGTGGGCTCCAAGCCACGGGCTTTGAGGACTTTCCCAAAGGCTGATGACAGTGACCCCCCCCACCCCCCAGTCCACCCGTCCATGGCATTCTGCAGCAATGGCTACCCCAAAGGGAAGATTTTTTTTTTTTTTTTTTTTTTTTTTGAGACGGAGTCTCCCTCTGTCCCCCCGGGCTGGAGTGCAGTGGCCGGATCTCAGCTCACTGCAAGCTCCGCCTCCCGGGTTTACGCCATTCTCCTGCCTCAGCCTCCCCAGTAGCTGGGACTACAGGCGCCAGCCACCTCGCCCGGCTAGTTTTTTTTTGTATTTTTTTAGTAGAGACGGGGTTTCACCGTGTTAGCCAGGATGGTCTCGAACTCCTGACCTCGTGATCCACCCGTCTCGGCCTCCCAAAGTGCTGGGATTACAGGCTTGAGCCGCCGCGCCCGGCCACCAAAGGGAAGATTAACAACCACAATGGGGCGGGCAGGGAGAGGGCTTTGAATTCTTGGAAATGAAATTCCCATATGGAGAAGAGTGGCCCAGTCCCTTTACATGCTGTGCCTGGCTGCTTTCCTTTTGTGGAATACTGGCAAAAGAGGACACAGAGGGAAAGGGCATGCTGAGGAACGGGAGGGTGTGAGGAAGACTGTGCCTAGGGGGAGCCATGGGTGTTTCTGGCCCCAGGAGGAGTCAGGCAAGGACATGTTATTGCACCGAGTTGAACAGCTGGGAAATCCTGAGCCTGGACACCAGGGTTCCTGAGCTAGAGTGGGAGCCATAAATAGAATCAGAGTGCATGCATGTATCTGCATGTCTGTGTCTGTGTGCGTGTGAGTGTGTGTGTCCTGACCACGTGTTCTCCATAGGCGGGGAGTCCTGCAGTTACTCATGGATGAGTACCTGTGTTTGTGTCTCAGCAGGCAAATTTGTAAATGTACAAGCCTTCAAGCCTGCACAAGCATAAATGTCACTGTGTGGGGTGCTTGAGAGTCTGTGAGCCTGCCCTTAGGAGCTGTGAGGTATGGGTTTCATGGAGGAAGAGGTCATAGCTGCGGGAAGATACACTGTCTTGGGACCTTCAGCTGCATTTTGCCATCTCTGGCTCCCCATGGAAAGGGCATCCCCAGCTGAGATGCAGGACCTCTAAGAAGAGGCAGGGGTTAAAGGATCAGATAAGCCCTTCACTTCCCCCATCCAAGTGAAGAGAGAAGGAGGGAAGGTAGGCCCCTACCCTGCTCCATCTTAGAGCAAGGTAGACCCAGCTCAGGAGGTCCTGCTTAGGAGGTGATGAGACCTCAACTTTTCCAGTCTATCTTTTTCCCCTAGAATCCCCCAACTCCCCTTAATCACCATCCTCAGTTGCTATGGGTGATGCAATAACAAGATGAGGAGCAGATCTAGGCTGTTTAAACTAACAGTCTGGGTGAGGTGGGGGTACTTAGGACCTGGAGCTTAGAGTTCAGCCTACCAGAGACCCCTGAAGAGGGAAAGCATCTGCTACCCACAACCTGTTCTAGGGATGATTTTGCCTCCAATCCCTTCTCCCCTGCATCTCCACTGCAGAGGCAGGCTTAACTGTCCCCCCATTACCCAGTGGCTGTGAAGGGCAGCGTGGGAGCTGGGGGAAGGGACGACACTGGTGGGAGGGAGCGCAGCCTGCTCCAGCTGCCACGGAGAGGCTGAGATGGGGGGAGCGTTGGCGGATTCCCAGCTGCCCCCACTCTGTCCCAGCCTCTGGCTTTCTCAAAAAGGACTCTCTGTTCTCCTTCAGCATTCAAGACCCAGAGAGGACTTGTGGTTGGGGGAGGGAGGAGCAGAGGGAGGTTGGGGGGGGGTCCTTGCTTCCTCTCTTTCTTTCTTGCCTGGGCAGCCGCTGGCCCCAAATCTCTGCAGGCTCCTGGCTGCAGAACCTGAGATCCTTGCCAGGACAGAAGGAGGGGGAAGGGGCAGTGTGTCCCAAGTTTTCAGCCTGCCGGAAAACCGGGCGGGAGCTTGGGGAAAGCAGGCACTGCATGGAGCTGCTTAGCTCAGCCACAATCCAGCATGCCAAAGTGCATGGACCAGCAAGTTTTTAAAAAGCATGCATTTGATTCCAATTTTATGAAATTTATTTTGCATCTGAATATACAGAAATTCCTCTGTACCCTGCTCCTCTACCCACAGACCCAGCACTGCTCCTCTGTGTATGCCCAGGGCCTCTTCTGTCCCTGAAGTTCCTGAGGGTCAAACCAGCCTGATCTCTTGCCCCTGGTCCTTTGATTGCATTTCATCCTTTTCTCAGCTCTGTCCCACCACAGACAGTTAGTGAATCTAAAGCACTTCAATCCACTCAATTAAATGAATCCTCTTAGGTCACCCGGGAAAGGGAGAGGTAGAACCATTCAAAAGTCTTTCCCCACCCCTTCCATTGGGCTGCTCGGTCTCGCCAAGAAGATCAGGCTTTAGGAAGTCAAAATTATACCAGATTCACAGATGCTTCAGGTGGAGACAAATGCACAATTTTACTGGTCACCTTTTCTGAGAAGAGCACTTCTGAGCAGCACAGCCTCTGAAATCTCATATCCTTTTAAATCACTGGTATCTTGGGACCAACAGTGTTGACTTCTCCCTGCATCCCCCACCCCTACCCTTGCTTCTGATTGTACTGGTCAGACTTCTACCTCTCTAGATGCTGAATTGGTGACCTCTTATGAACAAGACAACTGCCACACTTCTGGGATTGCTCCTGACTCTGATAAGTAAAAAATGCATTACCCTGGAGCACAAAAGACTTAGGGCAGTGAAGCTCTTCCATACAATACCACAATGGTGGATACATGTAACTATACATTTGTCCAAACCCATAGAATGTACACTAAGAGTGAACTCAAACTTAAACTATGGGCTTTGGACCATAAAGATGTGTCAATGCAGGTTCATGATTGCAACAAATGTACCACTCTGATGCAGGGTGTTGATAGTGGGTGAGGCTGTGCATGTGTGGGGGCGGGAGATATATAAGAACTATCTCTACTTCCCACTCAATTTTGCTGTGAACCAAAAACTTGCTCCAAAAAAGTATAATTTTTTTTTTTTTTTTTTTTTTTTTTTTGAGACGGAGTCTTGCTGTGTCGCCCAGGCTGGAGTGCAGTGGCCGGATCTCAGCTCACTGCAACCTCCGCCTCCCGGGTTCACGCCATTCTCCTGCCTCAGCCTCCCGAGTAGCTGGGACCACAGGCGCCGGCCACCTCGCCCGGCTAATTTTGTGTATTTTTAGTAGAGACGGGGTTTCACCGTGTTAGCCAGGATGGTCTCGATCTCCTGACCTCGTGATCCGCCCGTCTCGGCCTCCCAAAGTGCTGGGATTACAGGCTTGAGCCACCGTGCCCGGCCCCAAAAAAGTATAATTTTTAAAAAGCAAACAAAACCCCCAAAACTCCATTATCCTGCAAAAAAAAAGAAAAAAAGAAGAAAAAGAAGAAGAAGGAAAAAAAAGGGCAAACACCTTGGCTGTGGATCCTACCCAGGTATCCACTCTTTATGGGAAACAAAAATTACATCATAGTGTGGGAAAGCTAATTCCTGAAAGCCTAGTGCAGACTTTGCACAATCCAGTGGAGAAACAGGCACCAGGTGGAAACTGAGAAGCCCCTCTATGACAAGGACTCTATTTCCTGAGGGAAGTGGGAGGAGAGAAGGCTGGGGCAGAAGAGGAAGAAGGTACCTTTTTGGGAACTTTTCATGGCTGCCCAGGCCTTCCTCAGCCTCTATCCTATTCTATCACCCCAAGAGGGCCTCCTCTTAGAAGGAAAGACTTCCCCCCCTCTCCCCCAGAAGTTCCCTGTGAGACTCTGGAAGGCTGGTGGTGGTGAGCCCACAGGCCCTGGAGTGGAAGGGAAATCAGGAGCCTCATAAGGCTACAATTAAAATGTCCATCTGGTCAGGCGCAGTGGCTCACACCTATAATCCCAGCGTTCTGGGAGGCTGAGGTGGGAGGATCACTTGAGCCTAGGCAATATAGTGAGACCTTATATCTGAAAAAAAAAAAAAGGAAAGAAAGAAAATTGTTTTAAATTAGCTGAGTGTGGTGGCGCGTGCTTGTGGCCCCAGCTACTTGAGAGGCTGAAGTGGGAGGATTGCTTTAGTCCTAGAAGCGGAGAGTGCAGTAAGCTGAAAATGCACACTGCGTTCCATCCTGGGTGACAGAGTGAGACCCTGTCTCAAGGGAAAAAAAAAGTCCCTCTGATTCACCAGATAACCCAGGAATGTCTAGACTTAAAAGCTATATAAATTGTAGTTTTAGATTTATTCTCAGATACAATTTGTTTTGTTTTGGGACAAATGGGGCTCAGTTCCCATGTTACCCAATTGTCCTTTGGGGGGTCCAGTCCTTTGAGTTGCCTCCTGTCTAGTAACGGGCAGGCCTGCCCAGCACGATGGAGAGGGCTCCCAGCACACCCCAGGTCTCCACTTCCTGGACATTACCTGACCGTCCAGCTACTGCCTCCTCTCAGTCCATCAGGCCTGCTCTTTCCATCCCTACCATTCCACCACCGGACCTGGCTCTCTTCTGGACATGTTCCTGCCTAACCCCCTGGCTCCCCAAAGACTCTTGCTCCCCGAAGTTCCTGAGTATTTCTAGCCCTCTCTAAGTAAAATTGCCATGGTGTTGGGCTAAGACATTCCTACAGAGTGATTCTATACCCTCAACAATCCCCCACAAAACCCTGTCCACTCCCTTCCAAAATTTTCCCAAAGAGTGTAGGAAACAGGTTTTCAACATTTTTGTTTTGTTTTGTATTTAGCAGCAGGGTCCTTTCAACAAACAAAATCTTAGCAGACACCCAAGCATTAAACAGCTCAAGTAGTGCTTTTCAGTCCTGAGCCCCTCACCCTTCTCTGAAACTCACATGGGAGCCCCTGGTTCTGCCAATAGTCTACAAACTGAGGGCCTGGGGTCCCTCACCCTCCATCCCCCCTGTCTCCCCAAAGGCAGCCACTGTTTTTGAACCCACCACCCCCACTGCCTGGGCTCCCTGGCTAAGTGGTGGGAATGGAGGCTCCACCCCTTCTCCCCCCTGACCCTCTGGCTCTCCCTTCCTCCCGCAGGCCGGCCGTGAGTACTCACCTGCCGCCACCACGGCAGAGAATGGGGGCGGCAAGAAGAAACAGAAGGAGAAGGAACTGGATGAGCTGAAGAAGGAGGTGGCAATGGTGAGGGAACTGCTGGGCCGTGGAGGAGGGGCCCCATGCTGGGAGAGCTGTCCCTGCAGCCCTCAGAGGCTCAGAGAAACTCCCTGTCCCCCCATGCTGCTCACTTCACCCCTGTGCCCTGCAGTGCCCTCATATGCATCTTAGATACCTCCTCCCCAAAATAACTCACCCTCCCTTCCCCAGGATGACCACAAGCTGTCCTTGGATGAGCTGGGCCGCAAATACCAAGTGGACCTGTCCAAGGTGAGTGGAAGGGCTTCTAGGGAAGGAACAAAAGAGGCGAGGAAACCATGCAGCATCAAGGTGGCAGGAGCCTTAAAACTGTAATCCAGCCTTCTTTACAGATGAGGAAACTGAGGCCCAGAAACAAGGGACTGGCCCAAGGTCATGTGGCTAGTTGGTGGCACAGCCAGAACTAGAATCTGGATCCCCTGCATCCTAGCCCAAAGCTCTCTCCCTGTATATCCTAGAAGCCAGGACTCCCTATGACCGAGGCCCCAGAGGGCCTCCAGGCAGGGCCCTTCCCTATACCCCAAGCAACCTCAGTTGCACACAGCCTTCCACAGAGCTGACAGCTGACGCACACGGGCTGACAGCCCATTCCTGTGGTTACAGTGATTTGCTGGGCCCCTGCTACATGTGTGACATTGTGATAGATGCGTTACATACATTTCTCTAATCTTTACAACAACCCTTTGAGATAGATATTGCAGACCTGTTTATTAAACAAAGGAGATGCAGAGAGGGAGAGTAACTTCCCAAGGTCACATGAACAGTAACTGGTACAGTCAACTGCTAAGCCCTTCAATTAAAAATTTGTTTAAAAATCATTAATCAAAAAATGCTGGGTGTGGTGGCTCATGCCTATAATTCTAGCACTATGAGGGGCCAAGGCAGGCAGATCACTAGAGGTCAGCAGTTTGAGACCAGTCTGGGCAACACGGCAAAACCCCATCTCCACTAAAAATACAAAAATTAGCTGGGCACAGTGATGGGCACCTGCAATCCCAGCTACTCGGGAGGCTGAAGCAGGAGAATCGCTTGAACCCAGAAGGCGGAGGTTTCAGTGAGCCGAGATCGTACTCCAGACTGGGCGACAGAGTGAGACTCCATCTCAAAACAAACAAACAAACAAAAATTTAGTGGATGTATATCTCCTTTATGGGCCTTCCTTGACTGCTCTAAAATTCTATGCCCCTATTCCTTTACCTTACTTTATTTTCCTTAGTAACACTTTTCACTATCTGGCACTAATATATTTGTTTATTGTGTGTCACCTCTCCAGATCATAAGCTCCTCAAGGGCAGGGACTTTGTTGGTCTTGTCCATCTCTGCATCCCCAGGGTGACAATTGTGCCCGGCAGTGGATACACATTTATTAAATGAATGAATGAATGAATGAATGGAAAAAAAAAAGAAATGGTCCCTGCTTTAAAGGAGCTCAAAGTCTAGTAGCAGAAAAAATGCAGTCATAGGATTCCAACGCAATATGGTGAGTGCAGCTCTAGAATCAAGTATAGCACACCATGGGGAACCAGAAAGAAGCATCTGAACCAGCCTGGGGCTGAGGGAATAGGGCCAGGCGAGGCTTTCTGTGGAAAGTGACAGGTGATTGCCAAAGTTGTGTGACATTGATGGTCAATAATGTAGGACTTGAGCAGAGTGTGGAAGTGCCCACCTGTAGTCCCAGCTACTTGAGAGGCTGAGGTGGAAGGATTGCTTGAGCCCAGGGTTTGAGGCTGCAGTGAGCTATAATTGCACCACTGCACTCCAGCCTGGGCAACACAGCAAGAACCCATCTCTTGAAAAAAATCTAGGACTCTCCCAGAATCCTTGATAAAAAAAATCTGAAGGAAGAGAGATGGGGGAAAAAATATTGACGTGTCTTTCCGGGGAGCTTATCCAGACTGCCTCCAGGGGAGATGTTATGGTCCTAACCATAGGTGTTGTCTCAATCCAATAAAATTACGGGTGGAGCCCAGTCAAACCCTTCTCAGCCCTCAAGCCCTCCAAGTTGCATCACAAATGCCACCTCCTCCATGTGGTCTCTCCTGATGGTCCCCCACCCCTTCCAACCAGGTGGGACTTTCCACCTGGGCATTCTTCCCATGCCCGGGAGCTGAAGGGATGGGCATGGTGAGGGGCTGGATTGCTCCGGATACGTGCCCCTACGCCTCTCCTTGCTCCCTCAGGGCCTCACCAACCAGCGGGCTCAGGACATTCTGGCTCGAGATGGGCCCAATGCCCTAACGCCACCTCCCACAACCCCTGAGTGGGTCAAGTTCTGCCGTCAGCTTTTCGGAGGGTTCTCCATCCTGCTGTGGATTGGGGCCATCCTCTGCTTCCTGGCCTACGGCATCCAGGCTGCCATGGAAGATGAACCATCCAACGACAATGTGAGCCCACACGCCTGAGCCCTGGAACAGCCCGTGATTGTCCTCTAATCCTGAATCCCCAACACAGTTGGAGGGTGGGCAGGGAACAAGGCCCTCACATCACAGTCCTACAGATGCCCCTGCACCTTAGGCTGGAAAAGGGTGAGGCTTCTATACGTATTTGTAAAGCACTCCCCCCACACAGCACACGCACTCATTCTCATGCGTGCGTGTGAGAATACTCATTAATTAATGAAACATACTCATTAATTAATGAAACAATCTCTCTCTGTTCCCCCTCACTTAAGTGAGCCTGTCTGTATGCCTGGGTCTTCACCCACTAGCAAAATCCCAACCCTGGGAACATCCTAAGACTTTCCCTCCTGTTTCTAGTCTTAGCAGGCTTGAGGTTGGCAGATCAAGGGGGAGGTTAGTGAGAAGGGTTTTCCTCTACCATCATCACTCTCAGTCACAGACAAAGGTATGGGCTCTCATCTTGGATGGCACTGCCTGCTCATCCCAAGGGGCAGCTGCCCCTTTAGGGTTGGGGGGAAGGTCAGGTCCCTGAAACTCTTTCTCCTTACCAGCTATATCTGGGTGTGGTGCTGGCAGCTGTGGTCATTGTCACTGGCTGCTTCTCCTACTACCAGGAGGCCAAAAGCTCCAAGATCATGGATTCCTTCAAGAACATGGTACCTCAGGTAAGATGGCAGGGCTGGGCTCTGGGCTAGGGTGTAAAGTTTTGGCAAGAGTCCAGCTCATCTTCTGTCAACTCCTGTGCTCTAAGATGGAGATGGGCAGAAAAGATCCTCCAACTTTCCATGCCAGCCCCTAATTTTTCATGGGGCTTCTCCTTCTGCTTGGCTGGGTGGGAGGCCAGGAGGAAAATAAGGCAGGGGCAGATTCAAGCATTTCATGCGCTGCCTGTGGCTCCCCACAGCAAGCCCTTGTGATCCGGGAGGGAGAGAAGATGCAGATCAATGCAGAGGAAGTGGTGGTGGGAGACCTGGTGGAGGTGAAGGGCGGAGACCGCGTCCCTGCTGACCTCCGGATCATCTCTTCTCATGGCTGTAAGGTGAGGAGGTCATACCGGAGCAAGCACTTGAGTCTAAGGAGCAGGCTGTGTGCACAGCTGAGAGGGGTCCAGTGAGGTTTAAAGGTGGAGAGACCCAGGTCCAAATGTCAACACCTTGCCTATGCCCCCGTTAAACCTTCTCTCAGTGTGGGGGGCATGTGCAGTGCTTCCATGCATCTGTGTGTTACAAATGCTTTATGCCCCAGGTATTTCTTTGTTGTCTACTTTTCAGCAATCATGTAATGAGTACCAATTATGTGTCAGCTGCTTTATATATGTTCACATGTGCCATCTGATGTAATTCTGAAAGAGTGTTGTAATCATGCAGGGCTGCTGCATGTGGCCACACACGTTGCATCCTGAGTGACCCCAGGAGGTGCACTTTCATAAACTTCAGTTAGTGGCTCCCTCTGTGGTTGTGCAAGGCAGTGATTCTGTTTACATTCCCCATTTTACAGTTGAGTACGTGGAGGTTCTGTTGGTTAAGCAAGTAACCTAAGGTCACATAAGAAGTCAGGAGGAGTCAGAATTCCAAACCAGAGCAGGGGCAATAGATGAGTAATGCCATAAATATGTGATGAGGGCAAGTGTAACTTTGTTCCTCATGTCATGAAGATTGAATGTGGTTGGAGGTGGTTCAGGAGACAGCTGTGTGCATACAAGTGGCTCTGCCAGTCTGATGACTATGCAACCCTTCCTCCTCAGGTGGATAACTCATCCCTAACAGGAGAGTCGGAGCCCCAGACCCGCTCCCCTGAGTTCACCCATGAGAACCCCCTGGAAACCCGGAATATCTGTTTCTTCTCCACCAACTGTGTTGAAGGTGAGAAGCCAGCCTGAACCCTGTAGGAAAGAGTCTGAATCCTAAATCCACGGTCAGGAGGAAGGGCTCTGGTAGTCCTTATCTGGTCAAAGCTCTGCCGTTGGTGGCGCAATTGAGGAGTCAGGGGCCCCTGAATATTATGGAAACACCCTCCAGAAAGCAGGGTATTGGCTGGGGGCAGCCTGACTCCATGGGAAATATGTCTCCCTTCCTCAGGGAGATCTCTGTTCTGTCCACCCCAAGGACTGAGTGGATTCCAAAGCTTTCAGGTATCGGGTTAAGAACCCCTTACACATGCGCACACACAGATGCACATATGCTCAGAACCAACCTGGATTCTTAGGAGTCTTTGGATTTGATTGATGCTTCCATTCCTTGTGGTTCTGGGCCTAGCTTCCTCCTTCTCTAATCTTTGCTTTGACTAGGGCCCCAGGGTGTGGGAGGGCCAGGAAAGCATTCCGGCCTGGTGACCACTTGGGCCCTACTTCAGGCTGCTTCTAAACCTTTGTTACACCAAAAGACATGTTTTACCATGCACAGACTATCCAGTTTGCCCCATCCCTGTTCTGGGTTCTAGAGATAAACAAAGGTCAATAAGAACTCCCAGAGCTGCCATCACTTAACGGCAGGGGTCCAAGCACAACTGAAACCTGTGTCCTCTGTGGTCAAGCCAGTGAGCAGAGTCAGGGCTGACTCAGAGAAGGAGTAGGAAGAAAAAGACAGAAAGAGGCCTCAGTAGACCAATGGCCTCTGAAAATAGGGCAAAGGAGGCCTCATATCCCAATCCACACTTCCCCTATCCATTACTCGTTTCTTCTCAGTGTATTATGTTTGTCTGGATTTTTTTTCCCTCCTTCCACAAGTTGGAACTACAGTCACTTCCTGGAATCCACGAGGGATTGGTTTCAGGACCCCCTTGGTTACCAAAATCCAAGGATGCTCAAGCCCCTGATATGAAATGGCATAATATTTGCATATGACCTGCGCACATCCTCCCATATACTTTAAATCACCTCTAGATTACTTATAATACTGAGTGCAATGAAATTTTTATACTGTTTTCATTTTAAATTTGTATTATTTATTGTTGCGTTGTTATTTTTATTTAGCTCCAAATATTTTCCATGTGAGGTTGGTTGAATCTGTGAACGTGGAATCTGTGAATATGGAGAGCCAACTGTACAAATCAAAATCACCACACATTACATTTCCTAAGTTTGTTTTTTGTTTTGCTTTTGAGACAGGATCTTGCTTTGTCACCCAGACTGGAGTGCAGTGGTGCGATCGCAGCTCACTACAGCCTTGACCTCCCAGGCTCAAGCGATCTCCCACCTCAGCCTCCAGAGTAGTTGGGACTACAGGCGTGTGATACCACACCCAGCTTATATATATATATATATGTATGTATGTTAGATATGGGGTGTCACTATGTTACCCAGGCTGGCCTCAAACTCCAGGGCTCAAGTGATCCTCCTACCTCAGTCACCCAAAGTGCTGAGATTACAGGCATGAGCCACTTAGCCTGGCCAAATTTCCTAAATTTTTAATGTACTGAGATTTTGAAATTTACATTTCCCACAATTGATTTATTCAGAAATGCCTAGTAATATATTCCTATTGCTTACTCTGCAATTGGCTTTGAAAAGCGGAAAGGAAATAAATGAGATATTTGTTGGGCACCCACTATGTTCCAGGCACTGGTCTAAGTATATTAGAGCATGATCTCATCTAAATATTAAAACAACACCAAGATGGGAATTCAAGCAAAGATTCAAACCCAAATTTGGCTGGCTCCAATGTGCCTGCTTTTTTCAATACACCACCCTTTCATCCTGGAAGACCCCTGTAATGTCACACAAGGGTTAGCAATTGCCTGACTTCTTCTATAGAGATTCATGCCTAATGTTGAGAAAGAAAAATCTTAAGACTGATTGGAAAATCCATAATGAGTGCTTTACTTTGTGTTCATAATATACTTTTGGATAGTATCAAGTATGGGATTGATTTTACCAAAATGCCACAGGCAATTTTTATTTATTGAATTTCCTCTATTTGACCTTTGAGATTATTTGCAAGCTTCTCCCCAGGCTCAAGTACAAGAGAAAATAATTTGCTATTATATTGATTCTGGGATTGGCGATCTATCCAGGGAAAGGAAGGTCAAGTGGGGACAATCTACTGAATGTGGCCTCCAGATCTGCGGCTTGGGCTCATCTACCCTGTGATGGTTTTCCTTGCTCAGGAAATAGGATGGGACTGCAGTCCCTGGGAGCCACAAGGCACCCAACCTGATGTCCTACCATGTTGCAGGCACTGCCAGGGGCATTGTGATTGCCACAGGCGACCGGACCGTGATGGGCCGCATAGCCACTCTTGCCTCAGGCCTGGAGGTTGGGCGGACGCCCATAGCCATGGAGATTGAACACTTCATCCAGCTGATCACAGGGGTCGCTGTATTCCTGGGGGTCTCCTTCTTCGTGCTCTCCCTCATCCTGGGCTACAGCTGGCTGGAGGCAGTCATATTCCTCATCGGCATCATCGTGGCCAACGTGCCCGAGGGGCTTCTGGCCACTGTCACTGTGAGTGGGTCAGGCTGAGGTGCCATCAGGGGAGGGTCCCACTACTCGTTCCTCAAAGTGATAGAGGCACAGTTGCTTGTAGCTTCTCAGTACTTTTTTTCCCCTAGAGTCACATATTGGATGCGATACTCAGAGATCACTTAATACATGGCTCAGAGTTTGAGTTGAGAAATCTCAGGTGGGGCTATACTTGGACACTCAATTTCTGTTTTGGAGCTTGTCACGGTTACCTTTTCTCACAATCTGCCAGCAGTATGGGTCTCATTCCGGCCAAGTCTCCTGTAGATGCTGTCTCAAAGGTCACTGGTCACTAACCAGCAAATCCAGTGACCTTTTCTCAGCTCTCCTCCCTAACTCTGCTGCTGAAACAGATACTGCTGTCCACCCTCCTAGCATTCTCTCTTTTGTCGGTTGCTGTGATGTGTCACTATCCTGGTTCGCTTCTCCTCTGTCCCTTCCTGCTCCCCTTATAGTGATTCTCAGGCCTCAGCTCTCTGTTCTTCCTATACCCTGAGCAACAGCCAATCTCCTCCCAGTTTCCAGTGTCCCTTCTGTGTGGATGACTCGGACATCCCTATGCCCAGCTCTGTTCTGGCCCTCTCTGGAGCTCTAGCCAAATGTCTCAAACCCCCTAATGGGCATTTCATCTTAATAGATACTCATGATCTCAACACATCTAAAATTGAACATTCATTATTTATAGCTAAGTCCCACCCATTCAAGTTAGTGGAGTAGAATCAAGGGAGGAGGAATGGAGCCACGGTCTAGGGTAAGGTTATGGCCATCTCTGGCTCCAACCTTAACCTTTTTTATTCCCCTCTTTCTCTACCAGGTGTGCCTCACCCTGACAGCCAAGCGTATGGCGCGGAAGAACTGCCTGGTGAAGAACCTGGAGGCAGTGGAGACGCTGGGCTCCACGTCCACCATCTGCTCAGACAAGACGGGCACCCTCACCCAGAACCGCATGACCGTCGCCCACATGTGGTTCGACAACCAAATCCATGAGGCCGACACCACCGAAGATCAGTCTGGTGATTGGGTGCTCCAGAGGGAGTGGAGAGGATTAGAGGACGCTGAGAGCAGTGGCATGGCGGGGTGGGTGGGTGAGATAAAGACTCTAAAGGGAGCCATGCTCCTGGTTCTCCCTCATTTTCTCCCAGGGGCCACTTTTGACAAACGATCCCCAACTTGGACAGCCCTGTCTCGAATTGCTGGTCTCTGCAACCGTGCTGTCTTCAAGGCAGGACAGGAGAACATCTCTGTGTCTAAGGTAGGAGATCGGGACACACAATAGGTGTGTTTTGGGGATGTCTCCAAAGACCTCTTGCTGGCCCCAGCTTTCCTTCTCACACGCTGTGACTGCGTTAGGGGTTTCAGTGCCCTCTTCACCTGATCCTCCACTCCCTTCCCTCCCACGCTGACACTGAATTCCGGTCTCTTCTGGCAGCGGGATACAGCTGGTGATGCCTCCGAGTCAGCTCTGCTCAAGTGCATCGAGCTGTCCTGTGGCTCAGTGAGGAAGATGAGAGACAGAAACCCCAAGGTGGCAGAGATTCCTTTCAACTCGACCAACAAGTACCAGGTCTGCTTGGGTTGCCAGGACAGAGGAAGAGAGAGGGATAGAAATAGGTGAGGGTAGACAAAGCCAAGGGGAATCATCACTAGGAGGAGTGGGGGTGTCTGAAGGTCACATTCCCTTCCCCTGCCAATCTCCCCAGGACAGCTCATATGACTGCTTGTCTGGTTGCAAGTAGACCCAGCTCCCAAACTTTACTCCATCCCTTAATACAATCTGTCACTCTCTCAACTCTTCTTCCCATAGCTCCCCATCCTCTGGCCTAGCCTTCCAACTCTTCTACCCGAGTCGGTGAAACCATAATTCTGTAATTCCTTTATGGTGCCCCTTAGCCTTTAGGCCAAGAATGTAATCTCAGCATTCCACATGATCCGTAGAGGTAAAGCTCCCTGAGGCCAGGTGGTGTTGGGGATGCTGAGGAGGGAGCCGTCCAGCCCCTACCACAGTGCCTGTCTTAAACTGACCTCAATAAATATTTGTTGAATGAATGACTGTCTTACGGAAGTGGCTCTCAGGTTACAAGTGTTGGAACTAAGAGGTCAAAACACCTCCCTGCACAAGGAGATTCTCTTTGTTGACAATCCTGGATGGATCCGGGTTACTTTACTAAGGTGGTTTCCTTACCAGCTGCTGCTTTATGCCGCGCTACCAAGACAAGCATGGCCATCTCTGTAACTGCCTGTCGTCTCTCCAGCTGTCCATCCACGAGCGAGAGGACAGCCCCCAGAGCCACGTGCTAGTGATGAAGGGGGCCCCAGAGCGCATCCTGGACCGGTGCTCCACCATCCTGGTGCAGGGCAAGGAGATCCCACTCGACAAGGAGATGCAAGACGCCTTTCAAAATGCCTACATGGAACTGGGGGGACTGGGGGAGCGTGTGCTGGGTGAGAGGCCAGAAACAGGAGGCCCAGAAGGGGATTCCCAAGCCTCTGCAGCATCCCTGGGATGAGGGACTGTGGGGGTGTCCAGGAAGCCATCCTGCGGCTCTTACTGCTCCCCTCTGCCCCCTTTCAGGGTTCTGTCAACTGAATCTGCCATCTGGAAAGTTTCCTCGGGGTTTCAAATTCGACACGGATGAGCTGAACTTTCCCACGGAGAAGCTTTGCTTTGTGGGGCTCATGTCTATGATTGACCCTCCCCGGGCTGCTGTGCCAGATGCTGTGGGCAAGTGCCGAAGTGCAGGCATCAAGGTACTGGCCTCCCTTCGTCCCCTCCATCCTAGCCTCCCTCACGCCAGAGGTCAAGGAGCTGCAGTGGCTGCTGCCCTGGGGAGGCCCAGGCCACAGTGACCTCCTTTCCACTGACTCACAGAAGAAGCTGTCCATCTGCAAGGAAAGTCCCACCCCTGCCTTGGAGAACTCACCCTCATCCCTTTTGCTCATAGAGGCCGCTTAGAGAGGCCATTGTCCCATGCCCCTCCTCTCCCTCCCTGGAACAGCTCATTGTCCCATCTGCATGTGCATCCTTCCATTCTGATTTGAAGCACAATCTGTCACTCCTATTTTGGAGACCTAGTTGTCCTACTCTTCCCATACTGCCCACCCTCTCTGTCAACTTAGGATGGGATTAGCAGGCTCTTGTATGCTCCCAGTGGCTCAGCCCATAACCCCACAGGATGCCTCCAACTCAAGGTTCTCTTGTTCAACTGCAATTGCTTCTCATTGACAACTCCCTCCTCTGTGCTATGTTTGTTGTTCGTTCAACAAATATTTATTGTTAACTGTGTATCAGACACTGCGCAAGGTGCAAACTCTAGCACCTTGCACAGTGTCTGATACACAGTAAACAATTTGTGTCACATGACACATCCAGATGGGTCCAGGTTCTGTGGGTACTGTGCCAGGGAGGACGCATATAAATCATGCACTATTCTAAGCACTAAACCTGTATGATTTCATTTAATCTATACAACCACCCTGGGAATAAGCACTAGTATTTTTCCTTTTTTACAGAGAAGGAAACTGAGGCACAAAGTAAAATGCCAAGGCCACATAGCTGGTGTAAGTCATAGAGCCAGTACTTGAACCAAGGCAATCTGCTATTTCTTAACTATCACACGAGGAGACTTGGTGCTGTGTGTATATGTGGTTTCTGAACCCCATAACCACTCTGTCTCCACAGCAGGCATCATTATCCCTGTTAAGAGTAAAACAAGGCAGGCCAGGCGCGGTGGCTCAAGCCTGTAATCCCAGCACTTTGGGAGGCCGAGATGGGTGGATCACGAGGTGAGGATATTGAGACCATCCTGGCTAACCCAGTGAAACCCCATCTCTACTAAAAAACACACAAAAAACTAGCCAGGTGAGGTGGTGGGCGCCTGTAGTCCCAGCTACTCGGGAGGCTGAGGCAGGAGAATGGCGTAAACCTGGCAGGCAGAGCTTGCAGTGAGCTGAGATCCGGCCACTGCACCCCAGCCTGGAGGACAGAGCGAGACTCTGTCTCAAAAAAATAAAAGAGTAAAACAAGGCTGGGTACACTGGTTCATGCCTGTAATCCCAGCACTTTGCGGGGCCAAAGCAGGTGGATCACCTGAGGTAAGGAGCCTGAGACCAGCCTGGCCAACATGGTAAAACCCCATCTCTACTAAAGAAAAAAAAAAAAAAAACGAAAATTAGCCATGTGTGGTGGCAGGCGCCTGTAATCCCAGCTACTTGGGAGGCTGAGGCAGGAGAATCACTTGAACTCGGGAGGCAGAGGTTACAGTGAGCCGAGATTAGGCCACTGCACTCCAGCCTAGGGGACAAGAGCAAGACTCCATCTCAAA
>NC_045434.1:97684719-97686927 GCF_002776525.5 Piliocolobus tephrosceles
GGGGACAAGAGCAAGACTCCATCTCAAAAAAAAAAAAAAAAAAAAAAAAGTAAAACAAATGGAAACTGCCAGTGGGTAAGTTGTTTTCCCAAAATAAAACTACCAGTAAGCGGTGGACTGGGACTTGACCGGAAAGCCTGAGCTCCTGCTGCTTGGCCAGTGCCTCTTTCTGTGATCAAAACCATCACGGAGGCCCGGGCAGAGGACCTCTACGGGAAATCAGCTCAGGGAGGTATTAATTCTGCCTCAGAGAACTGGATGATGTTTGACAAAGGGAATGATATCTGAGCTGGGTTTTGGAGGTCAGAGTATTCTGCAAGGCAGCGAGGGAGAGGAAGGCATGTCAAGATCAGAGAACAGTGAGTACCCTGGCGTGACTAGACTGTACGGGGCGTGTGTAGGGCTTGGCAGGGGAGAGGTGGCAAGGAGCACTGGGGGTTGAGCCTGGAACGTTGGGTCAGAGCCAGTTGGAAGGACTTGGCTTAAATGCCAGACTTGGGCTTTATCCTGCAGGCCACAGAGAGCCACCGGTGTCATGGGGGAGGCTGAGCTTTTAGGAAACTACCTGGGTTGAGGAGGGACTGAATTTGGGGAAGAACTGGAGTCAGGGAGAGACAGGTTAACAGGCCATTGCCGTAGTTCAGGCAAGGAATGATGACCTGAACTAGGGCAGCAACAAAGGGAGTGGAGAGGAATAGCCATGTTTGAGAAATGTTTTAAGAACTTGGTGACCAAACTGGATATGGAAGGTGAGGAAGATACAGGAGAGAAGGGGACAGGATGATTAGAGAGGGCAACATCTAAGGTAGGGAGCAGTTGTAGGCTTGGTGGGGTGGTGGGAGTAGAGAAAAGGAGTTCAATGTTGACTTTAAGCTTGAAGAGTCTATAAGATAGCCCAGGAGAGACAGATGTTCCAGTGAACAATGGAGTATGGTTTAGAGCTCATGAAAGATGGTCAGGACTGGAGATTTGAATCTCATTAGCGCAAGGGTGCAAACTAAAGGCTTATAGTATATTTTATTATATTGCCCAGGAAGAGCAGACAGGTCAAGTGAAGGGAGGAGAATGAAATCCTGTGCCAAACCAATATTTAGGGGCAAGAGGAACCAGTGAGGAGGGGAGAGGGCAGTAGGACCCAATGCCATTTAATCTTCATGACCACCTGGAAAGGCAGGAATCATCTCTGTATTGTGCTGAGACCTCAGTGCTTGACTTGCCTGAGGTACTGTAGCTGGAGAAGGTCAGTGTTTAAAATTGAGCCCCTCATTCAACTCCAAAGCCACTGCTTCTTCCATCCTACTAGGCGGCTGCCCTGAGAAGCTGGGAAAGAGCATGCAGAGGAGTGGAGGGAAACCAGAAATGGAGGAGTGTGTGGAAGCCGGGGAGGGCAGGGTTTCAAGGAGAGGAGGTCAACGGTGCCAAATGCCTCAGAGGGGTCAAGTAGGATGAGGACAGCAAAGACACTTTCATTTTTCAATTGAGAGGCCCATTTGGCCTTTGGGTGGCAGTTTCAGTGAAGTGGTGGGAGCGGAAGAGAAGGCAGTGGGGACTAGAGAGGCTTCCTTTTCAGTATTCATGGGACTTGCCCCACAAGCCCACACATGCAAATGCTATCCTAACCCAACTCTGCTCATCTCATGTTTAGAATAGCCGCTTAACCCGTCAGATGCCAGCCACCCTCCCCGCCCCAACTCCATTCACTCTGCAACAATAGCAATGAACATTATGGTGAAGGCAGGGACCATTGTTCCTTACACCAGGGAAGATGTCAGAGGAGGTGGAGGCAGGGGTGTTGTCTCCATCTTATTCCTGTTCTGTACATTACGTTGCTGCAGTGATCAGCATTTCACACTAAGAACCTCATGTCCTATTTCCAAGCCCCTGTGCATTTGAGCAAATTGTAGGCCCTCTCTAAGTCTTGGTTTCCTCATGTGTAAAACAAACAAGTTGTTAAAGGGTCCTTCAGGCTCCGATTGCCTTGAATCCCATGAAATCCAAACTCTAAAATAATCTCCTAAATAATCCTAAACATTTGAGGCTTCTCTTCCAGGGGATCCTCATGAACTTGTTACTCTGTTATGGATACTTTCCTGCACTTAAGTAAACTATCTCTCTCTAACCCTCTGAACATAACACAACTTGCCATTATCTTTCCTCCTCACCTACCCACCCAAATTTGCACAGACACACACACACAAATCCCCACGC
>NC_045434.1:97686937-97698509 GCF_002776525.5 Piliocolobus tephrosceles
CACACGTCCCCCACACACACACCCCACACACACATACACACACACACACAGCCCCGCCCCCTCAACACACACACACGCCATTATTTCGGGGCTGGGATCTGCCAGCCCCAGACATCTCACTATCTAGCTTTCTCTTACTTTGGGAGAGGAATAGGAGGGGGATAAACCCTTAATACTGCTTTCCTTTTGTCTCCTCTCCTTCCCACTAGGTGATCATGGTAACCGGGGATCACCCTATCACAGCTAAGGCCATTGCCAAAGGTGTGGGCATCATATCAGAGGGTAACGAGACTGTGGAGGACATTGCAGCCCGGCTCAACATTCCCGTGAGTCAAGTCAATCCCAGGTGAGGCCTCTGCAGGAAGCCCCTGTTCCCCCTATCAACACGTCCTCTTGCACAGAAGGCTTGGGTGTCCCCTGGGGGTATTTGGACCGCATTTCTGGGACCTTTATAGGTCTTACCTCTGACACTACTGTGACCGGTTCCTCAGCCCTGAGCTTGTGTCCAGGCTGTGCCACTGAATTCCCTTGTAACCTTGGAGATGTCACATTCCCATCCGGAGCCTCCATTTTCTCACCACAAAATTAGGATGCCATCTCCACTGCTGTAGGAGTGGGATGTGAGTAAAGAAACTAGCCCAGGGCCTAGCAAACTGCACTTACGACTGCGATGATTCCATGGTGAGGATTTAGAGTCCCATCCTCAAAGAGAAATGGGGGAAGTGAGTACTGAGGAGAGGAGAACTGAAGCAACAGGGGAAGCAGGCTCAGCAGGGAGCTTGCAGGCCGTGGTGGTGAGGAGAGGCAGGGGGCAGGAGGGGCTGGTACAGGTGCCAGGGGTCAGCAGTCTCTGCCCCCACCCACCCTCCAGAGAAGCCAAGGCGTGTGTGGTGCACGGCTCTGACCTGAAGGACATGACATCGGAGCAGCTCGATGAGATCCTCAAGAACCACACGGAGATTGTCTTTGCTCGGACGTCTCCCCAGCAGAAGCTCATCATTGTGGAGGGATGTCAGAGGCAGGTGAGCACAGCCATGGGAGGCAGATGACAGGCAGGAACCGGGGAGGCAGGGACAAGGCCAAGATAAACATGTAGTGAAGGGTGAGGGGCCAGGCTTGGGCAGGGGTTTCGTCCTCAAGTGCTGGCTGTCTTCCCTCCAGGGAGCCATTGTGGCCGTGACGGGTGATGGGGTGAACGATTCCCCTGCGCTGAAGAAGGCTGACATTGGCATTGCCATGGGCATCTCTGGCTCTGACGTCTCTAAGCAGGCAGCCGACATGATCCTGCTGGACGACAACTTTGCCTCCATCGTCACGGGGGTGGAGGAGGGTGAGGAGGCTGCATAGGCTGGGATGGTTCGCAGGATACTGAAGCCAGCACCTCTGTTCCCCGTCCCTTTACTCCAGTTGAAGAATCATTCCATGACTTTAGGCAGCCCAGCCTTCTTTAGCGTCCCTCGAACACAAAATCTTCCTCTCTTGGGAAGACCGGCAGCCATGCTTCAGGGGCTGGGGGTGGGGAAGAGTCCCTCTGACCTCCCTGATGCCCTCAGAATCTCCCCACAGGCCGCCTGATCTTTGACAACCTGAAGAAATCCATCGCCTACACCCTGACCAGCAACATCCCGGAGATCACCCCCTTCCTGCTGTTCATCATTGCCAACATCCCCCTGCCTCTGGGCACTGTGACCATCCTCTGCATTGACCTGGGCACGGATATGGTGAGCACAGGTGGTGGAGGAGGGGACAGGCAAGGCAATCATGATGGCACAGTGGCAGGGGGAAGGGGTGCACTGGGGCAGCGGTCCCAGCTGTGGGAGTTACAGGAGACACGCACAGGCCTGGAAGACAATGGGGTCTGAATACATGCTTTTTAAACTGTGTCAAAGATCTTCACTGTCGGAGATCAATTGCTCCTGTCGTCTCCTACACCCCTTCAAATGTCCTCCCTGCCCCGCTTCCTACCCCACACAGGTTCCTGCCATCTCCTTGGCCTATGAGGCAGCTGAGAGTGACATCATGAAGCGGCAGCCGCGGAACTCCCAGACAGACAAGCTGGTGAATGAGAGGCTCATCAGCATGGCCTATGGACAGATCGGTGCGCCAAGCCCTGGGGCTCGGGAGGGAACCCAAGAGGATTCTTTTCCCAGCTTTCAGAGGAATGAGCCCCAAGCAAAATTCCAGGACAGGGGCCAGCTACCCAAGGGTCAGGGACCTCCATCTCTGGCCCTGAGGGGCTGTGCCCCTTCTGTTTCCTGCTCTGACCCTACCCCTGCCTTTGCCCCTCTACCCACAGGGATGATCCAGGCACTGGGTGGCTTCTTCACCTACTTTGTGATCCTGGCAGAGAACGGTTTCCTGCCATCACGGCTACTGGGAATCCGCCTTGACTGGGATGACCGGACCATGAACGATCTGGAGGACAGCTATGGACAGGAGTGGGTGAGTGGCACTGTGTAAGTGCAGTGCACATGTGTGAAGGTGTGCGGAGCTGAATGCCTGGCAGGAGTGGCCAGTAGTGGCCAATAGGGACTGGGGCTAGGGGTGGATCAGGAGAAACCTTGCTACCTTCTGGTCTTACCCTTTCCTCCGACACTTACATCTCTCTCTGTCCACCCTCCCTCCAGACCTATGAGCAGCGGAAGGTGGTGGAGTTCACGTGCCACACGGCATTCTTTGCCAGCATCGTGGTGGTGCAGTGGGCTGACCTCATCATCTGCAAGACCCGCCGCAACTCAGTCTTCCAGCAGGGCATGAAGTGAGTGCCCACCCCACAGCACCTGCCCACCCCGGCTCCGGGCACACTCACCAACCCACACAGGCCAGGCTTCCCACTCAGCCCTGGCCCAGAGTTACAAGGAGGGCATCAGATTTTAATCTTCCATCTGTATATCCATAGATAGGTTTCATATAGAAGAGAGAAGCCATGCTTCAAGCTCCTAATTTTGCATTTTGTTATTGTCTCTCTCCACCTTCCTTCTCTCCCTCCCTCCCGCCCTCCTTTCCCCCATCTCCTACTTGAGTGCCACCTGCTCCTATCCTTTGCCCATCCCCAAATTCAATGTCTTTTTTGCCCACCCCTGGCTTTCCACAGGCAGCCTAGTTTATAGCACTTGCACTGTGGTTCTAGAGGCCACATGCTGCCGAGGATCCAGTTCAGTGCCTTCTTGCAGTGTGAGTTACAACGTGCCAGGCACTGTGCTAAGTGCTTAACACATTGTTTAGCCCCATGATAGCTCTATGAGGTGGGTATTACTGTTTACACTTCATGGATAAGAGGCCCCAGACAGGTTAAATGATGTGCCCAAGGTCACCAAGATGGTAAGGGTTCACCAGACCTATCTCTAAAGCCCAGCCCTGGCTATTACCCAACATTTCTGTGCTCACACCGTCTGGCACTGTTGGGAACTCAATAATGACTGTGATTCTAGTATGGGTGGTGGTTGAGCGCTGAGGGTTTCATGCTGGTTTCTTTTATTTTCTCCTACCATAAACAATGGCCACAATTCTTCACATGAGCTTGTTACAGTTTCTTAGTTTGGGGCTGGGGAGGGTGGGGAGAAGATGCCAAAGTGAAATTAATAACATTTAAGGTCCAAGGGAGAACAAAGTGAAAAGCCTGTTAGATAAATAAAGGTAATATGAAGGAAGGAGATTCCAGTAAGCTAAAAATACTAATGGGAAAAAATGCAGTTTGAAGAGAACAAGGAGCAGAGAGTCTTAAGAAATTGGATATAGTTCTGGAACCTGGGACTTGCTATGCACTGCGTGGATGACACAAGAAGATGGGAACATGGCCACACTGGCTACATCCAGCACATGTTAGAGGCAGATGGGAAAAACAGCCAATGAAAGTCGGGCTGGGTACGGAGGAAGAGTACTAATACCACCGCAGGCCTCACCTTAGGTCCCTGGGCCACTGGGGATCCTCAGAGATGCTATTTGTCTTATTTTGAAAAGCTTTATGAAAATAAAGCACCCACCTATGAGAAGGCAACCAGACTTACTAATGTGTCATTCTTAGGCAAAAGCCAAGAGCACATATCATGAAGTAGTGATCGAATGCTGATCCACAGTTCTGTTTGGAAGCCATGGATAGTTCTAATTAATTTTAAATGGGAAAATGTATTCAATACTTATTCACAAATATAGCTTGAGAGACAAACAATTAAATGTGGCCTTTACAGAAGAAAATAAGGAGGTCTTTAGTGAGTGAAAATTTGGAAATCAGTGGCCTGAACCAAAAAGAGGTACCCTGTGTAAGAATACAAAAGATGAAGTAGCAGGGCACAGTGGTTCACACCTGTAATCCCAGCACTTCGGGAGGCCGAGACAGGAGAATCACTTGAGCCCAAGAGTTTGGTACTAGCCTGGGTGCATGGTGAAACTCTATCTCTACAAAAAATACAAAAATTAGCAGAGTATGGTGGTGCACACCTGTAATTCCAGCTACTGGAGAGGCTGAGGCAAGAGGATCACTTGAGCCCAGGAGGTGGGGATTACAGTGAGCTGTGATTGTGCGGCCTGGGCAACAGAGTAAGACTCTGTCTCAAAAAAAAAAGAAAAAAAAAAGTGGAATAACAATATGACTAACATTTTCCATGTCTCAGAGCTTTTCACATGTTATCTCCCTTAATTTTCCCAGCAATCCTATGATAAAAATGTAAAATCTCCATTTTATAGAGAAGGAACATGAGGCTCAGAGAAATTCAACATTGCCTGCAACCCAAAAACTAGTCAATGGCAGAATTGGGAATAGATGCCACCTGTCTGACTGCAGAAACTGCCCTCAGAACCTCCTTATTCTATCCTGCTTTTCAATTCTGATACAGTGAACATATATTAACCACTTATTATGCAGTGAGCATCCCCTTTACATTCTCTGAATTCAATATCTATGATGAAACCACCGCCAGGAACTGTGGGAGATGCTGAGACGGTAGAAGACACACATGGGCCCTGCACTGAAGGAGCTTTCAAGCATCTTGCTCGGGAGATGACACTTTCACGGGCCCTATGCCTGGAGCAATAACAGGATCATGAGACAGGCCCTATGTTGACCACCGTGTCTCCAGTACAGAACACGTCACCCAACACCTAGAAACAATTATTTAATGAATGAATATACGTGCAATAGACAACATTCGGAGGTAAACTCAGTAAGCAGAAAAACAAATAACATCTTCCTTTGGTTACATAAAGCATGAGAAGAGGATGTTGGAAGAAGACATGGGATTATGTCATTTAGAATTCTCTCTCATCTTTCCCTTGCACCCCAGGGGTATCCCAGGATCTCTGCCTCCTTGATCCCCCTTCACCTACCACCCTCCTTTCTTTGCCTTTCAGGAACAAGATCCTGATTTTTGGGCTCCTGGAGGAGACGGCGTTGGCTGCCTTTCTCTCTTACTGCCCAGGCATGGGTGTAGCCCTCCGCATGTACCCGCTCAAGTGAGTGTCTCTTTCGGGCAGCCTGAGTAGTCATATAGGTGGCCTTCAGCCTCCTCCAGGATCCAAGTTCTGATCGGTTTGAATGCTCCTTTATGTGATGGCCGCCAAGCTGACCTCTGATGCTCCTGACACTCTCCTCCATTGCTTTCAGAGTCACCTGGTGGTTCTGCGCCTTCCCCTATAGCCTCCTCATCTTCATCTATGACGAGGTCCGAAAGCTTATCCTGCGGCGGTATCCTGGTGGTAAGCCCCTCCACATCACGCCCAGCAAAGTGCAAGCCCCTCCACCAGCTCCTCCCTCCAGGACCATACACAGACTCCACTCCCACTACTGGTTCCTGCTCCTGTTCCTCAACACCCTCAGATCCTGGGGTCCCAGGTCCCAGGAGCCCTGACTCTTTCGAATGTGTTGTCTCTGCCCTCTTCCTGTCAGATTCTAAGTCCCGCCTAACTCATAGTTGGTCTCCGAGGCCCTCCACTTTCCACCTGAAACTACAGAACATCAGAATTAGAAGGGCCTTTCCAGGTCACCTAGTCCCACCTCCATATTTTACAGATAGAGGAGGCTCAGAGGTGAATCTGGTCAGGATCGCAAAGCAAAGAATAGCAGGACTGGTACTAGAACCCAGGCCTCCTGATCCCCATGCATCAACCGACAAGTTATTGGTTTTCCTATAAGAGTTTTTTTATCACTTAGTAGAGGTTAAAATATGGTGGCTTACAAACCAAATACTGTCCAGGAATACTGTTTGGTTTGACCTGTCCCATATTTTTTGTGTGTGGGGAGGAGGGGGGATTAATTGGTCCAGTATAGAAAATTTGGGGTCTTTCACATAAAATCTGAATTCGACTTCTCCTGAAGAATCAGAAGAGCTGTTAACCCCATGTTCACACCTCTGCACAGCAATAATGGACAGCTGCTCCCTTAGACTCTCATTCGTTACCTGAAGAGGCCCTGTGGCATTTGCATTTTCACCCCCGACCTACTCTGCCCCAGCCTCCACTGTGCTAAATACAAGTCTCCCCTAAAGGCAGGCTCACCCTCCCTTCCTTTGACCTATGGCCTCAGCTTACTGGACCTGCCTCTCCTCCCTTGCACCTTCCTTTTTTTTTTTTTTTTTTTTGAGACAGAGTGTCACTCTGTCCCCTAGCCAGGAGTGTAGAGCAGTGGCGCGATCTTGGCTCACTGCAACCTCCACCTCCTGGGTTCAAGCAATTATCTTGCCTCAGCCTCCAGAGTAGCTGGGATTGCAGGCACATGCCTCCACGCCCAACTAATTTTTTGTATTTTTAGTAGAGAAAGGGTTTCACTGTGTTAGCCAGGAGTCTCGATCTCCACCTGCCTCGACCTCCCAATGTGCTGGGATTATAGGCGTGAGCCACTGCTCCTGGCCTCCTTTCACCTTCCTAAGCCACTTTCCTCAGTGCCCTTCACCAGGCTTCTCCTTCTACCTGGCCTCAAAGACCCAAGTCCCTAGGATATTGATATCTTGCCTTCTTTTAAGTTCACACTGCAATCTCCACTCCCAATCTCTCTAACAGGCTGGGTGGAGAAGGAGACATACTACTGACCCCATTGGAAGAAGAACCAGGCACAGAAAGATGGGGAGCTCTGGAGGTGTTGTGGTGATGGAGAGGGATGGAAATAACGGGTGGTGTTGGGTGGCAAGATTTGGGGAGAGATAATGAGGCAACTCAGCAGGCTAAGTTGCGGGGTAAATAAATTGGAGTGATGACCCCATAGACCTAACTGTGAACAATCAGATTAGACACTACGTTAGAGTCCCCCACCAGATCCTTTTCTATCCCACTCCACTATGTTGTCTATTTTTTCTGAGGAATTAAGGGTTACCCCACCCTCCCCACTCCCATCCCTTCAATCCCACCTCCTACTGTAATAGATCAGCATCCAAAGGCAGGAACCTGTCTAAACCAGAAGGAAGCCCTCTCAGATCACCCCAGCTTCACTCCACTTCCCACTTCCACCCCCGCTGGCTTCCTGCAGGACTCTATTCCTGGCTTCCTCTTCAGACCTTGCAATCACAAAAGGTTCTTCGGGTGAGTGCAAGAGCCTGAGGCTGGAAAAGGCTGACTTGTCTCCCAGTCAAGGCTGGTAAGGGACCTGCAGGGAGAGCTGGGCAGACAGGTGGGAGGTGGGGGTAGTGCTGGCTGGAGGAAGGAAACAACAAAGGAAGCGAGGTAGTGCCAATGACAAGACATTTGACGTGTCTTGAGTCTCCAGATAGATGTCATGGACTCCAGCTCTATGTCCTGCCTTTTAGAATACCCCACTGGCAGAACAAACTCAGATCTCATCAGAGTAGCAGCAAAGGCAGGACCAGAAGGCAATCAAGAGCTTCCAGAAACGCCACACCTGTGTGCCACAGAATTCCCCGCTGACCCTTGGTTAGGGGTCCTCTTGGTCCACAAGGCCCAGATGTCATTCATGTAGTTAATAACACCTCACCTTCTGTAATACTAAGTCCTCAGAGCTCCATGCTGTTCTGAGAGGGATGGCCACAAGTTTTTTCCCAACCCCTTCCGTTCCCTTTCTCTTCATGCCTATCCTGATGAACCTGCATCATTCCCTGGCACTGCCAAGGCAACCCTAGAAGGGGAGTTCCCTAGCCATTGGCTAGAATCAGGGTGGAGAAATTCCCAGAACCTTCCTGTCTCCCAGGGCAGGGACATGTATGCTTCCAGGGACAAGCTTAGGTCATGAACATGATCAGAACCTTTGGACAAGAGGAAAAATATTACGAGATTTGCTTTTGCCAGGCGCGGTGGCTCACGCCTGTAATCCCAGCACTTTGGGAGGCTGAGGCAGGTGGATCATGAGGTCAGGAGTTCGAGGCCAGCCTGGCCAACATGATGAAACCCTGTCTCTACTAAAAATACAAAAAAATTAGCCAGGCATGGTGGCGCATGCCTGTAATCCCAGCTACTCAGGAGGCTGAGGCAGAATTGCTTGAACCTGGGAGGCAGAGGTTGTAGTGAGCTGAGATCATGCCTTTGCACTCCAGCCTGGGTGAAAGGGCAAGACTCCATCTCAAAAAAAAAAAAAAAAATTGCTTTTGACGTCTTAGGTGGCAGGGCTATTCCCTCCAGGCAAATGCCCTTCACACCGACGATCATTGTGCCCACTTTCCCTGGGCTGGAGAGTTGGTTTCAGGTTCCCACAGGAGATATCTTTCTTTCCCTTACTCCCTATCTAACATTTTTGCTCTGCAGGCAGCTTTGCCCATTCTCTAAGCCTGGCTTAGAAGGCACTGGGAATGTCCTGTAGAGAGAGACCTAGATAAGTCATGCAAGTGAGAGAGACATCTGAGGAAAATGGGAGACCTAAGGCAGACAGGAAGGAAGCACAAAAGACAAGCATTGGGTCAGACCCATAAACCACCTCCCAAATGCTGTCATTTCATTGCACTGGAATTTAGCTTTATCAGAAGCACCTGGAAGTAAGGGAGTCATTGCCTTGGGCCTGGGAATCTAAGTGGGAGACCATATTAATTTGGGTCCGATTAATTGGAGATTACTAACTGTGGACAAAAGTTTATCTTTGCACAATCAAAAATGGCATTTGTTTAGTAAATTAAGAGTATAAACAATATTGCTAGAGGTGGCATGTTTAGTCTACCGAAAACAATACTTTTCAGGCACTTTAGAAATATCCTTTTAGAAGCAGCAAGTGCATGGGCTAATTATCATCAATCTTTATGTATTTGTTAAAGAAACATCTACAGGATCTTTATTGGTGACCTTTTGTAAGACATTAGTTTGAGGTACTACCTATGTACTTGAAAATAATAAAGTTGCATTTCTTTATGAAAAAAAGAAATCTCTTCCATAATTCAGATTTCTATACTTTATACTTGCCTCCCTCCTAAATTGTGATATTGCAATGTGTGCTGTGGCAGAACTTGGCTTGTAGGGGAAACAACAAAGAGATAGCAAGTGTCAGGGATGGGAGGGAAATGGTCTGGGAGCAAATGACGTCCGTGGAGAAAACGAGAGGGGAAGAAGTTAGGTTGCGAAATAACCTACAAGAAACTATAGTAGGAGCCTCCTTCCTCACGCTGATCCCACCCTAAGAGCCACAAGGGTTTGTCCAGGGCAGGGAAGGGCCTGTGAGTCTATGAAGACCCAGATCCTCAGGGGCACTTCTGCTTTTTCTGTTCCAGACCAAAATCAGGCCACTCTCGATCTGATGGGATGGAGGAAGGAAGGAGATAGTGGGTTAGGGGCCCAAGAGTCAACACCAATTCACAATCTGTACTTCATGCAGAGCTTTGTCCTGGGTGCTCTCTTTAAGGGGTGGGGGTAAAGTGGACGCAATCCTTGAAATTCACCTGAGTAGTAGACATCAGAAACCATCATGGACAGAATGTAATGGGCAGGGAGAGAGAAAGACACCAACTCTTACAACCTGTGCCAGGATCTCAGAATAATGGTCAGAAGTCAATTCTTGCCCAAACCATATTGCAGCCCCTTTATTATGACTCTAACAGTGTCATTAATGACAGTTATAGTAGTAGTGATTATAAGAGCATTAACCGCAGCTCATTTTGTGCCATAACTATGCCAAAATTTTATTTGTGTAGTCTCTGTTCATCCCACTGCAGGGCCTTTATTCTTGATGGCCCTTCTGCCAGGAACACTCTTCCCTAGTTATTCATATACTTAGCTTTGTCCCTTCATTCAGATCACTCCTTAAATACTACATCCTCAGTAAGATCCTCACAGAGGACCTCAAATAATTACTTTCTGGCACCTCTTTCTCTATTCTCTTTGTTTTTGTTCATAAATACTCATTACCTTAAATTTAGATAGAAAGACAACTAGATGTAATATTTAGAAAGATAAACATGTATTTTGTTGTTGTTTATTTATGCTTTTGTTTGACTCCTCCAGTATAAGTTCCATGAAGACAGGGACTCTATTTCTTTTGTTCAACGCCTTTATCCTTAGCACCTAAAACATCTGACACACATTAGGCAATTAATAAATACGTGTTGGATGACTGAAAGGATCCTCACAATAATTCAGTAAGATAGAGACTACTATTATCTCCAGTTTACAGATGAGAAAACTGGTGCTCAGAAAGTTACATTATTATTCAAAGTTTCAAAGGTAGTAAGCATCAGAAGCAGGATTCAAACCTAAGCCAGTCTGACTCCAGGGCGTGCCCTCTTAACTGTGCCATGCTCTGCAACTGCAAGAACAGAAAGCCTATGGGCATGGACAAAGCCTGACTAGCCCAATGGCTCAGTGAACTGGGGAGGCTGCCAAGGGAGCCAGGAATCTGTGGACAATGAACATTTGAGCAGCAGGGGCAAGGCAGACCCATGAGAAAGGGAGAAGACATGATCTCAAAGATGCAGTAGGGGGTTAAGAAAAAGATCCAGGCCAGGCACAGTGGCTCACGCCTGTAATCACAGCACTTTGAGAAGCCACGGTGGGCGGATCACTTGAGGTCAGGAGTTCGAGACCATCCTGGCCAACATGGTGAAACCCTGTCTTCTACTAAAAATACAAAAATTAGCCGAGCACGCACCCATAATCCCAGCTACTCAGGAGGCTGAGGCAGAAGAATCGCTTGAACCCAGGAGGCAGAGGCTGCAGTGAGCTGAGACTGTGCCACTACACTTTTGCCTGGGTGACAGAGCAAGACTCCATCTCAAAAAAAAAGAAAAAAGAAAGAAAGAAAAAGATCCAAAGAGATTTGATGGTTTGCTAGAGGATCTTAGCAAAAGAAGAATCTTACTATTGAATGTAATCCGAGGAGCTAAAGCCAACTTTTGACCCAGGCAGAAAGGCTTTCCATGGCATTTTCTTTTTATCTACAGAATAGGAAATGTGATCATGCATAGAGATAATCACAGATAGTCACTAAATATTCATAATGCTAAGAACGCAGCAAAAAATAGGAAGAAAGAGGTTAGATCAATATCAAAGGAAGACATTTAATACAAAGTGAGTCTTTCAAAAATATCCTTGGGGCCGGGCACAGTGGCTCACGCCTGTAATCCTAGCACTTTGGGAAGCCGAGGTGGGTGGATCTCTTGAGATCAGGAGTTTGAAACCAGCCTGGCCAACATGGTGAAACCCCGTCTCTACTAAAAAT
>NC_045434.1:97698609-97700737 GCF_002776525.5 Piliocolobus tephrosceles
AAAAAAAAAAAAAAAAAAAAAAAAAAATTAGCCAGGTGTGTTGGCCCACACCTATGGTCCCAGTCACTCGGGAGGCTGAGGGAGGAAGATCACTTGAGTCTGAGAGGTTGAAGCTGCAATGAGCCATGATTGGACCACTACACTCCAGCCTGGGTAACAGAGCAAGCCTCTGTTTCAAAAAATAAAAGTAAATAAATAAATAAATATTCTAAAGAAATAAAAACTTTGTGTTTTAGGAAGCGTGACTCCCTAAAAATCCAAGAAATTCAACCAATACAAAGCAACAGCATCAATAGCAAAAAAAATCCTAGAAGCAATAACTTCAAAGTTACAGGGTACATGATATCAGCTTTCAAAGAATCAAATGTATCCCTAAATATTAGGGAAACAGAAAATACAGCATAAAGAGCTTCTATTTACAATAGAATGAAAACAAATTATACTCAGGGTTTACCATGTGCAGCATATAGTAATTATTAAAGAAAATTTAAAAGTACAGTGAAAGAAATTTAAAAAACATGAATTCATGGAAAGCTAAACTTGACTGCCATTTGGGAAAGCAGAATGTAGTAAAGATAAAAATAAGTTACTATGGAAGAGTCAATTCAATATCAATTAAAATCCTTGCTATATTTTTATAAAACATGACATATGGGTTGTGACATTCAGCTGCAAGAGTAATCAGGCACAGGGAATCTCAGAGGTTTTTTTCTAAGTAATTATGAAGCAAATGAATAGATCACTGATGCTAACATATTTACCCCAACAGGTTTTAAAACACATCAGAACACCGGCCGGGCACAGTGGCTCACACCTGTAATACCAGCACTTTGGGAGGCTGAGGTCGGCAGATCATGAGGTCAGGAGTTCAAGACTAGCCTGGCCAACATAGTGAGACCCCGTCTTTACTAAAAATACAAAAATTAGCCAGACATGGTGGCACATGTCTGTATTCCCAGCTACTCAGGAGGCTGAGGCAGGAGAATCGCTTGAACCCGGTAGGTGGAGGTTGCAGTGAACCGAGATTACACCACTGCACTCCAGCTTGGGCAACAGAGTGAGACTTCATCTCAGAAATTAAAAAAAGAAAAAAAGAAAAAATCAGATGAAAGTGGCAATTATCAAAACTTTGTAGCATTAAGATAAAACCTGAAAACTCATCAGTCATTCAACATCTATTCAGGGACTATTTGTGGACCAGCTGCTCTGTGCCAAGCACTATCCTAGGAGCCAGGTATACAGCTGAGAAAAAAACAGGGAAGGTCCCTAGGGTCATGGAGAACCAGACAAGTCAACAAGACAAGTCAATCAGACAAGTCAACAGTTAATGGGCAGGATAATTTCAGAGGGAGAGAAGTGTTGTGAAGATTGAAAGTGATAGAGAGAGAGCTGGCGCCGGAGGGGCTGTTTTGGATTTAACTCTGAGAGAAGGCCTCTCAGAAGAGGTGGCTTTTGAGCTAAGATCTCTAGAACAAAATGAGGCTTCTAAAAATTGATTGTATCTCCATAAAGTTGCTTTTGGGCAATCCCCATGTGCAAGACTGAGCCAAGTGTTACTGTCGCATAGATGATGCATAGAAAAACATAGGAATTTTAACTTTAATTCTAACCTTGTTCTTAAGAAGTTTGTGTTCATCTACATTAAACACAAAGACTGGGAGAAAACATTTGTAATGTATGTGACAAGGGTTTCCTACAAATCAATATACAAAAAAAAAAAAACAATGGAAAATTGGGTAAATTGTGGGAATGACAATTCACAAAATAAATAAATAAAGTCCAAGACCAGGCATGGTGGCTCATGCCTGTAATCCCAGCACTTTGGAAGGCCCAGGTGGGCAGATCACCCAAGGTCAGGAGTTTGAGATCAGCCTGGCCAACATGGCAAAACCCCATCTCTACTAAAAAATACAAAAAAATCAGCCGGGTATGGTGGTTTGTGCCTGTAGTCTCAGCTACTTAAGAGGCTGAGGCACGAGAATCACTTGATCCCAGGTGGTGGAGGTTGCAGTGAGCCTGAGATCACACCACTGCACTCCAGCCTGTCGAAAGAAAGAAAGAAAGACAGGAAGGAAGGAAGGAAGGAAGGAAGGAAGGAAGGAAGGAAGGAAGGAAGGAAGGAAGGAAG